>NC_048298.1:79180084-79489504 GCF_013100865.1 Trachemys scripta elegans
TGTAAAGTGCCTCCTTATCTCCCCTCTGCCTTCTACACACTGCAGGAGGTGAACTCTGCGGATGAACCTCTGAACTCTGGGGCTGCACTGACCAAGGAGAGCAACTCTGAGTGGGGTACAGAGAAGGGATGGGTACATTAAAGGGACTTTTGGGTTGCTGGACTTGAGACCATGAGGGGAAAAGGACACTGCCCAACTTACTTGGGGGTGAGTCTTTTGCTCATGGTTTGTGTTTATGAACCCTAGTTGCAGTGTTTTCCCAAATTAATGCAGAGTTAATTCCCTCCATTTATTAAAAGATTTTGCTACACTCAGACTCTGTGCTTGCGAGAGGTGAAGTATTGCCTCTTAGAGGTGCCCAAGGGGTGGTGTGTAATTGTCCCAGGTCACTGAGTGGGGGCTTGAGCTGGTTTTGTGGTGTATTGTTGAAACCCTTAGATACTGAACCTGGCCCTTGGTGCTGTTGGCGCCACCTAGCAGAAGGGTTACATAAGCTACATGTCCTTGCCTCTTCCCTGCTATGTTATCAGGCCCTTAGATCCGGGTTATCTTTGCTATTCATTGCTGTCTTTGTTAGCATAATAAAAATGCATGAATTGAGGACAAGGGGCTCTTTATTCACTGTGCACGCTGTGATTGGTGGGGGGTTAGTTTACAGGGCAGTACATGCAAAAAATAGGGCAGGTTGGTAAGGAACACCACACAGCTGTCACATCAGTGTTGGATCATTCATGAAACTTGTTTTCAAAGCCTCTGGGAGATGCAGTGCACCTCGATGTGCTTTTCTTATTGCCCTTTTGTCTGGATGCTCAAAATGAGCTGCGAGGAAATCTGCCCCAACCCCCCACTACACCAGAAACTTTCCCCCTACTTTCACAGATATTATGGAGCACACAGCAAGCAGCAACAACAATGGGACTATTGCTTTTGCTGAGGTCTAACCTATTGAGTAAACTGTGTCAGCGCCCCTTTAAATGTCCAAAGGCACGTTCCACCGCCATTCTGCACTTGCCCAGCCTATGGTTGAACTGCTCCTTACTATTGTCCAAGCTGCCTGTGTACAGCTTCATGAGCCACGAGAGCAAGGGGTAGGCTGGGTCTCCAAGGATAACTATTGGCATTTCAACATCACCAACGGTAATTTTCCGGTCTGGGAAGAAAGTTCCTTCTTGCAGATTTCTGAACAGACCAGAGTTCCTAAACATGCGAGCGTCAGGTATCCTTTCCCGACCATCCCACGTTGATGTCGGTGAAACAGCCCTTGTGATCCACCAGTGCTTGCAGCACCCTTGAGAAGTACCCCTTGCAGTTTATGTACTCTTTAGCAAGGTGGTCTGTTGCCAAGATAGGGATGTGTGTTCCATCTATCACCCCACCACAGTTAGGGAACCTGAACGTAGCAAAGCCATCCACTGTGTCCTGCACATTTCCCAGAGTCACTACCCTTCTTAGCAGAAGTGAATTGATTGCCCTGGTCTCTTGGATCACAGCAGACCCCACGGTAGATTTACCCACTCCAAACTGATTCCCAACTGACCAGTAGCAATCTGGCGTTGCAAGCTTCCACAGGGCTATTGCCACTCACTTTTCAACTGTCAGAGCAGATCTCATTTTGGTATTTATGCACTTCAGGGCTGGGGAAAGCAATTCACAAAGTCCATGAAAGTGGCCTTACACATTCAAAAGTTATGCAACCCCTGCTCCTCATCCCATACCTGCATCACGATGCGGTCCCACCAGTCTGTGCTTGTTTCCTGGGCCCAGGAGCGATGTTCTACCATGTCAACATGCCTGGCTGCCACCGCCAGCATGTGCAAATTGCTCCATTCCATGGCTTCCAGCACAGCTATTTGTATGGCATCACATTCTTCTGCCTGGTGGCTCCTGGCTAGGCTCTGTAAATACCGCAGGACAATGCACGAGGTGTTTGCAATGCTCACAACAACAGTGTACAGCTGAGCGGGGTCATGCTTGCCATGCTATGGCATCTGCAAGAGTAACCCAGGCTTAGGCGTTTGCCGTTGCTTTCAGGGAGGGAGGGGGCAAGTGCATCATGGGAGGCTGATAATATGTACCCAAAACAACTTGTGGAAATGTTTTTGTCCCATTAGGCATTGGGATCCTAACCCAGAGTTCCAGTCGGCAGCAGGAACTGTGGGATAGCTGCCCACAGTGCATCTCTCCCTAAGTCGATGCTAGCCATGGTAGTGAGGATGCGCTCCGCCGACGGAATGTGCATAGTGGGGACAGGCAGCATTGACTACGTAAAATCGGAGGCTAAATGTCGACAAATAAATTTGACCTAATTTCGTAGTGTAGACATGCCCTAAGATTCCCTTCCCCTCTGGGTTTGCTCAGCTTTTGGTCTCTGGGATGTTGGTATGCCGTAATTTCACTTCTTAGCTGCCATAAAGTATTCCTTGATGCACAAGATCTCAATTTCTAAAGTAAAACAAAAATCTGATTTTTTGGTGTGGTCTTAACAAGACCATTTCAGGTCCAGTTTGCATATCACTAAAAAAGCACCAAGGTCACTTTCAAATATTCTTTTTCTATTAGTGAAGCTACACATCGGATGCAGATTAGGTGATTTAAATCCAGGGTCACCCACTTCCATAGCAATACTTGTGTTGAGGAACCCGGGGCTTCTGTGAGAGGGACATGCCACAAGCATCCCCTTAGACTGTATTAACTTTTCACAAGCTGAAATATTATAAAATGGCCTGTTCTCATGAGATTTGCAGCCTGTTTTCCCGATCAAAGAGATTCAGATAAGCTAGAAATAAAGTGAAATATGGAAAGTTGTACAACAAAATAAATAGAGCTGGTCAAAAATGCAGAATATATTCTGCAAAAAAATAAAATAAAATAAAAAAATCTAATCAAACATAATACGCATGCATTTTTTTCCTGAAAACCTTTCATCAAAATTAAAAAAAAAAAAACAGCACAAAAAAACGTAATCTAAATTTTGAAAATATTTCACCAGACCTAAAAATAATCAAATCATTTCAATACGTCAAAAAAAAAAAAAAGGCATGTTTACACTGTATGTTAAGAATGCCTGTACAGAAAGAGCAAGGTACTGAACAGGTACTATAAACAGTCAGCAAAAGCATAAATTGAAACCTACCTTATGTATCAAGTATCAGAGGGGTAGCTGTGTTAGTCTGGATCTGTAAAAAGCAACAGAGAGTCCTGTGGCACCTTTAAGACTAACAGATGTATTGCAGCATAAGCTTTCGTGGGTGAATACCCATGTGTCTGATGAGGTGGGTATTCACCCACGAAAGCTTATGCTCCAATACATCTGTTAGTCTTAAAGGTGCCACAGGAGACTCTGTTGCTTTCTACCTTATGTAATGAACTGAAGGCATTGTCCTAAGAAAATCCAGTGATTAGTATAGGAACAATGAAGCAGGCTACGAAATAGGCAATCTAGTATCTACAGTTGCTCCAGGATCTTTCTTCCCAACTTCTAATGGGGCAGGAGATTTGGACTCCTTCAGGAATACAAGAGCTCCAGCCAAAGAGTGGTGACACTGGCCAGATGAAAACAAGTAGCTGGTAACCTCTCTTTAGACTCAGCTTAAGATCTCCAGTAAGTTACCATACCATATTGTATCTTTCATAGGCTAAGACAGGGACCACACTTGACAAATTACAAGAAATAATATTAGCAACCATCAGATCAAAATGTTTAAAGGTTAATTCATACACCCGCCTGCAAGTTTCATAGCAAGGCATTACTGAACGACTGAAAGTATCTGGGGTAAAGTCCTTGCCCCACTGAAGTCAATGGCAAAACTCCCATTAACTTCAATGAGGCCAGGATTTCATCCCTGGTGTATACTAATCTCTATCAATCACCAGAATTTAGCCATTTTTTCCAAACAGAAAAATCTCATAAGTGTGGGGAAAAAAGCCCATAAGAAATTATTAATCAAAATATGAGATTGAGACATTTTAAGAACATAAGAACGGCCATACTGGATCAGACCAATAGTCTATTTAGCTCAGTATCCTGTCTTCTGATGATGGCCAATGCCAGAGGCTTTAGAGGGAATGAACAAAATGGCAATTATTGAATGGTCCATCCCCAGTGTCCAGTCTGAGTTTGACAGTCAAAGGCTTAGGGACACCCAAAGTATGGGGTTGTATCCCTGATCATCTTGGTTAATAGCCATTGATGGACCTATCCTCCATGAACTTATCTAAATCTTTTTTGAACCCCATTATAGTTTGGGCCTTGAAAACATCCCCTGGTAACAAGTCCCATAGATTGACTGCTTTGTGTGAAGTGCTTAATTTTTGTTATTGTTGTTTTAAAGCTGCTGCCTATTAATTTCATTGGGTGACCCGTGGTCCAGATTAACACTTAGTCAGAACAACAGTATCATCTTGATTTGTAGTTAAACAAGTGGCTAAAATATAATCTTCTTTAACAAACAAACAAACATCAGACATTCAGGTCTCCTGATCAAATATGGCACTTTTCATTTGACTTTCTGGTTCTCTGTGGGTTATTGTTGTTGGTTTAGGGGTTTTGGTTGGTTGGTCTTTTCTTCCCTTTAGTGGAAAGGATAGATTTGTAGTAAAATTAATATTTTTTTGCTATTCTTACTATTGTTTTAAGGGGCTATTATCCCTCCCGCTAAGTTTACCCACTATATTTAAAGGGGATATTTTGAAGCATGAATACATTAGATTTGTATTTAGTTTTATTTACTTATTTTAAAAAAATTAATACTAACCAGTATTGACAATACTGGTTACCTTCTTTCACAGGCAATAAGAGAGGGTGCCAGATATCCAAGATGGGAATACATCAGCCCACATCACTACAGGTGTCCGTGGAGTTCCTCATCAAGTAATTTGTTTCTCAGCATGAGAAAAGCTGGCAGAATCTGTCCTTTGCGAATGGTTAATAGATTCAAAGTAGGAGTCACAATTCAAGATGGAAAGCAAAGATTAAGCAGTGTTATAACAAACCTACTTAGCCCTATGGCATTCCATTCATTTACCTGTCTCGCTGTTTAGAAAGTTATATTGAGTTGTGAATTCATTTTTTTTTTTTAAAGTTAACAGAAAATTAGCCCTGTAAAAATATTGCTAGGTTAATCCTTCTTTTGGACTTTTTAACAACCCAACATGAACAGTTGTCTTTTTCTAACCTAACACATACAAAATTTCATGTATTAGAACTGAGGAGGATACATGTGTCACTTGGCTGTTGCTTACCAAAGTAGTTGACGACAGCAAATCCTTTGAAACTGCAGAACTTTTGTCCCAAGTAGAAATATCCACGGTAGTTTCTAGCTATAACTATAGTGGTGCCACACAGAAATATCATGAGATCTAAAAAGGAAAGATTAAGAATGAATATGTTGATAGGGTTTTTTAAGGTAACTGTAATCACTAACAAATTATTAAATATTGAAAACAGCGTCAAGGAATATCAAGAATGCCAAAATGCTATCTAGGGAAAATGATGAGTCTCATTGTGATGCTCTCAGCTAGGTCATCTACAATAGTAGTATTATTCTGCATCTGCCCATAATGAAGAACTGGAGATTTTATTAGAACTATTCACACAATAGATGGTTCATGTTCTATATGAACAAGGCCTTTGTACTTACATGATCACATACCGTGAAGCTTCCCGGGGGACCTAGGGTTGCGTGGCACCTCACTACCACCTGTCCTTAGCATGAAGGAGCCTCGGCTGTGCCTGCCGGGGGTCAGCTCCCCAACTCTACATGCCATAGGTAACACAAGCACACCCCTCTAGGCCTACGCAGGCCCTGCTCTCTCTCTCTCTCTCTAGCAGGGGTTCTCAAACTGGGGGTCGCGATCCCTCAGGGGGTCGCAAGGTTATTACATGGGGGGTCGGGAGGTGTCGGCCTCCATTCCAAACCCTTCAGCATTTATAATGTTGTTAAATATATTAAGTGTTTTTCATTTATAAGGGGGGTCACACACACACAGAGGCTTGGTATATGAAAGGGGTCACCAGTACAAAAGTTTGAGAGCCACTGCTCTACAGGTTAGCGATAGGCAAACTCCAGCCCTCTGACTGTCCCTTGGAGTGACCACCCCCTGTTCCACTGGACACCAGCAGCATACACAGATTTGTTGTTTCCAAAGAAGCAGTACATCCCAGTTCTCTCTCAGATCATTACTCAGATATGTTTATAGGAAAACAAGTAAAAAAGTTTATATAACAAAGTATAGAGATTATTAAAGTGATAGCCAGTAGAAGTATTGGAAACAAATGATTGCACATAAAATAAAATCATAAGATGCATTCTAGAACCTAGAATTACTTAACTAGTTACTTTCATGTTTTATAGAGCAATGCTCACCCAAAGTCCTCCCAGCGTTTTACAGCCAGGCTTGGCTGTAATCTTCCATTCATGAGACAAGTCACTCTGTCAACTTGCCCTTCAGTGAAAGATCCAGGGTGTCTGTCTGCACCCCTAGATATAGAAGAACAATCCATTATTCTTATTGATAAACAGGAAGCTCCCTGGCTGGTTGTTTTTTCCTTTATACTTCTTACTTACAGATTTTGTTGTCTGTTAACCAGCAACTGGCTCACTATGCAAATAGGTATACACTGGAAGGCGCACAATGAACAGACAGAGAGATAAGCATCTGTAACCCCCTGCCTAAAAGGAACCTGTCTAAGACATGTCACCTCCTGGTTACCTGCCTTAAGAACATAATTTTCAGACTAGAACACAACTCCTTAAATATGATCCATACATACATTTCACAATGATTATGACAACAACTGGGCTACTGGCTCTTGGTAAAGACCTCACATGTCACTCTTTAGTGAATTATTATGCATATATCCAACCCAGGGGATTCCTGTAACATCCTGGGCATCCCATGTGGCCTCTTCCAGCTGGCACTAAGGGGTCCCTGCATCATACATGGGGCTATGTTTTATATTTGAGAGGTAAACCATAGGATTAAATTCATAGCTGTCTTCTTTCACTTGCCTTTGTGGTATGTTCTTAAGTGCATTAACCAAGTATCCTAATAAGATTACAGTCAATAAAATAGCTCTCTGATAGGCACTGTCAGCACCAAAGATGAACTCGGAAGTCATCTTTATTGTAATAATTTCCAAGATGCTTTTTAATTTGAGTCAAAGAGTGTGCTAAGAAAATTGTCACATGGCAGAAAGACAACTACTGTGTCAACTGTATCTTCACCTGTCTTTTCATTTAAAAAAAATAACCACCCTATTTCCCCCCACCTCTTAATCTAGCACTAAAGAAAGCATGTTAATCTAACAACATGTAATCCTAGCAAATCTTGCATAACAGAGAGTATTTCCCTGCCAGCCTTGATATGGTTCCTTCTGGAGCATTTATATTTGCTTCCTTCAATGCAAAATACTATGCTAATCCAATGTTGTCATTGAGAATGTAAATGCACAGGTGTCAAGAAGGTCAAAGTGATGGTTCCTGACTTAATGGTTACTTGACCACACTGCACATATGTCACTATATATGGTTGGGTAATACAAAATACTATAGCCAGTTCCTCAGCCAGTGTAAATCAGAGTAGCTCCATTGATTTCAGTGACTTCAGTTGACTATGCCAATTGAGCGTAAACCCTTATATGTGCATAGGCAGGCTGTGTAACATTTGCAGTGGGAGCCATGACTTTAGAGTTCCAGATTTATCTATCTATCAGCCATAACATTGCATTAATATCATACTTCGTTTCAAAATTTAGTTTTCTGCTAATTTCAGAAACTTACACTTTGAGACTACTTCTCATGTTTCAGGTGCAAGTATTATAAACTTTGCACCCGCGTTTGCATCTCAAAATTTCACTGGCAAATACTATGGGACCAGATGGGTTTATATCTCCATAGCAAAATCTGGGAATTGGAAAGCAATGCAGAGATGAGGCTGAGTTAGCATTAACTACGAGACAAGCACTAATAACTACATCTGGCTACCAGTTAAAGAACTGCAACAAAACATGTTTCCCTTTTATCAGCATGATGGGGCATCTGTTTTTAGAACAGAGGTAGCTTGCTACATTTAACTAATTATTCTAAGAGTTACATCTTGTGACACTCAGATTCTGCTACTCGAATAAACTTCATGAGAACAGACTTTTATTGAGGACATTGTACAACTTCGCTTCCTTTGGTATCCACTTGACGAGTCAGTTTTACGGGCATATATAGAAAGGGCAAAGTACATGTAGATAGTTAATGGCACTCCTATCATTTTCATTACTAAGGTTATCATGCAGGAAGTCACTGATGAGTGAATATAAGCATGTACCATTCTTTACAGCAGATACTGTGTTGGCAGGATTTACTTATCCAGTAAATCCATCCTTTTGGATAAATTAATATCAAATTAAAGCAGTGTTGTCTTGTTCAGAGGTCTTTTAATTCCCATTGCTGCATGTTTCATTATGATATCCAATGTGGAGCTGGCCAGCATGAAAGCCATCTGGTTGGGGATGAAATCCTAGCTCCTTTGAAGTCAATGTAAAAAATCCCATTGACTTCAACAGGATCAGGATTTCACCCTACATGTTTAACCAGTGGGCCATCCCATGACTGACCTGTAAGCAACTGTCTTCACAATGGCCCATATACAATTAGGGTTACCATTCGTCCGGATTTACCCAGACATGTTCTCCTTTTTGTGTTAAAAATAGCGTCCTGGGGGAATTTGTAAATCACTAAAAATTTCCGGGATTCCCCCCCATGCAGAGCAGAGCGAGCAGCTGGGAGGGCTGCAGGAAAGTCACAGCTCGCATGAGGCTCTGGCAGCCAGAGCCCTTCCCCCGCAGCTTGCCCAGCTGGACTCCAGAGCAGCTGTAGAGCTCCTCCTCCCCCCCGCCCCGCATTCTGAGCCGGCCGGGCCGTTTGCATCGGCAGCTCCTCCTCCCCTGCAGCCCAGCGCCCCGCTCCGGCAGCACTGTGCAGGGGCAGGGACCGGGTTGTGTGTTGCGCTGGGGAGCGCAGCCACATGTCCGGCTCCGCACAGAGCCCAACACCATGTTCTGAGCGGCGGGGTAAGGGGGCCAGGGAGCAGGAGAAGGGGCAGGGAGATTTTGGAGGAGGTAGTCAAGAGACGGGGGGGTCGGGAGTTCGGGGGGGGGCTTTTTGGGGGGGTGGAGAAGGTTTTGGGCAGTCAGGGTACAGGTAGGGGGTAGGGTCCTGGGGGGCAGTTTGGGGGGTCTTAAGAGGGGGCAGTTAGGGAACAAGGAACAGGGGGGGTGTTTGGGAGTTCTGGGGGGGCTGTCAGGGGGCAGGGGTGGGGAGAGGGATTGGAGCAGTCAGGGGACAGGGAGCAGAGGGGTTTAGATGGGTCGGGAGTTCTGGGGGGGACTGTCAGGGGGTGTGGAGTGTGGATAAGGGTTGGGGCAATCAGGGTACAGGTAGGGTCCTAGGGGGCCAGTTAGGATGGGGGGGGAGGGTCTCAGGAGGGGACAGTCAGGGGACAAGAGGCAGGGAGGCTTAGGTAGGGGGGTGGCGTCCTGGGGGGGGCAGTTAGGGGCAGGGGTCCCAGGAGGGGGCAGTGAGGGGACAAGGAACGGGGGGGGAGGGTTGGGGGTTCTGAGGGGCGTGGGAAGTGGGAGGGGCAGGGGCGGGGCTAGGGCAGGATGGGGGTGGGGCTCCTCCCATCCTCTTTTTTGCTTGCTGAAATATGGTAACCCTAATACAATATCCATAATGATGTGAACATGAGTCCCTTCTTTTTAGGGCCTTATTCTTCTGCCCACAGATTTACCAAGCTGTGACATAGATGTTTGAGATAAAATTAAACACTGGACACAATGTCAGGAGCAAAATATTTTAGCGATTTTGATTTGGCGTCTAGAAATCATCAGATTAAAGTGGCACCTGAGGATTGAGAGAACTCTGCCTTTGACACACCCTATGGGACTGTTTCAATTCTGCAGAAGGTCTTTCAGTCTCATGAATGCACCAGAGATGTAGTAAATATACCAGGGACGCAGTACCAGTAGGGAGTAAATGATCTGACCCAAATTGTGAGAACTGAAGACATCCTCCCGCTCTTAGATGATTTCATTTGTTTCCATAAAACATGGGAGGAATATCTGGTAGACGTGGACAGGATTCTAAAGCTTTTTAAGGAGTTAGGGTTTAAACTTGCACAAATGTCAGTTTGCGAAGAGTCACATTAACTTCCTAGGACATACAGTGAAAATGGGTTGGAGCCCCAGAAACTGAACATTATACAAACCTGGAGGAAGTACAGAAGCTTGCAGGCCTCTGAGAATTCTATAGAAGATTTTTTTTTTTTTTTAAATATTCAGAGCAGGTAGCACCATTATACCACCTAACTAAGGGCAATTTTGTCTGGATGGAGGGATACCGAACATTATTTGAGTTATCGAAGGAAGGACCGCTAAACCATGCTGTGTTTAAATTCCCTGTCCACTCATGGTAACCTGGGATGCCTCAAAACTTGCTGTTGGATTTACATTTGAACAAAATTGATTAATTCAGTTTGCACAGTGGCTTTTGAAAGTCGGAAATTAAATGAGAGAGAAAAACTTAGTGCTCAGCTACAGAAATGGAGCGTTTAGCTATTGTGGAGGCCCTCAAGGCCCCTTGTCCCTGCTTAGCAGGTACAGAATTCACAGTGTACACATGCCAGCGGGCACTGCAGTGGCTCCTTATGAAGCACCGCCCAGAAGGATGCCTGTGAAAATTGATACACAAACTGTCTGAATATACATTCACAGTTCACCATAAACCTGTAAAGCAAAATATGGTTGCAGATGCACTCAGTGGGGGAAGGCAGTGAGAATAGACTCAGGCTGGTCTTGTGAGCACATCTGGCAAGAACAGTCTAAGGACCCTGAGTTATGTCTGGTGTGCCAACAGAGCTACAGAAGGAGAACCTGCCTGGGGAAGTTCAATGCCATTCAGGAACGATTATCTATTGATCTGGGCTCTGGTTACCAACTTGGTGGTGTATGAAGGTAACAGACTTGTCTTGCCAGCAAGCTTACAGAAAACTGTACTGAAGTGTCATTGGCAAGCTACCTGGTGTATGAAAAGACACAGAGCCACGTAGCTGAGCATGGCTGCAGATGTTAAGGACAGTGTACTTTCCTGTCAAGAAAGGAAAATGCCAGCAAGAAGAGGAAGAACTCCTTTAAGGGCAATGTCCCAATCTAGTAAACCCTGGGAGCACATACAGATTGACTTGAAAGGCCCTCCACCAGAAACACCCGATGAAAATCGGTATTTGTTGGTAGTGCATAACACCTTCTCAAAGTATGTGGTGGCACAACCACTGAAGGATAAAAAGATTGAGTCAGTTCCAGATGCACTGATGAAAGTGTTGCAGTTCAGCCCACCCAACTACATCTGCAGTGATCAGGAGAAGGAACTTGAATCACAATTGTTAGACAAGATTTGCCGACATCTCCAGATAAGCAAGGTGAGGATCAATGTTGCCCATCCTGTGAGAAATGGAGAAAGTAAACCGTACCATTCATTCTCTGCTTAGAATCATAGTCAGTGAATACCAACAAGATTAGGACATTTGTCCTCTTTGCATATAACACCAGCCAGCACTCAGCCATCCATTACTCTCCTTATGACATTTTTTAACCTTAATAATTATTATTAATAGCCCCGGAGATTGCAATGACTGGAGCAGAGAACCAAGCCCAGCCAGTCCCACAGCACAGGAACTGCAGAAACCGCTACTGTGGGGTGAATGGTGGGCAGAACCCAACCCCCCTCCCTCCACGGGGGACAGGATCTGACCAAAACTACCCCAGGGCAAGGCTGTAAGCAGAGCAGGACAGCTGCCAAGGGTGCAAAGGTTATGGGGTGACTCGGGCTGGCAATGCCAGGGAGCTTGGGCCAGTCCCGCATAGAGGGGCTTGGAGAAGGCGCGCTACCTCTGCTCCTTGCGTCACCTCAGTGAGCCAGCCAGCCTGTCTGGTTTGCGGGGAGTACAACCAAAAAATCGGGGGGGGGGGGGGGTAGGTGACCCTGCATGCCCCCCCACATATCGCTGCTGGTCGTTGGTGCAAATATGCTTGTTCACCCCAAGTGCTAAAATGCCTAGTTATGGCTCTGCTCCAGAGCCTCCACCCACAGACTATTTACTGAATTCCAACATGCCATAAACATTTACAAATAGGTCCTGAGCCCAAATAGGTTGAGAACCAACTTAGTCTTTCTCTAGACTATTTCCTGTGAGATATCTGGAGGTCCTCAAGATGACTCTATGCCAGACTAATCCTGCAAGCCCTCTATCAGTTGGTCTTGCTGCTATCAAGGAGAGTTCCTCATGCCAAGGGATTGCAGGGTTGGTTGCTTAAAAATAAATGTCTTTGCTGTCCAGCACAGTGCATTGGAAATTACATTGGTGCCAGTGCCCAACTAAGTTGCATGACCTACATTTAGCCCCAAACACTACAGAACTATTTACAATCTTTTTTAATTTCTCATGGACTTTTTGGAGCATACTGATTTTGTGGAATGACAGCAGCAGATTTTTAATGATCCATTCATTGAATTTGTTTTGGCTAATTCCCAGCAGGGTAACGTCTTTCTTCATACTCAAATTCCCCTGAAGTTTCAACTGAAAGAGGATATTCTTCTGCACTTCCTGTAGCATAGTGTTGGTGTGTGTTAATTAACTCTAGCATTCTACCTAGGACCTGGCTAGTTCTGGTGGCAAGCTCTCTATATATTCTGTAAAATGCTTTGGAAACATTCTGTTTTAAAGGAACTGTAAGTTATTCTTTTTGTAACACCAATTGCATTCTTCAACCCTATATAAAGGGAGATTACACAAAGTGCTTACAGGGGGTTAGTATGCTCTTTTTGTGTAGAGACATTCTCCTCAGACAATCAGAAAAACCTACACGTTTCAGAATATTACATACACATTCCTAAACAAGAGTACAGTAAGGGAGTGCCTCCCTCCCTTTATTTTTCATATCATTTACTCCTGAAGTAAGCTTTGTATTTGCATGCCACTGTTTGATCATTAAATATCAATGATAGGAGCCTGCCTGAGGTCATTTTCCCTTGTTTATGGTGATACACTAACATGTTGGAAGATAGCAGCTGTTGGTAAGAACTAGGAAGATTATCCTTTCTAAACTATCCACATCCCTTTCTTACAGTAGGAGTTACACTATTTTTTTCTGTTGAGGTTTTCATATGGATATGCAGTTAAATGGCTGTTTGGGCCGTCGGTGCTGAAAAACACAGTTGGCATTTGGGTTTAGTTGCATATTCATCTTACAATATTACTGGGGGGCTGGCTTTTTTATTCTGTGGGTCATATTTTCATTTGTTATCTACAGTGTTTATAATGACAGGTTTCAGAGTAGCAGCCGTGTTAGTCTGTATCCGCAAAAAGAAGAACAGGAGTACTTGTGGCACCTTAGAGACTAACAAATTTATTAGAGCATAAGCTTTCGTGGACCACAGTCCACTTTGCATACATCATATGTCAGATGGATTCTAGCTCTATATATTCATGTACAATAGAAAACAATATTTACCCACTTTTATAAAATGTATGGATAGCTATAGATAAAAAGTACTAAATATTATTAATTATATTTATTATAGGTCGGGCTGGTAGAACTTCCCATTATTAATGTTGCCTGACACCTCCCATTATACAACCCTGTTTTCAGCTCCTTGTAACTTTGCCTAACTTTAACCATTTGGGCTGAAATTTTCAATAATGGCTATCTGCCTCAGGCTGAAGGTTTTGGGAAACTTCAGCCAAAACAGTTCAGCCATTTTAGAGAATGAGGCTAGTGAAAAGTATATTATTTTGCCCATGTTAGCAAAAATTCTGACAACTTTTTATTTGAGAAGCTCCTGTTTTGGAGCAGGGACTTGAAATTTGACAGGGGTGTGCCTTTGACTGGTCCTGTGAAAAAGCAATCCAAATTTGGCTAAATTGAAAAATTGCACTTTGCACATGCTCGAGCCCTGCTAGACCTTTCCAGCCAAATCCCCTGAAGTTTCTGTAGTTCTGAATTCCCTACAGTTACTATTCAAAAATTAGTATGTGATTGTGTAATTAAAGACCATATCATAATGGGCAAGCACAAATTAAGGTTGCACATGTAATCTTAATTCTGGCATTTCCTCGCTTTATGAGTGCTTGACTTTGCAACCTTAATCACATTCTTTTCAGATAGTTTGTGTGTATATTTATGGTGTACAGTGTGTTTAGTGCATGTAGTTAATCACTGAGAAGCCCCCATGGCACAAATACATTTTAATGAGGGAATTTCTTATGGAGTGAGGTTGCATGTGTGTGATATATAAATAAAAACCCATAGTATGTCTTTAGGGCAGTACATAGATTCTATGCATTATACTCAGAAGGGGGATAAAGAGCAGTGTAGACGGTGAGGCACTGCTTAGGCAACTAAAGCAAAGACAGGTCTGAACCCTGTAGGTATGTGCCCTACATGGGTCTCTACATGCCCAAGCAGTGCCTTTCTCATCTACGCTGCTACTTTTAGCAGTGTAATGTCCCACCACCTCCCCACTACTGGAATCTTTGCCCACCACAGGGAAAGGCTCCAGCAGTGGGGAAAGGATCTGGCAGGTGGGAGACAATAGAAAATGTCTCTGCCTTTGACAGCTTCCCCTGCAGGAGCCTTTCATGGACACGGGTAGCTACATTCCACAGTGTGGACGCAGCCTGCTTTTCACTGCAATGCATAGCTACACACCCTACATGCCACTGCCAGTAGTGTGCAGTGCAGACAGCCATAGAAAGTTCTCTATTTGTTAAAAGCAACAGAGTCCTTTAAGACTAACATGTATTGGAGCATAAGCTTTCATGGGTGAATACTCACTTCGTCAGACGCAGCATGCACAAAAGCTTATGCTCCAGTACATCTGTTAGTTTTAAAGGTGCCACAGGACTCTGTTGCTTTTTACAGATCCAGACTAACACGGCTACCCCTCTGATACTCTGTATTTGTTTTTCTCCATGGTAAAAGAACTATGTTTCAATAGTTATTTACAGTGTAAACAGGAAGTTTGTCTTTCAATATTCTGGGATATGAAAAAATGGGTTTGTGTCTCCACATTTTCATGATATTCTATCTATTCAGTACCTCAGCTATAGTTCTTTCCTGTTACATTAAAAAAAAAAAAAGCACATTTTACTTTCACTCCATCTTTATAGACATCTGTGACGGGTTGGATTACAGAACCCCCCTTGGGAGCTGCCACCCAATGTACCAAGATTACTTCTATTCCTGTTTTCCCTGCCAGCTCAGGACTCCAGCACCCTGTCTTGCTGAGCCAGACACTCCTGTCTGCTCCAACACAGATCCAGGGTCTGAATCACTTGCCCCAAAGCTGCAAGTTTACCTGAAAACAGCTCACAGAAGTGTCCTTGTCTTTAGCACTCAGATGCCCAACTCCCAATGGGGTCTAAACCCAAATAAATCCGTTTTACCCTGTATAAAGCTTTATACAGGGTAAACTCAAATTGTTCGCCCTCTATAACACTGATAGAGAGATAGGCACAGCTGTTTGCTCCCCCAGGTATTAACACCTACTCTGAGTTAATTACTAAGTAGAAAGTGATTTTATTAAATACAGACAGTAGGATTTAAGTGGTTCCAAGTAGTAACAGGCAGAACAAAGTAAGTCACCAAGCAAAATAAAATAAAATGCGCAAATCTATGTCTAATCAAACTAAATACAGATAAGATCCTCACCAGTTCCAGAATGCTCCCTTTTACAGGCTAATCTCCTTTTAGTCTAGGTCCAGCAATCATTCACACCCCCTATAGTTACTGTTCTTTGTTGCAGTTTCCTTCAAGTATCCTGGGGAGGGGGGATTGGAGAGGCTCCTTCTTTAGCCAGATGAAGACAAAATGGAGGGGTCTCCCACAGGTTTAAATAGACTCTTGTAGGTGGAGACCCCTCTCCTATGCAAAGTCCAGCTCCAAGATGGAGTTCTGGAGTCACCTGGGCAAGTCACATGTCCCTGCATGACTCAGGCTTTACAGGCCAAAGCCATTGTCCACATGGTATCTTGTATGTCTCCAGGAAGACTTCTTATGTGGATTGGAGCATTCCAAGATGCATTGTTCCCCAAGTGCTCCCTGATCAGGTACTTAACCTGGCTAATTCCTTCCTAAAGAAACTGATCAAATACCTCACAAAGCTTACTTAGAAGCTGTCAGGGCTGGATCCCCACTTTGAACTTTAGGGTACAAATGTAGGGGCCTGCATGAAAACTTCTAAGCTTAACTACCAGCTTAGCTCTGGTTCGGCTGCCACCATTTCAATGGATTCCCTTCCTGGGAAGCCTTGAAAAACCTTCACCAAATCCCTGGTGAAAACAAATCCAAAACCCCTTGGATCTTAAAACAAGGAGAAATTAACCATTCCCCTCCTTCCTCCTACCAACTCCTGGTGAATCAAGATCCAAAACCCCTTTGATTTTTCCTTGTTTTAGATCCAATCAGGTTCTTAAAAAGAAGGTTTTTAATTAAAGAAAAAGGTAAAAATCATCTCTGTAAAATCAGTATGGAAATTAACCTTACAGGGTAATCAAACTTAAAGAGCTCAGAGGACTCCCCTCTAGTCTCAGGTTCAAAGTACAGCAAACAAAGATAAACACTCAGTAAAAGGTACATTTACAAGTTGAGAAAAACAAAGGAAAACTAACACGCCTTGCCTGGCTATTTACTTACAAGTCTGAAACAGGAGAGACTTGTTTAGAAAGATGTGGAGAACCTGGATTGATGTCTGGTCCCTCTCAGTCCCCGAGAACGAACACACTCTCAAACAAAGAACACAAACAAAAGCCTTCCCCCCCCCCCCCAGATTTGAAAGTATCTTGTCCCCTTATTGGTCCTTTAGGTCAGATGCCAGCCAGGTTACCTGAGCTTCTGAACCCTTTACAGGGAAAAGGATTTTGGAGTCTCTGGCCAGGAGGGATTTATAGTACTGTACACAGGACAGCTATTACCCTTCCCTTTATAGTTATGACAGAAGCCAAGCAAGTATACAGCCCATATTCTTAATCTCAAGTAGAAAAATGATATATGTGAACAGATAGGATGAATAGATATAGTAGACCGTAACTTTTACGGAGATATATTACATGGCACAGGCAACACAAAACATATTCCAGTTATATCATACATACATTTATAAGCACCCCGCCCTTATAAAGCCTTATGGGGTACACTGTCACAACATCCAACTGCTATTTTTTTCTTTTTCCATTTTTCCTTATTGTTTGCACCAATTACTTTGAAGTAAAGCATAATTAGATTCTTTTTATCATTTGGCATTTGAAGTGACTATGTTGGATAACAAGCCACTAGATCTTTGAACTTAGGGCAAATTCAATTTTTTGAAGCTTGAATCATTAGGAGCAAATGGTGAAATCAGTGGAGATTTATTTATTGCTCTGTCAGTGGTATTTAAATAAGACTGTTTGAATTTAAGGTACTCTCTGGCCTCTTCAAGTCCTTTTAAACTCCGTAGTAGCACACTTTTCATAATTAAAGAGGATTCTCTCCCTGCACCCGCTCTGCACAGGTGCATGCAGCAGAACCACTGCATTGCTATAAGTGAGACAGGATCTGAGGGCCTCCTTCACACAACAGAGCAGAGCTGAGAAAGGGAGCAACATGGGGACAGAGAAGTGGAGCCATCATCCAGCCATTCATCTCCACCATTCATGCAATGCAGAACAGCCATGGGCTTACTGTTCTATGGCCTGTGGTGCAATATTTGATCAACACCACCACACACACACACTTCCTTTGCTTTTCCCAGCACACAGCCTGGTAACTTGGGCTGGGCCCAAAGGGCAGCATTTGCTCTTAATTGCAAGGGAAAATATGTTAATGCACATTTCCTTTTTTTAATGCTATTTTTCTCTCTATTAGGGTCTTTCCAACACAAATATCACAGACAAGATGTTCCCTGTCATTCCCTGTCACACACTGAAAACGGCTGAAATGGTTGCCTTCAGAACCAAGAAGTAATTAGAAATAAATACATTAAATAAATCCTCTGGCTGTTATGAAGTACGTTTATTTGACATTTAAAGACCACCATGACATCTGCATTACTTCAGAATAGTAAGAACTACCCAACTCAGTGTCAAACAGCAAATGCACCAATAGTGGAAGAAAAGCGGGACTTAGAGGTACAGTAGAACCTCAGAGTTACAAACCCCAGAGTTACAAACTGACCAGTCAACCATACACCTCATTTGAAACTAGAATTATACAATCAGGCAGACACACACAAAGAAAAAATAATAAAAAGCAAATACAGTACAGTGCAGTTTTGAACATAAACTACTAAAAAAATAAAGGGAAAGCAGCATTTTTCTTCTGCATAGTAAAGTTTCATAGCTATATTAGGTCAATGTTCAGTTGTAAACTTTTGAAAGAAGAACCATAATGTTTTGTTCAGAGTTACAAGCCACCTCCGTTCCCAAGGTGTTCGTAACTCTGAGATTCTACTGTACTCAGACTTCATCAATTGTGTAATCTCATACCTATTAAACTAGAATATTTTGCTTTGCAACATACTGGACACAGTAATTAAGCTCTCAATGAATGCTTATGTGCACTGCATACAATTACAGTAACTCCTCACTTAAAGTTGTCCCGGTTAACGTTGTTACGTTGCTGATCAATTAGGGAACATGCTCGTTTAAAGTTGCGCAATGCTTCCTTATAATGTTGTTTGGCAGCCGCCTGCTTTGTCCACTGCTTGCAGGAAGAGCAGCCCATTGCAGCTAGCTGGTGAGGGCTTGGAACCAGGGTGGACTGGCAGCCCCCCACTCCCCATCAGCTCCCCGCACAGCAGCCGCCCAGCAGGCTATCAATTGCTGGCAGTTCAGCTGTCCCTCCCACCACTGCCATGTGGTGCTCCTACCCTCTGCCTTGGAGCTGCTCACGGAAGCCTCCTGCTTGCTGCGCGGGGGGGGGGGGGGGGAAGAAGATTGGGGTTAATGTCAGGGTGTCCCCCTCCCCCCTACTCCTGCCCCCCGCTTACCCCTTCTCCATATAGAGCAGGGCAGACAGGACAGGGTTCAGGATGGAGAAAGCTTGCTGGCCGCAGCTACTGTCTCAACTTCCAGATCTTTTTAAAGGCAATGTACTTAGAGTAGGGTCAGCATACTTAAAGGGGCAATGCATGTCTCTCTCTCTCCCACCCACACAGGGTTTGTGTCTCTGCCTGCCATGCTGTCTCCCGTCCTTCCATTTGTGCTGCCTTGTAGAGTATGAGGCTACATTAACAACAACATGTTAACCCTTGAGGGCTCAGCTGAATGCTAGTTCATCATTTAGTAGTAAGGCATTCCCTGGGAAATATCCCACCCTCTGACTTCACCACCTCAACCAAGTTTCACAATCATTGCTGTGTACAGTATTAATTTTTTTGTTTAAAAACTTACTGTGTGTGTGTATATATTATATAGATATCTCTCTCTCTGGAACCTAAGCCTCTCTCCCTCTCCCTCCCCCCCATTTACATTGATTCTTATGGGGAAAATCGGATTTGCTTAACATAGTTTTGCTTAAAGTCACATTTTTCAGGAACATAATTACAACGTTAAGCGAGGAGTTACTGTATACCATAGCTGACAGACAACCTCTCTTGGCTTCCAAGTGTGTAAACTACTCTCACACCCATGGGTTAAGTAGAAATCCTGGCAACTAATATTTCAGCCAGGAGAAACTAATCTTTATTTAATATAAGCATTTTACCCATTAGGTAAAGTAATCTAATGAGATTTAATGCTTCTTGGGAATGGCATAAAACAAAGACTGAGTGCAGTATGCAGCTAAAGGGTCAAAATCATCCATTCATATATTCAAAATATAGTCTGAAATTTGATAAGTTGTTTGGGATATAGAGCCAGAGCCACAGCTGGTGTAAATTGGTGTCGCTCCATTTAAGTCAATGGAACTTTGCCAATTTATACCAGCTAAGGATCTGACCTATATATTGGTGGTACCTAGAGTAAGAGCACTATGATATTCAAGGGGCCAATGGGTTCCAGAGTTTGAAGGGGTGTTTCAGTTAAACCTGCTCTGGTCAGTTAGACAGAAATGTTTTAAATGCTGGCAGCTACTGGGAGTTCTGTCCAGAATAATACACCCACCATTACAGACACTGGCAGAGTTGCACTTGTGGTAGCAACAGAGAGCGATCATAGGAAAAGTTCCACAGACACCAAATACCACAGTGATGGGCCTGGTGTAAGAACCCGAATAGAGTAGAATGATCTACTGTTAATGATCAACTCTGACACCCACAGAACAGACACTAATGGATTCAGTCTTCTCAGGGTCTCAGCCTACTTACTTTTGCAAGAGACTTATTTGGTAGTGGCAGACTATAGTCTCTCCAGAGTGATAAGTAGGTTTCTCTCTCTTGTTGCAACACTCGGGAGTCCATACCCAAAAGCAGCTTCCTTTTGACAGCACTGACGATGAGGGGAGAAGGGAGGCCTGCCCTGAGACAAGGTAGAGTTAATTATAAAGAATGTTTTTTTAGAAGCCAGAAGGCAGGGTGGCCTCCACATCATCAGAACAGATATTTGTCTGCATTTCATGAAGAAGATGATCTGCTCCCCCTCATCTGATATCAATTTAAAGGACAAGCTGAGGGTGGAAAAACGTGGCCTTATTTGCGGATTCAAAATTTTCTATTTAAAACAAATCCACCTATGTCATAAAGGATGTTTCAAGATCAATGAGGGAAGGGAAAGCTTTTCCCATTTCTTTTTATTACTAGCTGAGCCAGATGAAAACAGAAAACATTTATGAGTATTCTTGTGAATAAAACTTTCCAATTTGCCTTCTCCCCTTGGGACCTTAATCCAGTCTCCACTGAATTCAGTGGGAGTCTTTCCACTGACTTCAGTCAGTAATGGATCAGACACTTATTCATGTACCTTTGGGTTGGGTGACTTTTCTATTTGCAAAAATGTTTAAAGGTGAAAAGTGTCAAATTCTAGTACAAATATACATCACTGAGAATATTTGCACTGGCAGTGTTTGCTCAGCCATTTGAAAAATTTTATTGCTTGCACAATAGATTTGAACAATTATGATATGTGGATAATTTGTGAACAAATAAACAAGACTTCAGTTTTAAGCATCCAATCACAAATTGGAAATGATATCAGGTAGCTTAGCTGATCAGTTGTATAGCAGTGAATAAAGAATTGCAAATACTCAGACTAGTTCTTGAATAATCCATAGACAATTTTTCCACACACATGATTCAAACAATTGTGAACATACTTGTTAGAATCCCAACCTAATTGCTGATCATTCATGAACAGAATAAAAGTGCTGAATTCATTGATTAAATTATTCACAATGATTAATTCAGACAGCTCTAATTGCTTAAGACACTTGCATAGAAACAGGATTTAATTGTTCCTTAGAATTTCATCTGCTCTTGATACCTATTCCTTACCTGAGGAAGATTTCCGTTGCCAAACCTTATCAGTACAAATCTATGCAAATCTATGCAGAGAAAGGGAAAATGAAAAGCAAAGAGGAGAGACAATTATTCTAGAGAGTGAATACTGTTAATCTTGTGTTAAAATGGATCATGTTACCGTTTGTAAACTGGCATGGATCCTGAAGCCACTCCGTCTGACCTCTCTGATAAACAAATCCCCTAGAAACGTTGAATCTACAAGAAGAAAAACTAGTTCCCTATTTCAGCACTCAGCAAGGAAGCTTAGGAAGAGAAAAAGGTATCGCTTCGGCTGAGTCCAATATACAGTGAAGCAAGTTAAATGTTTGACATTTTTATTTTATTTTTGTTATATTTGCAGAGGATGTGAACAGATTGAAAGTTGACAATTTGAGAATGAAACCAATTCTTCAGCTGTATAAAGCAGTAAGTTTAATGACCTAGAGTATGTCCGTGTGTCTGTCCTTTTCTTATATCATGTTTTGCTTTGTCAAGATTATGTTGCTGAGAAGAGTTTCTTGATTCCTAGTTTCAAAAAAACTACTGAAATTTATTATATGTTTCGTTTAATGTAAGAGTTTTCCGGGGAATAAGTGTTAATTCAAATTGTGCTTCATAAGCATATATGTTTAACAAAAATAAAGTCTACACAGTAAAAACTTTAATTCATACTAATATCTGGAAGCCCTATTGTGAATTATAGAATTCTGCAGATAGACAACCAAGTGGTTTCACTTATTAAAAGAACAAATGTAATGCATCACAAAATATACTTCTGTTCATTTATTCAGTGAATGTAGCTTAGTTTTATTTATAATACTTCACAGTATACTAATAAATGCTGAAAAGATCATGAAGCCATAGTAATAGAAGATCTCACTACAACCTTGTGCTATTACAGCCTAGATGAAAATCAGGGAAATAACACTGATTTTGTGCATGATTTATGGAGAGTGTGGGTTCCAAGTGTATCAGTTTTAATGAGCACATGCTTTGATTTTTTTCCTCTCTCTCAAAGATGGGTAAATAAGGCAAAAAAAAAAAAAATATATGGATATTCATCACAGTTGTGATTAATTCATTTCCATCATGTTCAAGATGGGAATTTGCATTTGCTCCCTGCAATCTTTTGAGTGATTGGATTGGCCCAAATGTTTATGGAAAGCAAATGTAAAAGTTGCATACATCAGAAGTCGCAAAAAAATAGATTTTAAGTTTGCACCTTCACGAATTTGGATCAAAAGTATTGGTAGATGTATCCAATAAGAGAACAGAAACAATACCACATGATTATCCATTTAAAACTAAGCCATACCAGATCAAATTTCACAAGCCACATTCAATCAAGCAGGGTAAAAAGCCAGCATATGTTTGAATAAACAACTAATAAATAGATTTGGGGAAATCCTGAATGGTTTGCAGATATTCTGTTGACAAAATGAGAGGCCACATTTGTTAAATAACTAGTTTATCATCAATTATTTTCTTACCTATCAATCCATTTCTAGAGGGACTATTACCATAGTATCTGGGAACTATACCTTCATACATTATGAAACATAAAACAGATTATTACACTTAATTACCAGATAAATTGCCAAGAAATTGCCATTATAGCTTGATTATTAACTTTTTTCTTTATTATTTGATTACATAATACCAATTTTATTTATTTATTTCAAAGCATCCTGCTTCCCTGCTGTAAAGAAAATACAGGTTAGCCTTGTCTTAAATGATTGTTAGCTTTTATTTGCTTAACCTCTCAGTAAATAATAGTTATTTGATATAGCCCATTTGTCCTGCTTAAAAAGAAAAAAAAAATGGGGCTATTCCTAATATAGTATAGTGCTGTAGTCTCACTTCTTGGTAGAAAAAGACCTAAGAAAAATTAAGAGACTCTGGCCCCAATCAAGCAAAGTACTTAGCTATATCCTTAATCTTAAACACATAATTTGTCTCATTGAAAGTAAAGGTACTACTCAAGCTTAAAGTTAAGCATATGCCTTTGTACTTTGCTCAATCAGGGCCTGTAGCGAAGAAAGACTCACCGCCACCACGCCTCCTGATAGTTGTCTTGGGAATTAGCTCTCCAGCATATGGAGCGCCGCCTCCTGGCCAGTGTCTTGCCTGCTGCTGGCCCCATGTCCCACCCGGACCCAGTGCCCATTTACCTCAGGGTTCTGCCCCCAGCAATAATCCACAATCTGGGTCTCCCCTCCCAGGGGAGCCCCCAACCCTCTATCCCCACCTTGCCTCAGTGGCTACTGCCAGTCACCATCTAGCCCCCGCTCACGGGGGCAGATTGCAGTCTGTAATGACCACTCATCACTAGCAAGGGGTTCAGACCAGCTGCCTCTGCGTAAGCCCAGGCAGCAGCCTCTGCAACCCCAGTACCTATTTTGGCCTTTTAGCAAGGCCCGCAACCTGAGGATTTACCAGGCTGGATCTCTCCTGCGCCTCTTGCCTTTTCTCAGGCCCCATTCCCTATACCCTGAGCTCCCAGGCAGCCAAATCTTTCTCCCTCTAAGGCTGGAGAGAGACTCCTCCAGCTTCTGGCCCACAGCCCTCTTATCAGGGCCAGCTGGGCCCTAATTGAGCTGGCCACAGCTGTGGCTGCTTCCCCAATCAGCCTAGCTTGGCTGTTTTAACCCCTGTTCTCCAGGAGTGGAGCAGCCGCCCTACTATAGGGCCTCTGAGCTCATGAAATTCTTATTTGCGCCTGAAACCTTTTAGAACAGGGTCTTTTCAGATATCCATCCTAAAGCCCTCTATGCTACAAGCAAAACTGCCTTATAAGAAAATCTGAATATTCATATGGAGAAAAATTGCTATAGAGGAATGATCATGGGAGGTGAGAGTCCATATCTTTTACAGGTATATCTACAGTGCCCACCATTGTTATATCTGAGCACTGAACAAAGTACCTTAGATTCACATGGCATTTTCCAGGAGAGCATCAAATGCAATAGTCCATGGAAAGGCAGTCCTACCATAAATTGCTGATTCTGATTCTGGAGAACAGTACTATAATGACATATATTATGTCACAGACCATCATACTAATAAGGAGAATACACACAAAGCCTCATACTAGAGGTGGAAGGATGAATTTAAGGACCATTGAACATTTTAGATTTCCCCAGTCATCTTAAACTACAGGAGCCCCTGCATGAACTAACTTTGTACCAATCAATTCTCAAAATGCTCAAAGTTCAATAGTACTCAACAATTATTGTTCTTTTTTATGGTGAGATGTTTAGCATTTGCACACACTGGGCTATAATTACACATATGCATTCTTATCTATGTATCTATCTCTATTTCTTTATTTGTACATGCTGGCATATTAAATGTAAGTGCCCATAAACACGGAAAGAATGTGTGTGAAGAAAGGAGAATCAAAAGTTCTAACAAGGAAACAGAGATACCAATCAAAGCTAGATTTTTCAACCTGACGTATTTTCTACACCTGGCTCTTTAGGAGGTGTTTATAGAACACCCATTCTACCATGCAGTTATGTAGCTGTTATAATATGCAGTGAGAGACAGAGACAGTTTTTGAGTCCCTTAAATAGGAAAGAAGCCCTTTTCTGCTAATGAACATGAATGTTTTAATTTTCAAAAGTGACTAGTGATTTTTGGTGCACAACGTGAAGCATCTCATTTTCAGAAAGTGCTGACTATCCCTCTGAAAAGCAGGTCCCTTTAAGCCATTTCAAGTTGAGCACCCAAAAATCACTAGTCACTTTTGACCATTTAAATCCATAGGTCAAATTTATCCCTGGGCCAACTGCATTGACTTAGAGTTATATTAAATTCCATTGACTTTAGTAAATGCAGTTACACAAGAACTGAACATGTCACCATATAGTAAATACAAATAATGATTTAAAAGAGCTTTGTGACATCAATGAATAGTGGTCAGGGATTTGTTTTTCAGTCCTATTCTTAAACAGCACCTGGTTTTCAACAAGAGATAATAATTAATTAAAAAGGGATATGAAGTACATGAGGTTAAATTGGGAACATTCCGTTTGAGAATGGAGATTTCTTTTCTGATTGTGTTCTTTCTAACTGATAACAGCTAGAGATCTGCATGCTGTAGCTAAAGGATGCAACAACCAGTTTGTGATTATTCTCTGGAACTGGATGAAGAAACTTACCTCAAAGCAGAATGTCATCTAAACAAGAAGATTGACCCACATGAAGAGAATGTTGATTTGTCAGGAAACAGTGACTCAGAAAGTGACATCTTCCAGCCCTGCGAAACAAGGGCTATCTCAATTGGTATGGACTGTAAAATGTCACCAGTTGGCTGCATCCAGAGAAGAAGTTGCAGTGAGCCTCCAATCCTGCTAAAGGTTCCATCGAAGGAGCACGAGGAAAGCTACAGTGCAGCTTTCCAGTTTGACAGGCATGCTCCAGGCAGAATTTCCACCTCCCCAACGCTAAGGCGGTTAAGAAATAGTGTGGCCTCCGTCTCGCAAGCTTCAGGACTTCAGGAGTGCTTTGATGGCACTAGGTTGGGAAGCCAGAGGGAGCACGCTGGTTCACTACGGCATATTTGTAAAAGTCCACCTCGGTGTACTATGTACTATTCCTCTTCCTCATTTTCATTACCCTCCTGCATTCATGAAAAATTGCTGTCTTCCAAAGAAAACTCTGAAACTCCATTAGCTGCTTTGGAGACTTTTGACCTCAAATCAAAGCTACCACATCAAAAAGATCAGCTCAGCAATGGTAGTTCTGAGCCAGTGTTTCAAAAAGTGTGGACGGTCAACACTGCTACCTTGCCTGGGAGAGAACAAGTTTCCCAGCTTAACACTACTCAGCAGGCATGTGCTCAGGTAACATGAGCTAGAATGGAATATTCCGTCCCCTTTTTCAGCTCTGTATGCTTGAATTATATCTCAAAGTAAATTATGGGCAAACTAAACCAGGGCCTGTCCGATTTAACCACAGCCTGACCTGGGTCCCATTGCTTAAATAGACCAATATCTATGTTAGTTAGGAAGGAAGGTTTCTCCTTCACAATTGGTGACTAAGGCCCTGAATTAGCAAAACACTTCAGTAAATGATTAACTTTAAGCATGGAATAAATTGCCTAGGGAGGTTGTGGAATCTCCATCATAGAGGATTTTTAAGAGCAGGTTGGACAAATACCTGTCAGGGATGGTCTAGATAATACTTAGTCCTGCCTTGAGTGCAGGGGACAGGACTAGATGACCTCTTGAGGTCCCTTCCAGTTCTTTGATTCTATGATTCTATGTGAGTCAGTCCAGCCCCATTCCACAAAGCACTTAAGCACATGCTTTGCTGAATAAAGGTGGACTTAAGCATGTGTTTAAATGCTGTACTGAATCAGGGCCCAAAGCATATTTTTTATTTAAATCTAAATAGTTTTACTTTATATTTTCCCTCAAAAATAGAAAGATATTATTGCTATCAAATAAGTTCTGGCCCCATTGCCTCATAAACACCTTTCAGGAAATAATCAATTAGACCCATATTTGAGTCTGGAATCATATTTCCATAGGAAACTGACGCTCCTTAAAAAAGACTAGATTATTTTCTTTCATAACAAGTAACAACAATTTCTCACTTTCTTTCAGAAAGAGGAACTACTTATATCAAGGTACGTAAGTATTTGTTTTAGCTTATTCTAAGCTGAAATCCATTATTCTTTTAAATTTAGTCCAATTAGTGGAACGCTCACTGTACACACATGCATGGAAAACTCACATTTAAATTACAGGATGACTGGTTAGTTTATACTGAAGCTTGTTAATGAGATTTATTTGAGAGGCCCTCTCTCTGGCATGCCCTGATATGTTTGCACAATGTTTTAGTTGGACTGTCTGGATCAGCTACACAATAGGTTTGAATTGCTAAGCAGGTCTAGCCATTTGGATTAACTAGTGTCAGATTTCATCTGCTGAAGAACGTAAAACATCCCAAAATCTTGAGTGACTTTTTTTCTAACATAGCTTTGGAGAATAACTACCAGAACAGCTCTGTATTGTTATCACAAGAGAATCAGATTGAGGATTATTGCTGGGTGAAGCGATTGTTAACCCTCCAGACCAAAACAAATACTTGGATTCTCTTCTTTGAAGAGTTAGCACAGCAGCTTGCTGACATGATATGGAGTTGTAAAGTGCAGTTTGCTGTAACCGATCTCACTAAGCTCTTAGAAGATTTGAGTGAATACCACAAAGAATTTTCAGGGAATATTCACTTGAATTTCAAACTGAATTTGCTTCAGCCACACTTATACTCCTTTTGTGTCTCCTTTCTGTAAATATTTGCGCACCTGAATTTTACGTACACAACAAACAAAAATAGCAACAAGAATAGGGTGACCAGATGTCCCGTTTTTAAAGGGACAGTCCCATTTTGGGGGGACTTTTTCATATATAGGCGCCTATTACCCCCACCTCCTGTCCTGTTTTCTCACAGTTGCTACTGGTCACCCTAAACAAGAACATAAAACAAAATAAGCACCAAGAGCACATCCCTACATATCAGTTCCTTGTTTCCTGGTGTTATAATCATTTTAATGAACAGTACCTTGAAAATTTTAGGTGGGATACATGGAAGGTGCAGGACCAGTAAGACTGTTAATGCTAGGTTGGTGATGCTTCTAGATGGCCAGAAACTAAACTAAACAGCAGGAATAGCCTCACAAACAACATTCAAGTGATGAGTTCATGACTACATTTTAATAGGACTTACATTAGAGTCCTGCCAATACCTAAGGGAGTGAGTGAATGTCAAAAGTGGAGGTGAATTTGTTCAATGCCGCACATGGGAAGGAAATTCCTAAGACATGTTTCAGTGTGCATGTGCATGTGTTTAAAAGCACATGGCTCATGGGTGGGCCAATTCCCCACATTTTCTGATTTGCTGTAAATCCCAACCCATATTTCAGTCTTTGGAGCTTTCAGCAAATAGCAGACTAACAGTTACTATGGGAATAGCCATTCTGATCAGTCTGTGTCAGAGCAACACTGCATAGATACAGGCCCATTAATAGCATGAATGTTTGTATGAGCCAGAGATATAGTTCTGCTAAAATCTATCTGCTAGTGGGTAGATCTGAAAACTTCTGATGATTGAATTGGACAAAAGTTTAGTACTCACTACTCAGAGCTTCAGCTGGGGTAATTTAGTTGATTTCATTGGAGCTGTATTAATTTACACCATATGAGAATCTGGCTCTCCAAGTGTATCTGAATTACATCCAGTCTCATCTGGACCTGTTTAATCAAGAAATCAGAGTGGAAACCTTACAGAATGAGTCGTATACTCATGGATAGGAAATACTGTGAGAATATTTTATGATTTTGATGGTACATCATTATCTCTACTCCTCATTCTGGCCAAAATTAAGATATGTAGACTGTAAGGAAAAAAAAAGTTAGTGTTTTCTTTTGTTTTAAACAAAATTTTGAAGTTCAGTAATCGGATTTGGTTCAAGTTCTCAGCAAAGCATTTATTCAACTGATTTTATCCAAATCAGTTAATTCAACCCTAATCTCTGGGTATCACAGCCAGAAGAAACGCTAGTGGAACATCAGAGAATTCTTCAGTTAGAAGATTGCTGTGAGGGCTGGCTGTACACCCTTAGCACTACTTCACAGATCAGTCAGAAGAGCCTATCGGGCAGAGACGTATCCCTGCACCTGCAATCCTAATGGACTTGCCTTTTCCTCTCAGTTTACTATGAATTCATCTTCACCCTACCCCATTCCATTGACATGCTGAGGAATTTACTACCCAAATGATCACTCCTCCCTCTCCCCCCTCCCAAGAGACGCGCCTCTCATTCTCAAGTGTAAACAGGACAGTCCATTTTCAGTGGGATATGGGACACAGGCCAGTCCATTTTTGAAATCCTGTTCATTCCCTTGTGCCCTCCAAATGAACTTCCTTATAATATTGTTGGAGTATGCCATGTTCTAATTTAGTGCTGCACACATCCTACAATGCTGATCTTTGTGATCTAATTGTTTTTATTCTTACATAAATTAGATTTATTCTAATAACAGCTTTGAAAGCATTTTTAAAATCAAATATGGTGCACGATATAGGTCACGTATTCCCTGTCACATCTGAGATGTATTACAGGTGTAGTTAAGAGAAAATTAGGAACACATCAAAGTGCACACCTTAAAAACATACCACGTGAAGTTTCATTCCATTGCTAGGAGAAATTGTACATAGTGTATGTTTGATTTTTCCAGATCCTGATTTACTTAAAGGTTTTTAATCATGTTCTATAACTTTGTAATACAAACCGTTGACATTGTGTTGTTTCACTGGCAAACCAGATTTAAAGGAAGAATTATTGCACAAATATTTGCAACCCTTGTTGCGCTTCAGTTCATCTCTATGGTAAACACAATCCTTTCATTCAAGCACTTAAGCATGAAATTCTTCCCCTCCTCCCAAGAAAAAAAAAAATCCTGAAGAAAATGCACACCTACAAACACTCTGTAGGCAGAAAATAATGGTGAAATGCTGCATTTCTATGTAGAGAACTCCAACTCCAGTAATTCAGTTGCGCAAGATTGCAGCTTTTTTCCTTTAGTAAAACCAACAAAAGAACCCAATATAAACTTTGGCTCAGATGGTCACAGATTTATACATCTACGTGTGCATGCATGATTTAGGCATGCAAGTCACTGATGCATACATCCAAGTTGGGGTTGCCCGCCTATGTGTACGGTAGACATACACACGTGTATCCTCAGCTTGCATATCCATGTAGGAGATTTGCACACCTAAATGATGAGCTCAGTTAGGTGCACGTGTCTTTGAAAATGAAGAACTTTATCCTGATTTTTTATTATGCTACCGTTTAATTTGATTACCAAGAATGACAAAGCGCTACTGGTTGTTTGTCATCACTGTTGTCAATAACCTAGCATTCAGAGTCAAAACTGACTATCATTAGCTACTTTTTAAGATCAGTAACAGAATTTTATAAATTGGTATCATGAATCCAAGCTGATGGAAATCTGCCAATCTTTACAGTTTAGCCGTTATACCACATGAAGTTGTTTATTGCCCATTATGCTGCAGCAGCTGGCTTGTACTGTAAAATAAGTGTCTTCAAGGTTACCGTGACTAGAATTAGAAGTCGTTTCAGAAGCAGTTTTAAAACTGGGCTCTAGGACCATGCCTGTTATTTAACATTTGCAATGTAGTAGGATGTCGAGAGTCCAGTCAGGGCACTGTGCTAGGCATTGTGTTCATAGCCACATGACAAAAGGTCCCAGTTCAAAGAGTTTACAATCTAAGTATTAGTTTTGGATTACATGAAAAATAAATCTCGGAGCCTCACTATAAACCCAAACATTAACAATACATTTGAAAATGAAATTCAGTCAAATACATATACTTACATTTAAATTAACAACTCCCACTTCCCCTGGCATCAGCTCTAACAAAAAATGGAATAGCCTTCTGTTAGTAACAACAGTTGGAAAGAGCTGCTTGCCTTACACCAGCAAGCATGTTAAGGCATATTATACTGCAAATTAAGAGTGTTAGAAAATGTTTGAGTAATTACCAAATTTGACTGAACACTATCTAGAGATTTATGAACATGAAAACATCGCAAAACAGCCAAAAGGAAGTGAAATATACAAAAGTATACTCAAACTTTTTAAAAATCCCATGAAATTCTTTTCTGATTTTCTAGCTTTTTTTTTAAATCAGCGGAGTTACATCAAAGATTAAATCAGCCCTCTTTATCAATGCAGCCCAAAGGCACCTACATCCATGTGTGGACTTAGTTAACATCCCAGTGTGCTGCTATCCTATTCTTTATTCAAGCACTCTCTTGTAGGGGCTTCAAAGTGAATCACTGAATGCATTTAAACGCTTCTGCAAGAACTTTAACCTTTTGTTTCTCCGCTCTTAAATGTTCAATCCCTGGACTTGGTCGTAAACTCTATGGGTATCTTACTAGACAAGATTCTTTATTCTTTTATTAAATGCTCCTTTTGGCTAATTTATAGGCATCTTTTTACCCGTTACCTATTAATACGGTATACAGTCATTCAGTGGGACTGTGTAAGACCCGATACATTATAAAGAAAACATGCTGCAGGACTCCATTTTATTTTAATCCATTGTAAAAGGAACAGTGTGGGTCATGCCTGGTGTGAGTCGCAACTGCGAATGCCACATTCAGGGCAAACTGATAAAAAATAGGACAAATATACCCCAAACTGTTGGTTATTCTAACATTAGAGTTCACCAAGCCAGTAAAAGTGAGTTCCTGTATCACCACACTGCTTAACAAGAAAGTAAGAACATAGCGTCCTTAGGCAATCCAGCCCCTCCCACCATTCAGATATCAAGTCTTTTTGATGAGAGGTTCCTGAAAACCAGAGTCATCATATTTAAGGTTCTTCTAATTCCAAAGGATCAGCCACTCCCCCAAGTCAATACATATTCTTTAGATCTTACCAAATATCATGCTGTAGCCAGTTCCTTTAATAACTAAAAACTAAAGATTTATTAATATAAAAAGAAAAGAAGAGAGTTATTAATTGGTTAAAGGAATCATACACATTACAATTGATTTCACAGTTTGCAGGTGAGAATAATAGCAGTGATGTTAAATCTGCTAGCTTGCAATAAGTCGCTCTCATTCACCATTAGATTGGGGGTCCTCAGTCCATTGTTCAAAGCTTTCCTTTGTTAGAAATCACATCCAGAGATGTGGAGCAGGAATGAAGACAAAGCAGTCATGTCACAGCTTGCAGTTTATAGCTCAGCCCATGTGCATGGAAAGTTACTGGCCAACATGGGGTCCAGGGTCACGTGAGCATGGAAGAAGGTCACATGATACTGGTAAAAGATGGAGTCTTAGATCACATGTCCTTACATACCTTGCTGAGTCATCAAATGTTTTCAGGAGGGTTCCTGGAATAGTTGATTGTTCTTCAGGCTGGCTAGTGTTGATGAATATCTGTCTGGGGATATCACCCAGGAGCACAACACATATTTGAGATAAGAATATTTTCTATGTATTTGTAACTTCAGATACAAAGATGATACATGCATATAAACAGGATTATCAAATTTTGCAGATTACAACTTCTGCATTTATACCTTACATAACATACTTTGTATCAGATTTAGTGCAACTGTGCAACAGTGGTGACACATTGGTGATAATACATTAGTGTACACCTGGTTATCATTCTTTTTACATAGCATCACAAGTAGTGGGGGAAATTATTACAGCACTGTATATTTTAATGCTTTGTCTTTTGAGACTTCTTAGGATGTGTCTGGCATGCCGGTTGTTTTAGGAGTGACAATGTTAGTGCCAGCAAGAGAGAGCAGGGCGTTTTCCTCATGGGGTCCAGTTTTCTGCTCATTAAATTATTGATTTTTTTAATGTATTATAGAGCCCAAGTGTGCTTTTGGGGTTTTTTGCTTGCTGTTGCTTATTATTAGCAATAAGCACAAAATAAATCACCTATGTAATAATATTAGGAGAGGCTCTGAAGTTTTTTCTTTTGTAGTTCATGTAGATCAGCAGAACGCAGACGTAGCTCTGTGGTGGTAAGCTTGCCCGGACTTGAAGTGTTCCCTGGAGACCTCCTAGTGTCAGACGATGCTGCTGACTACCTGCAACGCTCATCATTGCTGTTAAATGCAGGTCAAGTACAGGGTGGGTTTTGATTCTTTTAAACCAGTCATAAATTTATATTTAAAAAAAAAGTTAAATTATACTTGAGGCATAAACCAACACCCCTCAGGATTCAGACATTCAGAGTTGAAACTGCCAGGTGTGAATATGAAAATTCACTGTGGATTTACTCTTATCAATCTTCTTTGCTGATCAGCTGTATAATACAGTTGATCAGTGACTTCTGCCTACAGTGGTACTGGTGTTTAGCATCATCGTTAGTTTATAAGCCACGTACTCCAAAAGAAATTCTATGAGATAAATAAGGTGAGTCAAACTATAGATATCAGAGGCTTAATATTCCTATTGCTTGACACTTCGCCGCTTTTCTCAATCCCAGGCGAATATAGATTTTTTTTTTAGGGCTAATCTACACTACTGTACTACATTGGCACAGCTGCACCTCTGTAGCGCATCTGCTGAAGACGCACTATAGGAGAACGCTCTCCCGTCGGCATAATTACTCCACCTCAATGAGAGGCAGAAGCTCTGTTGGCAGGAGAGCATCTCCCACCGACTTCGCACTGGTGGGGACAAGGCGTAGGTCCGTGTAACTTGTGTCACTCTGGGGGTGGCTTTTTCACAATCCTGAGCGACGTAAGTTATATCAACTTAAGCAACAGTGTAGACAAATCCTTAGGTTCTTCAGCCATTAAAAAGGTCAGGAATTAGGATAGGTGTAGTAAGCTATTAAGGGCTACCAAATGATGCACAGTCCTATGGGATATTATTTTGGAACTATTAAATTGACAGTTGTCTAAATCATGATTTTAAAATGTGGTTTTGAACTTCAATTTTAATACAATGATACTTAAGCACATGCGTTCATGAATCAGGGCCTAAGTTATTAGGATTTGTTTACATGGGGAAATTTACTGGTATAACTATACCAATATAATTATTCTGGAATAAGAGAGAGAGTGTCCACATGGGAAGTTATACCGGTATAACTATAGCGGTATAATTAGGCTGGAAAACTTATCTATGGGTATGTCTACACTACCCACCAGATCGGCGGGCAGTGATCGATCCAGCAGGGGTCAATTTATCGCGTCTAGTCTAGTCTAGACACGATAAATCGACCCCCGAGTGCTCTCCCATCAACTCCTGTACTCCAGCTCTGCGAGAGGCGCAGGCAGAGTCAACGGGGGAACATCAGCAGTTGACCTACCGCAGTGAAGACACCGTGGTAAGTAGATCTAAGTATGTCGACTTCAGCTACGTTATTCACGTAGCTGAAGTTGCGTAACTTAGATCGATTCGATTCCCCCCCCACACACAGTGTAGACCACGGCTTAGTGGACAAGACCTTAGATGCTATAATTAACAGATATGCCTAGTGTTCTTGAAAGTTGAATGATGTCATTTTAAAGAACTAACGTGAAGTCTAATTGACCATGTCATGGTAAGAAATTAACTTGCAGTCATGTAGCTGGGTTTTTAGCAGTGCTGAGCACCTGCAACTCACATTGACAATGAGAATTGTGAGCACTCAGCAACTCTGAAAATCCAGTCATTGGTACACATCACTATTGCACATGGGACCTGTTCCAAAAGCTATCAATGGGTTTAGCTCAACCTCACAAACTGCCTGTACACAGCTGTTAAATTTTAGTTAAGTATAAATTATTTCTTCTCCTTAAGAATTTTATATGTCTCCTTCAAAAAAAAGAGCCACAAAATAATATTAATGATCTTCCTTTTGTTTTTGTACCCAACAATTTATGTGTTTTAATTTCACCCATTAGAGTCCAAAAAACCCAGGTGGCCGTTCGCCAGAAAAGGAGCTGTGAGTATTTCACAACATAATTTTTCCTGTAATAGTTTCCCACAGATTAAAGCTGTGAAAGGCTAACTTAGTTATTCATTTTACTATCTCTGAAGAAAGGCAGAGGGCTGGTGAAATCAAAAATAAATGCCTCAATTCAGCCAGGTAATCTGTGGAGTGATCTGCCCCCTACATAGGTCTCATCCTGATTTCTAATAAATATAAATTGGTTTAAACCCTGAAGCGCAAGGCTTAATAACACTTCCAACATTTTTTTGTTGGCTTTAATTACAAAAATTCTAGATATTCATGCAACCGTCCAATTCCTTTTTAATCTTGTAAAGTTCTTGCTTTCCTATGGCCACGTGTCATTGAGGCCAAGAAATTAACAACGGGACTACTCAAATACTTAAAGTTAAGTACCTGTTAAAGTATCCTACTGTATTGGAGTCAAAAATCACTTTATCAATGATGTTAACTGAAGGAAACATGCTGCAATGAAACAAATTTGATGTGTTGAACTAATACTATTTACCAATAGTTGAAGACCCCTACTAAGAACAAAGCCAGCCTAACCCTGTCTCTAAGGTCCCACTCTTACAATACAATCTGCTAGCACAGACCTTGTTCCTGATCCATTTGTGTATATAAAATTTCTCAAGTGTCTCTGAATGAAATAATATGTGAATTTGTACTGAAAGGATCTGCTGTTTCCACTTGTAGATGTATATGGGGTCATTGAAAGTTAGTCACCTGCCTATGCGCAATTAGGTCTTGGAGGTTTTTTTATTTTATTTATTGTCAATGAGTAATTTTGAAAAATATTAGTCACAAAATCAAAATGATCTTCTGAGGAAACCAAAGATGTTTAAAGTAAGTGCTTTAACTTTAATCAAAGATTTAAAATTAACCTACTGCTCCTTTAGGCACTCAGTCAGTACAGTGATCAGGGCTATAAGTACCTACGTAGCTAGACTGATGGGTAAGATTAAATTAATAGTTTACTGTCAGAGTTCCCTCCCCACTCTGAACTCTGGGGTACAGATGTGGGCACCCTCATGAAAGAGCCCCTAAACTTATATTCCACCAGCTTAGGTTAAAAACTTCCCCAAGGCAAAATTCCTTGTCCTTCGACAGTATCGCTGCCATCACCAAGCGAGTTAGACAAAGATTCAGGAAAAGGACCACTTGGAGTTCCTGTTTCCCCAAAAGATCTCCCCAAGCCCCTTCACAGCCTTTCCTGGGGAGGCTTGAGAATAATATACCAACCAAATAGGTAACCAAGGTAAGCACAGACCAGACCCTGGGGTTTTTAGGACACTAAAAACCCAATCAGATTCTTAAAAACAGAACTTCATTATAAAGAAAAAAGTAAAAGAAGCACTTCTGTAAAATCAGGATGGAAAGTAATTTTACAGGGCAATAAGATTTAAAACACAGAGAATTCCCCTCTTGGCAAAACTTTAAAGTTACACAAAAACAGGAATAAACCTCCCTCTTAGCATAGGGAAAATTCACAAGCTAAAACAAAAGATAATATAACGCATTTCCTTGCTATTACCGGTACTTACTATTTCTGTAATATTAGATGTATCTTTGCGGACCCCCTGAAACCTGTGTGCAGCCCCTGAGTTGAGAACTGCTTATCTAGTCTAACTCCTGCCAAGATGCAGGATTTGTTGTGTCTACCATCCAAGACAGATGGCTCTCCAGCCTCCTTTTGAAAATCTCCCAAGCCCGTCTGTTCCATTGTCCTGCTGCTCTTACAGTTAGGAAGTTTTTTCCTGAGATTTAATCTAAATCTGCTCTGCTGTAGTTTGAACCCATTGCCTCTTGTCCTGCCCTCTGTGGCAGGAGAGAACAACTTTTCTCCATTTTATTACTATTTATTTACACACACATGGACTAGGATCTAGGCTAAGGTGATTAACTTTTGAGCCATGTCTTCATAGAATCATAGAATATCAGGATCGGAAGGGACTTCAGGATGTCATCTAGTCCAACCCCCGGCTCAAAGCAGGACCAATCCCCAGACAGATTTTTGCCCCAGATCCCTAAGTAGGCCCTTCAAGGATTGAACTCACAACCCTGGGTTTAGCAGGCCAATGCTCAAACCACTGAGCTATCCCTCCCCCCAAACTAGTGCTCCAGGTGAGGTTTGAACTTACAACCTCAGCATCACTCCACCCAGCACAGCTCTATAAATACCCTGCGCTAACCCATTGCACCACTGGAGCTAGCAGTTGCTTCTCATTTTGTTCTCCCTGCATGAGCACAAACATTCCTGTTTACTTGTCAATTTAGACCTCAGTTCAGCAGGGCAATTAAGCATGTGCTTAAATCCCATTGGCATAAGTGGGATTTAAGAAATTAGGACAAAGCAATGAAACAAGTGCAGACAATTTTCAGAGTGGCTTTTTCAATAAATAAATCAATGATACTTCATTTGAAAAACTTCTGAAGTATTCTCCACTCCTCCCCGCCATCCACCACCCAAATACCAATGGGGAGTAAAAATTCTTCCTGTAGCTCCAATACCAGATGCTACCAAACTGTTTAAAATAAATATTTCTGAATATATGGCTTGCATTATTAAACCAGGAAAATGATGAGGATCCCATATTTTCTGTACTGTTTCAGTATGTGCATATATTTGTTCACATAAATAAATGACTAAACTATGAAAATGTTTTTCCATAGGAGATACAATTTCTGTATCCTTGTTTATATCAGCTCATTGTCCCATTTTGTTTCTTTAGTAGCAATACAGTAGTTACCATAACATGCACTTTCTTTGGTTTCAGATGGTAATAAATGGTCTATATAATTATTCTCATTAGTGACTCCACTGTAGGAGGTTCAAACCAAATTCAGATTCCTATGCTGCTGTGGTAGCTAATGAGGCTTCAAACTTGTTTGCTCCCTCAGAGCAGTAAAAGCACTATAGAAATCTGTCATATTTATTGTTATTAAATCACACATACACGGTAAATGTACTTCTCTGTCTAGGGTAAAGTTGAACTCTAAGGGAAAGCTGATTTCTGTTACACCACTGTAGATGCAGATTGAAACTTTATTTGAACAGGTCAATAATCACGTAAAAAAAAAAAAAAAAAAGACCACCTTAATTTCCTTTCTAGGTTGCCAACCACAACTAAACTATTAAAAAATTGTAAATACTTTACATTTATTTTACTTTTATCTGCTTAGGTTTTTTATTTATTCATTGGTTTCCTGGCAGCTTGGATAATGAAAATAGATGAGTAAATTTCACTTTTAGTTAGTCAATTTCACCTTCCTGTTCTCATAATTAAGGATGAGTGAGCAATTTGCACTGAATGATGTCTTTCTTTTTCTGTTAACTAAATTCTCAGTTGTATTTGTCAAAGTTATTCACAAGTTTCTTGACAAATATTTCCATCTCCAATCAAATAGCATATGAGAGTTCGTTGCAAATATTAGGTATTTTAACTTCAAAATCATAAGAATATAAGAACGGCCATACTGAGTCAGACCAAAGGTCCACCCAGCCCAGTATACTATCTACTGACAGTGACCAATGCCAGGTCCCCAGAGGGAGTGACCCTAACAGGTTCTCTCCTGCCATCCATCTCACCCTCGGACAAACAGAGGGTAGGGACACCATTCCTTACCCATCCTGGCTAATAGCCATTAATGGACTTAACCTCCATGAATTTATTCAGTTCTGTTTTAAACCCTGTTATAGTCCTCGCCTTCACAACCTCCTCAGGCAAGGAGTTCCACAGGTTGACTGTGCGCTGTGTGAAGAACTTCCTTTTATTTGTTTTAAACCTGTTGCCCATTAATTTCATTTGGTGGCCCATAGTTCTTATATTATGGGAACAAGTAAATAATTTTCCTTATTCACTTTCACTTTATAATCCTTACAGTTATAGGTGCCAATCCTGCAAACACTAATGCATATATAGCTTAACCTAGGAGTGGTCTGCTTGAGTTCAATACCTTAGTAAAAACTGTGAAACGGATATCTGTTGCATTCTGTAATCTTAATGGTTGAAAGCCAATTTTCTAGATCTGATATTTGCTTTTGTTTGTTTTTACTTTGTTTAAAGGTAAATAAATTATTCACATGTTAATTCTTTAAAGGCATAAATAATTGGCTACATTATTATGGTTTTAGTCTGCCAGGACCACACCACTAACATTTGGCTCTTTTTGAATGGGACTATTTGCATGTTGAAAGTTAAGCATGTGCATAAGTATTTGTTGGATTGTAACCTGAGACTGAGAATTTTGAGGTTCAAATATTTAAAATTTGCAACAAACTCAAACAAGCTATTCAAATTGCAAGAAACATTTGTTATTAATTTTGATATTCACTCAAAAGTGAGTTCACTGGGATTATTCATGGACATAAAAGTTAAGCACATGCCTACGTGTTTGCAGGATCAGTGCCTTAATTAGAAAATGCACGTAATATTGTTTCTGCTCACTGATAGAACATCTTATGGAACTGACCATCACAGATCAAACTGTGAATTTCAAATATTATAATGAAATACACATTTCAAAAGGTGCTTTTGGCAAATATTCCAGCATTCACCTTAAAATTCATTTTGAGAGTATTAAGTACAAGCCTCCAAATGGTCTCTGAAAGCCAATATGAAACACAGTCTAGTCAACATTCACTTTGAAACTCTAAAATATTTGTGGCACTAAGCATAATGCTGTGAGGTTTGGTGTGCAAATGCTGCAAGCAATGTTTGTTTTTTAAATGCTTTTATTATTATTATTATTCATTTCATGGAAAAATCTCTTTTAGGGTTCATAAAATCTTATTTTTACACACACAAAAAAGCACCCTAAATGTTATGGCAAATTTGATCAGACAGTGTCACTTTAAATATGTAGTTTATTAAAATATTTTGAAAATGTTTTTACCCTCATAGATTTCCTGGTCACATATCACTGATTTTTGCATGAGCAAAGCAAGTTGAGTTTATTCCTAGATGGGTTTTGAGAATAGCTCATTATCACTTGTGATATTCTGGGTTAGCAACAGTCAAAGACTACCACACTGTACAACTCAATCTCATTGTGCCAAAGAGCCACCTTGACATTGGCTCCTATCCATATCCAATATGTAGAAGCAAATGACAGCGTCGCATCTACACTCCTTTCACTGGCTATGTGTACGTGGGTTGGCAAAGAAACCAAACATTAGGGTGAGGTCCTTGCAGATTAAAACAAAATTACTGAAGCTAATAAGCATATTATTTACCTCTTTAAATTATAACATATAGAATTTATCTTTTAACAGAGTAAAGACAAACAAAAGCAAATGTCTGATCTGAAAAACTGTCTTTCAACCATTAAGATCACAGACTGCAGCGGATACGAGTTTCACAGTTTTAAGGTACTGCAATACTCTGTATATTACACTGATAGTCCTCTCCAATGGACTCAAAACTATTTTCCCTTCTTTGTGTCCCTTTTAAAATTAATCTTTTCCATGCCAGAAATCGACATAGGCAATCTACATGCAGAATCTGTATATAAATTTAGGGTACAATTGTTACAACAGAAGATGGTTAGTCTTGTGGTTAAGACAGAAGTCTAGGAGTCAGGCAATTCGGGATTTATGCCCAGGTCTGCCAGGCTTCATGTGCCCGTGGTCACTTAGGGTATGTCTACACTGCAGCTCAGAACATGCCTCCTGGCCTCGGGAGAGAGTCACACTAGCTTCGCTCAAGCTAGCCCCCTAAAAATAGCAGTGTGGATGTTGCACCTTGGAAGTGGCTCAGGCTAACTCCCCGAGTTCAAGCCGCCTGAGCTGGTGGGTCAGAGTTCGGCGGACTAGCCCGAACCCCTCCCATGCTGCAGTGACCACACTGCAATTGTTAGTGTGCTGGCTCAAGCAAAGCTAACTCGAGTGTCTCCCTCCACACGGGGAGGCTCTCTCCCAGCTGCAGTGTAGATACTCTGTGAAGGTCTCTGTTCCTTGATTTCACCATCTGAAAAACAGATATAATAATACACCTCTGCTTTGGAGGGATGATGTGAGGTTAAATTCAATAACGTTTGCAAACCGCCCTGATCCTTGGATGGAAGGTGCTATTATTATTTTGCACTACTATTATTATATATATGATTTGTAATACTCAAGAGTAAAATGTCAAGATTTTTATTTTTTAACTATTAAACATCCAACCAAAGGCTGAGAACTGTTGTTATCCAGGCCAGGTTTACTTGGTTCTTCCACAGCACAGGGGGCTGCACTTGATGACGTCTCGAAGCCTTTCATTTCTCTGATTCTATTATTTATATTGTATTTTAATACATCGCATAAAGATTGCAGCAGTTTATGAATCAGTCAGCTATTTTGCATGAAATGTGTAAGGTTTTTTCCTTCCCCTGCCCCCTCCTCCAATCAACAGAATAAAACTTGGCATGAAATGATAACGACTCAACAGACTGAGGAAAAAGACACTGATGATCCATTAGAAATGAAGAAAGAAGAAGCTATGTGGGAACTTTTTACAAGTGAATGCAGTTACTTTCTGGATCGCTTACTGGTTCTCAAGATGGTAACTTTGGATTTATTTCTCCAGTAGATTAAACATGGGACTTGTCCTGCTGTCAATGGGGCAAGAAGAAAGTCATCTATAACCTCTCCTTCTTTATATCTCAATGGAAATTACTTGTACTTTTGTGCTGTACACTTTTGTGCTCCTCGTGTCTTGTTTTCTAAACCTGTTTCCACAATTCTCTGGTTTTCGTTTCATCCTGATGAAATCTTTTCCTCTGTGTACCTCTTCTCAGTGTTTTGCATCAAGCTCTCTTGATTCTGTGCGTTCTGTACTCCCAGTAGTATCAGAGGCAGGGCCGGCTCCAGGCACCAGTGTAGCAAGCAGGTGCTTGGGGCAGCCAATGGAGAGGGGCAGCACGTCCGGCTCTTTGGCGGTAAATCGGCGGCGGGTCCCTCTCTCCTTCTCGGAGAGCCGATCGCGGCTTTTTTTTTTTTTTTTTCCCCGCTCGGGGCGGCCAAAACCCTGGAGCCGGCCCTGATCAGGGGCCATTTTAGTCTGTCTTTCACTCTCTCTCAACTCTCCCTTTCAGACTCATATTGCTATACTTTCCATTATTGCTAGCCCATTTCATTTTGTACTCCTGGCTTTTAATAGCTTAGCTTGAAGAGGACTAACGGGGTTGTAACTGTGTTATCCAGACTAGAACCTGAAAATGCAAAATTCCAGTATTGCAGTAATTCTAGGATTTCAAGCTCTCCTCCCACCCTGCAGAAAAAATAAAATCAAACGTAACCTTATCCTGAGGAAAATTAGGAGCATCTTCAAAGTTGAACAAGCTGTGGTAAGATTGCATGACTGACAGTTAGGTCACGCAGTAGCCCTTCATAGGTGATAAAGGAAGATCTAACAAGAGGGTTTTCTACACACACTTCACCAGCTCTACCACTGGTTTCTCAAAGGAAGGAGGATAGGGTCCAGGGAGGAACAGCATTTTTAAAAAGTATGTTTCATGCTGAAAAGGTCATTTAGTTATAGAAAAAAATGCTCCAAAGTCAGGTGGATGAGGAAGAGCACAGAGAGCTCCATTATGGTGGTCAGAAATGGGGAGAGGGTGGTTATGGGACAGTTGGGAAAAGCCAGGATGAAAGTGTCCTGCCATCTAGAAACATTTGTTTAAAGAGTGGAAGTGGTAGAGGATCGCTGAGGAGCTCAGCTAACTGCAAGCGGTTCTCCTGCTAGGCTGGGGGGGTATTACAAGGCACGCAGACTCCATGGTGATGAGTGAGGAGTAAGAACTTGAGAGACAGACAGGTAGATACAGTAGTAGGCCCTGTGTGGCTCACAAATGATACAGCCTCCCCTCCCCCATCCCATCCCTCCCATCCCAGTTTTTAATTACCCCCCAGCAGTGAAAACAAATGTGCTTATGAAAGAGTTTGGCAACTCTCACAGTTCCATTTATTTCTTGCTGCTCTAAATATTTCTCACTATTAAATGTTCCCCTTGTTCTAATTAAGCTCAGCCGAGATTTGAGACTATGGAGCGTTTCCTCCTCAAGTGGCTTTTTTCTCAGGCTCTCAGATCATTAGTTCATGGCAGGTAGACCAATGCAGGGATAAGCATCAGCATTCACTCTCTTCACCCCTCCCCTAGCACCTTGGGCAACATCAGTAGGCATTTTATTCATGTTTTCACATAAAGCCATTTCTATTAAATAATTATATTTCTCAGCTCATTTTTAGCTGCTTTGGGGGCATTGTTTGGTAGAAATCACAGTAAGTCAGTGCAACCCCCAAAGAGCCAAGCTACAGCAACTGGTGTGTAATGTATTCAGTATTCATTCAGCGCCACTGAAATTCACCCTAAAAGAGGAGAAACTGAACAAGCCACCCAGCCTCTCAAAGCCTTGGCCCTACAGCCATTCAGTTGCTTAGTGGCACTCTTCCACCCCCCATGCTGGAGCATACAGAGCAACCTGGAGGTAGACGGAAAGAGTTGGGGTGGGCCTAGGTTAGAGGACAGGGTTCATGACCACCAGGTCTAAAGAGGCCTCAGCCCCCATTCCCGACCACAGAATAGAATAACTGCCACGATGGGGCTACGTTGCAGTCAGTGGGCTGGCTGTGTACAGAGTCTCTCACTTCAGTCACTGCATAGTTCCTGCCCCAAACCCATTATTTTTAGGCTTTGTGCAGGCCATGAAAGACTTGCTCCTAAATGGTGTGAGCCCAGCCATTTTGTAGTCTGCCAGTCAAATTACGGTTTATGAAGGATATATGGTAAATCTATCTGCCCTCTGCAAATTAATTGGTTTGTTAATGTTGAATTAATATAGATAAATAATATGGCTTTATTGTCTTTTTTAAAGATATTTGTGAATACGCTAAAATACCTGCAAAACAATGAGTTCCTCGTGGATGTGGATTTGTGGGGACTTTTTGCAAACTTGGAGGAGTTAAACCAGGTGAGGGGAAAAAAAGAAATCTCATTTAGATCAAAAGCTGAAGCATAATTAAAAAAAGAGGAACACAAAGAATTGCCAGACCCAGATTTCAGTGTCTGTATCTTGAACTTGACCCTAAGGACACTTTCCCCCTCTCTCTTTGGCAAAACAATTTGGATGAGGCATCATCAGTCCAAATGATTTCATGAACAGGCATAGAGCAATTTGAGTTTTGGTTATGGCTGTAGTCTGATCGTTTCCTGTTTTGAAGTAAATGTCAAAAGACGAGTTTGGAATTAGCTCTTTCAAATAGAGTCTTGTTAAATCATGGGTTTTGGCAGTCCTCAGTATACAAACATTAGGGCAGAACAATCACAACAGCCTGATCCATACAACAGTGAATTTCCCGTATCAAACAAGTGCATAGACATGAAGTGTTTGCTACACTATGGTCCCTTTGTGCTACTCCATAAGGACAAAGGGAACAGAAACCACCCACATCTCCCCAGCTAGGGATTCCCCAGGTGACATGTTTGTCTCGTGTGCTACTCACCCTGCAGCTTCTGGGGCAAGGTGGAGAGAAGACACATCCGGAGTGCTCTGTGCTTTGTCTATTTTCAGCTGGTGGTCAGTCCCCTTGGGGACTCTTTTCCAACGTGTGCAAGTTAAAGTAGTCCCTACACTGCTCTGACTTGTGCTGGGGCCAGGAAAAGACTCAGGGATCCTTAGTACCACCCACCCTGAGTGTAAACTCAGCAAAGCAGAAAACTTGGTCTAAGATCTCCATTTTGCAAGGACAGCATTCTCTGCAAGGCATTTTAATGCCAAGACAAGTTAGTCAAGATTGCAACTGATCATACCTGACATTCCTTCAAGCTGAAATAGTTGTTACCCGGCGTTAATGGCAAACAAAACTCTGTCCTACCTTTGACAGCATCACATAAGACAGAAGAAATTATTTCCAGACGGATTCTTTTCACTGAATACAAAATTATTGGTATAAGAGCAAATACATCACCCTGACTGAATAGGGGGTGGCATTTGGGAACAGTTTCTGACTCTGTTAGTGAATGAGCACTGCAGAAGATGATCACTAAGATCAAATGCTACTGTATTAAGAAAACAGTGCGTTGCAGTTTTCCTTCTCAAAGTTACACTTCCCATGGTCATTGACATCTCATTTTTGTTGCTCTTCTTCTACCAGCATAGAGAGTGTTTGCCCTCTATAATAAGGATTGCAAAGATTAATCAGTGTCTGCACAGTGGCTTGAACACACAGAGGGCTAAGTATTATTATTAGAGCTCTATTGGTGAGAGGCAGTATGAGCTAGTAGATACTGACAGTCAGGAGATGTTGATTTTACTCCCATCTGTGCCATTTGCTTGCTGAGTGACATTGGCCCAATCAGTTCATCTCTCTGTGTCTGTGTTTCCTCCCCCACCCAATATCTTTCTTGTCTATTTAGAGTGTAATTGCTTCAAGACAAAGCCCTGATTTTTACTTTATGCAGTGCCTAGCCCACTGGGCCTCTATATAGTCTGAGCCCTTTGATGTCACTGTATGTCGTGGGTCATGCATTCTCCATCCCCTTTTGGGATGAGGCAAACGTCTTTATAGCCCCACGGCCATTTCTGAGTGACCCCTCTGGGTCCCAGAGTAGTGCAGCCTAACAAGCAAAGTCAATATACTCACTTTCTCTATCAGGGAGGGGTGGCCTAACAGCCAGAGTCAATAGAGCTGCCCTCATGATCAGGGCTTTGCAGCTTGGTGGCCAGAGTCAATAGAACTGGTGAGACGGGCCGCAATCCCAGGGTGGGTGGCAGCCAGCGTAGGGGAACCCGGGCCCTCCCTCTCCACCGGGTCCCAGCCCAGGGCCCTGTCAGTAGCAGGGTTGCGCGCCACCAGCTCAGGGATCCAGCCAAAACACGCTGAGCTAGTCTCTGGTTCTACAACCACCTCCCCGCAAAGATTCACTGGGTTGCTTCCAACCCGCTTCTCCGTGGTTTGTCATCTCAGGGTTCCCATGGTTTCTCCTCCCTCTGTGGCATCTGGAGCCTTGGGGTCATCGGTCGCCGCCATCTGGCTAGCCTCCGCATTGTGAAGTGCCAGCGATCCTTCAGCAGAGCCTGCAGCACACCTCCTCCCTCTCCAATGGTTCGCCCTGAATGAGCAGGGCTGTTCCCTTTTACACCTGGTCTCCAACTGGAGCATGCCCAGCAGCGTCGAGGGGGCATAGCCTCCTCGGCCCAAATAGAGGAATTAATCCCTGCAATCCCAGTGTAGGGCATGCATGCCCCGTCACACCATAATACGACATCATAATGAAAATAATAATTGTTACTCCAAGAAGAGACTTATGACCTCAGTTCCCCCTGGCCTCCCTACAGAAACAACCAATAAACTAAACATCAGAATAAGCGTACATCAAGTCTTTGCCTGGCCCTATTGTGGGGTGAGACAAGGGAGGGGGTTGAATTATGTGCAGTTTACAGGATGAACACACCGGAGGGTTGATTACGATACAGTCATGATTGAGTGTTGTTTTTAATACTTTTTCCATTATCGTTTTTTTAAATCTTTGCATGTGTATATAATATTGTAACATCCATTATGGTCAAATGTGGGGAAAATGACACTGACACTCTTGCCATAAAAGAACTTTATGTTGTGAAATATTTAAAATACACCTTGCCAACATGCTAGAATGCATACTGTACCACGAGCAACTCCCCGAAAGCTAAGTAGGCCCACAAATTTGCTAAACAAACTATAGTGGTTAAAATTTAAATCCCAGCATTTTAATGTAGTTTACTATGGTACTGGAGATACAGCAGTTATTTTCAATTCTGACTCTACAGGAATACTGTAGATCCCTGATACCACTGCATGGTAAATGTAGATTTCATAGTAAATTTTTCTATGGATGTACAAGATGTGAAGATTCAGATAGAACCACTAGAATCTAAGTGAAAATATTTTTAAATAACTCAGTTTGGGAGAATGCCTTGCTTGCATTCTGGTCCCTTTGCAGTTTTAAATAAATGTTTTTCATTATCTTCAGGAAATTGAAATAAGGTTGAATATAAATTACAATCGCTTTCCAAATGAGTTTGAAGACCTCTTTAATCACATTGCAGCTACAGTGTTCTGTCACATCAGATCAGTGTACAGCATTTATTTCTGTAATTCCCAATGTTAATTTGTGTTTAATATTCACATTAATTATGTAGCTACTGTTCTAAAATAAATGTAATTGGAAAAATGTAATCTCATTTCATCATTTTTGTTAAACAGTGCTTGACAAGGCCTAAGTGGGTGTTTTTAACAGGATTGTTTTAACTTCTGATTAACTTAAGCACTTAGACCATGATTCTGAAAGGGATTGTGCCTGCTGACTTAAAGTCAGTCAATGGAGCTTCGTGCAAGTACAGGGCTCTATTGGGTATGGAGTCAGTTGCAGGATCTGGACTTTAAAAAGATTTAGTGGTAAAAATAAAGCTCAGAAGAGCAGACAAACTAATTTTTTTTTCTTTCCTTGACTAGGTGAGTCTCAGTTTTGTGACCGATTTTTTCAAAATTATAAAGGACCATGTCACTGCATCTGAATCCTCCCTGGATTTCATCTCTGTACTCACAAAGGTAACATGATCAGAAATGCTCTGTAGTAGGACTCTTAATGTAGTGAAGAAAGTTTGTGAAACTGCTTTCTTGGTCGCATTCCACTTTTACTAAAACACCTAGATCATCTACTAGGAGGAATCAAGCTGTCCAATGGGAGCTTCAGAGATACATTCACTCTTCTTTCACTCAATGGGTGAAATCCTGGCCCCGCTGAAATCAATGAGAGTTTGCCATTGACTTCACTGGGGACAAGATTTCACTCCAAATTTGTAAGTGCCTCTAACACACGTTGATACCTTAGTACATTCCTAAATATGAGGCTATGCAAAGCTGTTCCGTAGCCTAGCATTTTTTATCATCTACTTTATTTTTCCTGCAGTAAAGTCTCAACACTGCAGATGCCCATAGAATTGCTAGAGTTGTGGCAGGATTCTTTAAGAAAGTAGTTTTCTTTGGCAAGTTTACTCTCTATTGTAGCCCAATTTTCCCTGTTACAATCAAATCTCTGGCAAAACGTACCTTATAAAAATTAATATATATGGAGATATACCTATCTCATAGAACTGGAAGGGACCTTGAAAGGTCATCGAGTCCAGCCCCCTGCTTTCACTAGCAGGACCAAGTACTGATTTTACCCCAGATCCCTAAGTGGCCCCCTCAAGGATTGAACTCACAACCCTGGGTTAGCAGGCCAATGCTCAAACCACTGAGCTATCCCTCCCTCCTTAGATTGTTTACCCCATTATTTTGCCCCTCACTTTGACATTCCTCTTTTTCAATCTTGTTAAACTTCTAAATCTTTTGTCTTGCAGTATTTTCAAGGTAACCTCTGCCAGACACACCAGATTTACTGCCTTCATTACACCTCAGCCATCTTTTACTTGGAGAACCTAAGGCAGAGAGAAGATTTTGGAATCTATCTGAAAGTAAAGTGTTGGTTTTGCTCTCCTTGTTGAGTCTTCAACCATCCTATCCTGTCTTTAAAAACAAATTGGAAAAGCCTATATTCTATTTTAGATAACAGTCTATGCCTTTTTTCTTGAAATGCTAATGATACCACAGATTTAAATATACTGGGTGGAATCCTAGCTCCATTGAAGTCATAGGCAAAATTTCCATTGACATGAGCACCTTCAATGGCACCAGATTTTCATCCACTACATTCATACAGTGCTTTTCCAATGGCAACTGCATCTTAATGCACATTCAATTAGTGCAACCTATAAAATACAGAATTATTAGATGTTAGAACTAGCTTCCAACCGGGGCAGGTCAAACAGGTGGGCTGTTAATCCAAACCTGTCATATGTTACCTCCTATCTCAGGGTAGGAGCAGCAGGATTGGCCGGTGTATAATGTCCTGTGATATCTGCAAACACTGGGATGAGAGTGAAGCAATTGACATAACTAAGTAACTAATGCAATGATCCCCTCTTGGGATTTCCCAACACTGAGGGAAGAAGCTAAAATAACTGCCTATTTTTAGGGGGTTTGTGGATTTTCTGTCTTATGTATTATCTGCTCAAAGATCAGACCTTGTAACAAATCTCAGATTCTGTGATTTAGGTTGCCAGCTACACAGCCCGTAGCAGTGAGCCTCCAAGCCTGGATCAACAGACTCAGGACTAAAATTATCTGTGTAGATGCTGCCGTTTCGGCTGGAGCTCTGAAGCCTAGGAACGGCGTGGGCTTCAGAGCCAAAGCTCCAGCCTGAGCCTCATCTTAAAAGTGCTGTCTCCACAGCTATTTCTAGCACGGTAGCCAGAACCCCGCTGGTCTGAGTCTGTCCACCCAGGCTCTGAGACTTGTTGCCATGGGCTGCTGCTTAGGGCCACGCTGCCTTAGGGCCAGACTGTGACCCTGTTACTGCCAGTAGTGACTCTGATGAGTAGTTACGTGAGCTTCAGTGGGCCTATTCTTACAAGTAACTGCTCACCAGTGCAAGGAACAGGTTCTCATGCTAGCCTTAGGAACATTTAAAATAGAAACATAAAGTGTGGAAGCCCGAAAGGACCCAGCCACTCCAACAGTATGTACAGACAGGGAGTAAGTATTGCCAAACTCAGGCATTCAAAAATCATGAGTCAGGCCCCCAAAAATCAGAAGATGGGTTTAAAAATCAAGTGATCTTAAAAATAATAAATATGGGATTCTTTTTATTTCCCTTCTTATTTTTGAGCCTTTAGGATCTGTTCAGGCCACATCTTCAAGCTTTTCTCTGCAACCAAGAGGGATAAAAACTTACTTTAAAAAAAATGAAAGATGAGATTTTTATATAATCACTTGACTCCAGGTGCTGCTGCTTTAATGAGAACACCAAATAGCATGAAACTTATACAAAACACACAATCGTTGGCACACCTGAGGAACAGGAGATTCAAGAGGCTTTTGTGTGAACTGGGAGAGGCTGGTGTGGTGGTTTTGTCACTTAAGCTCTGTCTTTATTTGAAGTCTTGTTTATATTCACATGGTCATATCAGACTTTACAAGCACAACATTCAGAATAAGATGCGTGCTTTATTACTTCATTCTGAGTCTGAATTCTCTTTGCAGATGGAAGTTAAAAGCATGTGTTTAAACCAAGCTAACAGCACCAAACATATGAATGTAATGAAAAAGCATGGTAGTGCCTTTGCGTGTTTTTGTGAGCCTGTGAGAAGGGAGTTGGTAGAGTTTTCATTTAACCCGAGGGAGAACACTTGAATGCTTTCCCCCCCTTTGAATATTTATATCTCTGTGACCCATCTGGAAGGGAAGAGAATCTCCTTGAGTGCACAGGATGGAACTAAAACAGCAGCTCATAGATGTAAATGTCATTTTTACCCCTTGAGATGCTTTTTCCAGTAAAACAAAATGTAACAAAGGGTCCTGTGGCACCTTATAGACTAACAGATGTATTGGAGCATAAGCTTTCGTGGGTGAATACCCACTTCGTCAGACGCGTCTAACGTCTGATGAAGTGGGTACTCACCCACGAAAGCTGATGCTCCAATACATCTGTTAGTCTATAAGGTGCCACAGGACTCTTTGTTGCTTTTTACAGATCCAGACTAACATGGCTCCCCTCTGATTTTGTTTTACTGTATCTGAAATCAGTTGGGAAGAAGAGAGAGACTGGGAGGCTAGCACAACAATACTACATTTAGTGGCTTGGCTTTTCCCCGTCATGTAGCTGTATCTCTACAGGGGGAGGGATAGCTCAGTGGTTTGAGCATTGGCCTGCTAAACCTAGGGTTGTGAGTTCAATCCTTAAGGGGGCCACTTAGGGATCTGGAGCAAAATCAAAATGGGTCCTGCCAGTGAAGGCAGGGGGCTGGACTCAATGACCTTTCAAGGTCACTTCCAGTTCTAGGAGTTGGGATATCTCCATTGACTTGACTTAAACTCTTGCCAAGCTTGAAGAGTTATTGTTTATGGACTGCTAAAGTGAGCACGAGTGGTCAAATTCTGCTCTTAGTTACACTGCATATATCTGAAATCAGTGGTGTTAATCCAGATTTACACTAACTGAATTTAGCCCCCCATACACTGCATGGGATAGGGCCTGCCATTTTTATTTATCTTTAGCATCACACAGACCAATAGCACTACATAAATACTAAATAATGGACACCATCATTTCAAACTTGCTCAGCTTTCAGATTTTACTCTATTTAAACCTGAAAAATGAGCTCACTCTTATGGGCAGCTCCAGGGTAGTAGCCAGGTGTCCTGCCCCTACTAGAGGCATTTGGGGTCTGAATAGCTCGAGTACCACAAGGAGTCCCCCAGGGGCAACAGACACCCATCTAAGGGCACAACTCACTCTTTTATAAGCAGTCGAACGTTGGAGAGGAAATGGCTCTGGAGGAATCCCCAATTGAGATTTTTCTTGATAAGATTAAATGATATAGTGAAGAAACGTATTCTTAGGAATTAGTATAATGCCTGAAATGTGAAGTTATCTATACCAAAGATTAATCTGTGGGTCTGATTCAGCTCCTCTTGAAGTGAAAGGGAGCCTTTCCATTGACTTCACTGGGAACTGAATTGGCTTCATCACAAGTGGATCCCCAGTTCATTTCAGTCAGCTGATGATGCAGCTAATTGCTTATTAACGGCTTTGTCAGAAAGCACCGCGAGTTCGTAGATCCTAAAACAGGCTTTCTTTATATTCAGTAGTGGTGTGAACAAAATGAACAGTGCAAACGACTACATCTGCCAGAATTGCTGGTGGCTCCTTTACACAGACTGACCCGATATCCCCTCCTCCTTAACAACATCTGGAAGAGAAGCACTGATGCAGCACAGAAAGCCACCATCCTCTCTATTAAGGAAAAGGTGGAAAAGTCCTTACGTAAGTAGCTGAGATTAAAAGTCAAGTTCTCTGTTTATCATTTTCTCTGAGGATTTACGCACTTGAGGTTCAAATGTAAATGAGGTTGGGTTTTTTTTACTGTTTGAAGATGTGATTGGTGGCATGAAAAACTCATTGTGATCCCTTTGAGTCCTTCTCTTTTTCTCAAAATTGCCTGGTACCATTCTCATATTGTCAAAGTCTTCCCTCAGGATGGTAATACAGCACATAAATCAGTCAGTCACTTGTATTCACAGAGAATCATTTGCATTGACATGCGAACAGCTGAGAGTAGTTCACAAATGGGAACAAATCAAGGAATATCTCAAACAAAGAGGTCTTTGAGATGGAGTCATGTCTGGGAAGGATTCGGAGGGTCTAATCCTTAAAAGAATAAAATTCCACACACAAGGGGCATATTATGCCAACAACCTTTCTCAGAATGACAGTCTTTACATGTAAGGTACCTAGGGAGCCATCTCAGCTAAGGAAAACTTTCTCCAGCTTATGCAGAAAAAAAATCGATGGGTTTTTATACTGGATTCTATTTTACATAAATAACCTATTCATTCAATCATTTCCTGAAACCCACAATTTGCAGCTTTAAATATCTGATAGCTCTGAAGCTCGTTATAAGACAAACTTATTCTCCAGTGCCCCGATCCAGCTCCCACTGAAATCAATGAGAGTATTAATAGATAGAAAGTGAATATACCTATTGGCATATGCCTGGACCAGTGATCTCTACCCAGGATTACAAATCAGGAAGTGGCTTTGGGCCACTTAGCCTGTTTGCCTTTATGTCCTTATCTGTGACATTACAACTTACCTGCCTTGCTGGGATGGTGTGAGGGGTAACTTTACCTCCAGCGTTCCCTTCCTTGCTGAGTGTGTTTGTGCACACTGCAATGTTGCATGCAAAATTAGAAGTAATATTGAAGTTTTGCTCTTGAAGGCCCTGATCCTGCAGACTAACACACGTGCTTCACTTTACACACTGTGAATAGATCTCCTGAGTCCCAGTCCAGTGCTTGAATCACAAAACCATCCTTCCTTTTAAAGTTTGTTCTTAAAGATTCTCATTGATTCCAATGGCTTTTGAATCAGACCCTAAATGATAAAAGCTAATTTACCCTTAATTAAACCAGTAAAGAACTTTCTCATGCTACTGGAGTCCAATTTGGAATATCAAGTTTTTTTAATTGAAGTTTAAGACAAAATAATAAGTGAATCTTTAGAGTCAGACTTTTTTCCAGTAACAAACTGGTAATATGACATCCAAAATATCACAACAGTGTATTAAAACCTGTTTAAACACATGGGGTGAAATCCTGGCCTCGCTGAAGTCAAGAGAAGTTTTGCAATTGACCTCAATAGAGCCAGGATTTNTCTTTTCAGCAAACTGGAAGAAACTATAGAAGAGGGTAAGTGACATCATCACTTGGCCTCATTCCTGCCACACTCAACACCTGGAAACACATCTGGAGGACAAAGACTTTGAATTGGGGAGTATGGTCCCAGGCTGGAGGAGAGTTCCAGTGTGTGTACTGAAGATCTCTGACCTCTTTGTACCATCTGTCAGGGTAAGACACTGCTTTATTCAAATCCTGTTTAGTTTGTAGCACTCACTGTGAATTTATTTTATTTCTTAGGTAACCAACTTTGATCTTTAAAAAGCAACAGAGGGTCCTGTGGCACCTTTAAGACTAACAGAAGTATTGGGAGCATAAGCTTTCGTGGGTAAGAACCTCACTTCTTGCATCTGAAGAAGTGAGGTTCTTACCCACGAAAGCTTATGCTCCCAATACTTCTGTTAGTCTTAAAGGTGCCACAGGACCCTCTGTTGCTTTTTAAAGATCAAAGTTGGTTACCTAAGAAATAAAATAAATTCACAGTGAGTGCTACAAACTAAACAGGATTTGAATAAAGCAGTGTCTTACCCTGACAGATGGTACAAAGAGGTCAGAGATCTTCAGTACACACACTGGAACTCTCCTCCAGCCTGGGACCATACTCCCCAATTCAAAGTCTTTGTCCTCCAGATGTGTTTCCAGGTGTTGAGTGTGGCAGGAATGAGGCCAAGTGATGATGTCACTTACCCTCTTCTATAGTTTCTTCCAGTTTGCTGAAAAGATGTTTGCTTGTGATGTAAAGGTCTGCCCACATCGGTCAAACAGTCTCCATTATATATGCCCTCTCCATGAGAAATCTCCATTGTATACAGTTCCTGGGATAGTGGATTCTCTTTAATGGGCTGTCAGCACGACTGGCTACTCCACATTCGTACCTGAAAGGCTGGTTATGGATGTTCCCAACCTCACAGCATATTTCAGTAACACAAACGTAACAAAACTTCATAACTTCCCATACAATGATAGCACATACAATCCAATAGGACATTAATATTAAATAGATCAAGACTTTTAAAATGATGCCTCACAAGGCATACTTTGTACAAAACATATCATAATTATATGACAGTGATGAATATGGGGGTTCCAGGGTGTTGCTTTGAGGTACAGAGTGCCACAAACTCCCACTGAAATCACTGGGAGTTAGCCAGCTAAACACCTTTAAGGGTCTAGGCCAGAGTCCTCCTACTTCCACTGCAGTCTAGCACTGTTAAAGGCATTCAACATCTCTCAAGCTTGTTGTCAACCATGGGGATAATTGATATTTTGTATTTTTCAGGAGATCTTGAAGGTAAAGTAAAATGGCTGGACAATTTTCAGAAATTTAGGCAGCTGCAAGAGGTTATAATTTGGCCTCCACTTTGGGATCGTGACAAAAAGTTCTTTCTCCCAGAGGTAAGCAGTGTATTCACCACTATTTAAATGTTAGCCTGAGGACTTTTTCTGTGAAGAAAATTTTCATATAGTTCCTACATTTGCCCAACCTTAGTGTTGTGGTCTAAAGATGATAATCATCTCTGTAATCTAACTAATGTAGATGTACATTATTATTATTTTTATATTCTGGTAGCATGTAGATGCCCCAATCAAGAGTAGGCTCCATCGTGCTAAGCACTGGGCAGACACATGTGCACAGATGTTGTTAGCCTTGAAAAACTTAACCTCTTTGTGCTTAGCTTTACTCACACAAGTAGTTCAGGGCTGGAGAGAAGGACTGTTCCCTGCTGCTGCATCTCTGGCAGTAACCAGAGTCCTCCTTTCCCCTTCTGAAGCTCAGGGTCTGTCTTTTGGGAGGTGGAAAGGGTTTCTACTGCACTTGGCTCTAAGGATGGAATGTCACCTGGCCCAACAATCTATGGGAGATCCACGCTGCTTACTCCAGGGAGCTGAAGCAGTATCCCAACCCAAGAATCGTATAGGATTGATACAAATCTTACTTATTATTATTCCTTTATTAGCTGGTTGAGGTAAAACCATGCAAAATTGTTCACCTTCCCCACTTCCCAGGATGAAACTAAGAAATTCACAGGTTAGCATTTGAATAATATAAAAATATGAATTTTCCATGAGAATGGGTTCTGCTTTCTGCTGAGGTGACCCATTCACCTCCCCTTGCCTTTGAAGCATGCCATTAAGTAACATTATGGTACAGTTGCTAAGTGGGGCTCACCTTGATGTTCAGTGCTGGTAAATTCACTAAATTCACTCTAAAGAAGATGATCCCAGTTTGCATTTTCAAAGAATTAAATTTGTTTAATCCATAGTATTGCTGAAAAAACCCTGGCCATGCTAAGTTGGTAGTTGTCGGCCATGCTTAGTTTGATATAAACCTGCACATCCTACAAATACGAAGAGTATTTCTCAGACTCCTTAACAACTGGTCAATTTCCAGTTCCAGGTCAAATTTGTATGATTCTCTTTTCTATTTTTTCTTCCAAGTGTCTGAAACATATTTTAAGAGAAAACATGAGTGAAAACATCTTGTCTTCCTCAAACAGACAGCTTCTTCATGAAGGGAGGTTAACTCTTGCAGGTAAATGCCATTTTATTCATGTGCCAGCATTACAGCACCATATTCTGTATGGTCAGTACAGCACGGATCTGTGCCCCACTGATTAATTAGAAATGTGGATCAAAGAAAAACAAATATGCAACATGTTATACAGCGAGTGAAAAATAGCTAAACTGCCAAGAGGAGAGTAATCTGTGTGATTGGTTATTGTCACATCTGGATGGCCAACCTGCTAAATGCTGACGGAATCAGCTTGACTGGCCAATGTCCAAATTTCAGAGCTGGTTTTTTATTGTGATATTCAGGATTGTGGCTCAGGGAACACCGAGGAAGTTGAGACTGATTTGTAAAAAGGTGTCCTTGTTATTGTGTAATTGATCTAGGTATCTAAACAGTTCTAATGCATCTATCACTTTACTAGTATCTAGGTGCCATATGTAAGATTAAGGAAAGAATAAAAAAAACATTTTTTTCATCCCTCCTAAATTATAAACAATTTTTCTAAGGGATTAGCCTTGGTGGATGTCTTCAAGGAGGAAGGTGTTACCACACTAGATTGTGCCCGCTGCTAGCGAGGAAAAGCTTATTGAAACGGGGGACTCTTGAGACTATCCCACCAGTGACATGATCTTGCCCAGCTGCAGTATATTACAGCATTGGAACATGTCCTTCACGTCAATCCCAGCAGCATCACATTGTGTTGCTGTGGCACAACATAACACAACGTCGTATCTCTGCAGCACAAGCATCATGTTGTAAAGACGTGCAGGTTTGTCTGGATGAATAAGTCAACATCCCTATTTGAGCATGCTCATCCCTACCTGAGTGTGAGGTAGAGACTGGGCAGCGTCAGCATCCCCATCCTTATCCAAGTGCAAGGAAGACAGAGCACAGAAGAGGCACTGAGAACAGCACACTGGGGTGGGATAAAGGGCTCAGTGGTGGTTTAGGCATGAGAAAAACGTCTTCAGTTTAAAATTCCCTGATTAGTGCAGCCGGGCACTGAGGCAAAGAGAATAAGGTGTAGAAGTTGTGATTCACCTTTCTCCTACCCTCACAACTGGGGATGAGGGGACCAGACCAAGATTTCTCCTTCCCCCACAGACACAGGCCAGTAACAGGGAGATGAAAATGTAAGGTGGTAGAACAGGTGTAATGGTTGGGGCATAAGAATTAATACAATTCTTTTTTAACTTATAAAAATTCATTGCTATTGTTTGAGAGGGTTTGGCGGAAGGGGGCAGAGCACAAGTTTTTTTAATCCAGCTCTTCCTCTCATCCCCAAACTTTCAGCCAGCAACCCTCATCACCTGAGCTGTCCACTGTGATGAGATTAAGTACTGGTACTTATCAAGGATCTACATTTCTTGCAGGAAGAAATTTACATTGAAGACAGATAGGATGGCATGTCCCTAAATCTTGCAGAAATAAATTTGCAAGCTTAACTTCTTTTAGCTAACATAAGCAATCTGAGAGAGCGCGTGGTTTGGCAATATTTCTTGATCTTTTCATTTTCACGATGAAAATGAATAAACATAATTCTAACCAGGTTGAGATGCTGAAAATGGGAAAGTATCTCCTAAAGACACAGATTTAAAAACACACACAGTCTGATACTGAGGTGTGCTGTGTGTCTCCAAGCCCAATGTCAACACCCTGAGGTGCCCAGCATTTTTACTCTGAGATAATTCTCTCGAAACTGAGTTGTTTCTTATTACACCTTGAAACCAAAAGGAAAATGAGTAAAATGTTGATCATAACTTCCATCCTAAGAAACAGGTTTACTTCACTGGACATTCCATGACTAAAATGTCTCCTCCTACCATTCTAAAATAGTGTAATCAAAACCTTATGTTAAAGCAGTATTGGGAATCAGAAGCAAACAGACAAGGGCCCAGAAATCCTGACTGGAGCCTGCCACACCATCTCAGCATAATGCACCACATATGAATATTAGGGATGGTATGTGGAAGACGCAGTTCTTAGTAGCTGGCTCACAGCTCTGGGACTCATGGCTGAAAGTCAGGCTGGCCACAAACCTCACCACCTTCAAAATGAAAACCTCAATTCCCAGCAGCAAATGGATTCAAAGGATCGATTATCCTTATGTTGTTATAAGTAGAAGAAATACTTGCTCAAGCTCACAATACCTTCCCCCACCAGCACAAAATCAAAGGAAACATATTAGGTGCAGCCACTGTAGAAACTGTAAGACAATGATGGGCAAAAGTACCTACCACAAATTGAATAAAACATAACAGATTAGTTACTGTACATAGATTAGACAGACTACTGGATAGAGTTTACAATAAAAAATGTACATCAGTATAATCCAGGTAACACTATGTGATCAAATATATACCACTGCTAAGCACGAAGGAGCTATAACAAAAATTATGCAAGAGCTTGAATATGATACTTGGGCCTTAAGAGGCCCAAGGAAAGTAAGTTTTAAACAAATAAGATGGGGAGTCTCATGTTACTTGGTGGTGTACTGTTTGTAGTATCCTGAATCCCTGGTGAGATAAAGGGGGATTCTCATTGTAGCTCCCACAGCCTTCCAGCCAGCTCGATTAACCAATGTGCACTCGGTTCACTTGCACAGAGCCCCCATCTCAGGGGCAACCTGACCACCCAGAGGAAAAACAACACACACACAAAAACCCCGGGGCCAGGAAGCAGCGGGGTGTGGCATTGTAGGGGGGGAAGGGCCCCGCCTACACGCTGTGTCAAGAGCCAGTGCAGGACAGGAGCCACTGTGGGGTAAGTGCAGGATGGGCACCCTCCAATTATTCCCCCTGCAGGCCTCCCACTTAAGTTAGGGGGCTCCCCAAAATCTTTAATCCAGCCCTGCTTCCTACAAGTGGCTAGTCCATGACATCGTTAACCTCTAATAGCTATTGGTGTTGCCTCCTGAAATAAACCAAGTCGTTTCCAAACTAAAACATTTCAGAACAAGCACTCAATGAACTATTTTCCCATTCTCCAGATTGCCTGTAAGTGAAAGTTCTGGCTGTCCCAGTCTGACCTGTAACACTGAGAATAGAAATGCATTTTGAGAGATTGTTCATTTCAAGACAAACATTCTGAGTATGGAATTTCCCAACGGCACCACACCTTCTGAAGTTAACATTTTATTTAATGCTGGCCCTGGAGTACTCCTATCTTGGGTATCAGAAGTAACAGGCGGGGTGAAGACACCAGATATAAAAGGCTTATGAGTGGCCAGTGATAGCATGAAAGGGTGTGGACTGAAGTCAATACAGCTAAGCGTTATACAATAAGAATATTGCTGGTAAGAGAGAACAGGGGCAGACAAGAGGAAAAGGCGGGAAAGGATAAGGTCTGCAGAAGAGAAAGGAAGTGATTCTGGAAGAGACTAGAGTAGCGAGACAGGACCATGCAAGAAATAAAAAGAAACAACAGCAGATTGGAAATCTGTAGAGGGAGCCCCAACGATAGACTGAGGTGCAAGCTCTACCCTCTGGGCATTTGATCCAACAGACTCCCAGAGCTCTAAATGGTTTGCCACATTCCAGGATCCTGGGGTTTCCCTATTTCCCTTTGAAACCATCACCTTTGCTTCTGATGCATGATCACTCATTGTTTATACTACCAGAACACCTAGAAGCCCCGATCAGGACTGGGGCCTCCACCTTGAAGACTTCAATACATACTTATAAAAAATAACTTCCTCTTAAAAGACTTTTGTTTCACTATTTCTTCTCTTACCTCCAAGGTAGTGATGGAAGTTGAGTCCACTCTACGTTGTGTAGTTACTGAAGGACCTTTATAATGCCATCAACATGAAAATCTGGGCTGTATCATGTAGGCACAATGGGGTGAGACGTTGTACAACTATTTTTAAGGAATCCAGATGAACACTGGAATTTGCCCTCATTATGTGTCTGCAGTTGCCATAGGGTTAATATTCCCTGGTGACCCAGTTGTTTGGTTGACAGCATGCTGCTCTTTGTAGCTGTGTTCAAAGATATATGATCTGAGTTATTTTGGCAATGAGAAACTGCTGGTCTTTTATGATAATGTGGCTGCAATGTGCCACAATTATGAATGGCCAAAATGACAAAGCAGAATGCCTTTCAAGTCTGGAGTGTGTGAGAACACAAAAGAGACAATGAGTGGTGGAGTGCCATATTTGGAGGTCTGCTTAAAACGTGCTTAAGATCTGCTTTAGAATAGAAATTGCAGTTCCTCAAAACAATCATGCTACTGTTTTGTTTTTCTCCTCAGAAAGTACAAGGATCCTTGATGTCTACCTCTTTCTATTCAATGATTTCCTATTAATTACCAAAACTAAACGTAACAAAAAGGTAACAATGGGCAGAAACAGTCACACTTACTGTATGTGTTTTTTGCAGCCTGGAAAATATTTATGCAAGTATATTGGAAGAATTATTTTAAAGAGAAACATGCAAGTGGAATAATGTATATGAAGGATAGTAATATATTTTTTAATATAAATAGCAAAGAGTAATATACACCACAGTAGTTCTTCAGGGCAATTTAAATCACAAGAGATGTGTATAAAGGTGTGATGTTATAGGCCTGATATGGTGTCCAAGGTGTGTATTATTGGATATTTCTTTAATTCCTTTACCATTCCCCCAGTTCCCATACGCAACATACTGGATCTCTAAAGCCAACATCATCTTCTGAAATGTGCTGGGCACTTTAATGGCACATATCAATCCTATAATCCCTTTTGTGTAAAGAAATCAGAACCTTTGGGAGCTAAAGGGGAAAAGCAGAGAGAAACAGTGAAAATGTTACCCTCGTGGAAAGAATAGCAACATACTCAGAAGCTCTGGGTTCTATTTCTGCCATTGCCCTTGCCAGGCATAAAATGAGAGCAAGGATACTTCCTTTGTAAGGCACTTTGAGGTCTGCTGATGAAATGCACTATATAAAAGCTAGGTATTATTAATTATTCACCACCGAACAGGCATTAGGCATTTGAGGCTCCAGTGTGGGCTGTAGTCCACGAAAGCTTATGCTCTAATAAATTTGTTAGTCTCTAAGGTGCCACAAGTACTCCTGTTCTTCTTTTTGAGTACAAAGTCAGTTAAATTTATGAAGATCATGTAATGACTTAGCAAAGGTGACATGCTGTAATGCAATAGATGATTGCAGGAGACACTGTCTGAATTAGACGTGGTTTTAAACAGACAGCAGTTGTCACATTTTATAGGTTTTGAAAGAGCACAGGTTAGAGTCTATGTCAGCAACACCATGACAGTCACATTCCCAGTCATGTGGTTCTCAACAGGGGTATGTGTACCTCTGGGGGTACGCAGCAGTCTTCCAGGGGGTACATCAACTCTTCTAGATATTTGCCTAGTTTTACTATGGCTACATAAAAAGCACTAGCAGTCAGTATAAACTAAAACTTCACACAGACAAAATGAGAAAGCAATTGTTCAATAATAGTGTGCTGTGACATTTTTATGTCTGATTTTGTAAGCATGTAGTTTAAGTGAGGTGAAATTTGGGGTACGCAAGACAAATCAGACCCCCGAAAGGTGCACAGTAGTCTGGAAAGGGTGAGAACCACTGCTCTGAACCACACATGCAGGCCCCCATAGGAGGGTTTGCCCTGTGTATGCGTGAATCATGTTTCAGAGGCGCTGCATCACGTGTGTGGCCCTTTGCAAATCCCTCATTACAGGCGTCAGTACCGAGCCACCCCTATGGACTGCACAGGGTTCTACACTTGGCGTATTTTCTAGCAGCGATAAACCCACAAGTGTGAAGAGAACAGTAACCTGTGTTAAATAAGGCATTTGAAAAAAACTAGTATGGTTTGTTTTGAGCACTTGGACTTGGCTTTGATTTTTAATATGCAGGTTCGCTGCATACTTTGGAGGTTGTTCAGACGGTAACAGAAAAACGTTTTATTTTGAGGCTTAGTATATACATGAACAACAAGGAGTCCGGTGGCACCTTAAAGCCTAAAAGATTTATTTGGGCATAAGCTTTTGTGAGTAAAAAAACCTCACTTCTTCAGGTGCATGGAGTGAAAGACTTTCATCTGAAGAAGTGGTTTTTTACCCACGAAAGCTTATGCCCAAATAAATCTTTTAGTCTTTAAGGTGCCACCGGACTCCTTGTTGTTTTTGTGGATACAGACTAACACGGCTACCCCCTGATACTTGCAGGGGCGGTTCTATATGTTTTTTGCCGCCCCAAGCACGGCAGTCAGGCAGCCTTCAGTGGCATGCCTGCGGGTGGTCTGCTAGTCACGCGGATTCTGCAGCGTTTCTACGGGTGATCTGCCGGTCCCGCGCCTTCGGCATACCCGCTGCCGAATTGCCGCCGAAGCCGCGGGACCGGCAGATCTCCTGCAGGCATGCTGCCGAAGGCTGCCTGAGTGCCGCCCTCACGGCGACCGGCACGCGGCCCCCCGCGGCTTCCCGCCCCAGGCACGCGCTTGCTGCGCTGGTGTCTGGAGCCACCCCTGGATACTTGAGTATATACATGAGGCCTCTAAGCACATTCTGCGGGGAAAACAAGTTGTGAGAGATGTATAGTGGCTAGAGTTTGAAAACATACAGAGGAGTTTGGTGACTATATAATCAAGTGCTTTCCCTTTCCATTTTCAGAAATACGGGGGCTCAGACATTGGTTTAATACCTGTATGCCCTTCCTTTTCTCCTGAGCTGCAGTCTTTGGTAAAAGATGGTGGTTCTTGTACAGTCCTGGACCAGCCCATTCCACTAGACAGACTGACACTCAAAAATATTGATCCATTCCATGTGACAGGTATGTTTAATGCATTTTGGCAGCTTTCTATGTACAGTGTATACATAGAGCCCCTGGTCTTTGCACCACATGCACCCGCCCACTCACCTCCCTCTTGCCCCAGCATCGAATGGCTCCTAAGGGAGGCCTGCCACCAGAGAGTTCCCATGAGAATCACTTGCCTCCTGAATCATGGGAGTAGGGAGTGGGAGGAGTTCCAAGGATGACAGTGGAAGCCATGCAAGTCACGGGAGCCTAGCTATTGTAATTTGTGTTGCTTTTCCCTGTGGCTTTGGAGAGAAGGAGAATCCTATAGAGAGTGGCCACTTTCTCCCAGGGCTATGGAGCCCTATAAAGTGACCCTAGAGTTTTGGGAGGGGAGTTTACCACCTTTAATGCTCGCTTCAGTTTAGAGCCTCCTAGAGCCCAATGCTGAGTTATAGAAATAACACAGGGCCATCTGTTAAAAATGTTTCGATCCCACATTCAAGTCAAGTTAACTATCAAAATCCTACTGCTTGTCCACTGAGCAATCTAGCCCCCCAAATCCACAGATATTAAAAACAAACCTGAAACCCACAGAATTTATGCTAGCCTGGAAGTTCATCCATCCTGACTCATCGGCATTCCGCACCACTGCCAAGCCAGGCAGCAAAGAGAACAAACACAACTAACAAGGAGATAAAAGCACTAGCGTCAGAATTAAAAAACAGTGGCTCCTTAAACCTGCTGCAGACACTGTCTGTCTCTGTGCGTGCGTCTAAATGCATCTCCCTACCAACACAGTCTAAATGCAGCAAACAAATGGCCTGTGATTTGCACTGCAGGCAGTAGGTGAAGGTAAGGGCAACATCTGCCTCTCTGATCTTGAATGTGCTAATTTGGGCATACACAGATTCTTATTGCACAAGAAACCTCTTGGGCATGTAATATGAGAAATCCAATGAGCTGGACTATTGCAATGTAAAGAAATGTTTGCCAGTGTACCGTACTTCAGCTGTCCAGCTAGTGCTCTATCAGATCACATGTAAAAGCTGCAGCAGATCTGGAACCACATCATCAAAGTGTTGAGCTGTATGTCTCTCCCCCCGCCCCCCCCAGCCTACATCCCCCCTTCAGTCCATCAGTTAATGTAGCCTTAATGCCCCACTTGTTGACTTCTGCCATTCCTGTCTCTGTGCGATTTCCATGCTGCCCACTGTGCATGGGACACCTCTATATCCCAGGACACTGGGTCTCCACTTCCTTCCCATTCAGATCCTTCCTAAAGGCCACAATGTCCACAAACCCTAATCATCCCAGAACACCTCTCTATCACCATGTCACGCTGCAGAAAATAGTCATTCAGAATAACTCATTAAACTGTAACTTAACTCCCTCTCTGGTCTCTTAGTGCATCCTGCCTCCTCTGAGTCTGTGTTTTAGAGTGACACGCCCTTCCCCTCTCCCCATCCCCCCCACCCCCTCCTAGGGAAGGGACTGACTTCATTTTTGTGTCTGGTACAAATGCTGGACACATCACTGGTACTTAACAATAATAAATAATAATAATGAGGATAATGCTATCACATGACAGATGTAATGGCTTCTGATCTGAGCAGAAGACCTTAAGCATAAAGGTTCCTTCACATGCTACATTAGTTATGAGTTCATAATAGTGCAAAGTAACAACATCAAACAGGAGGAGAGGCACAGGCAGTAGAGAGCTCCTCCCCGTGAACATAGATAGGCAGCCTAATTTCTTGTAAAAGGCACCAAGGGTTAGAACTGAATCACTCAGTCTCCAGTGTTGGTGTTACAGCATAATTTCATCCTGGGGGCTCAGTTTAAATGAAGAATTTCATTCTTAGAGAGACAAGGTGGGTGAGGGAATATCTTTTATTGGACCAACTTTTGTTGATGAGAGAGACAAGCTTTCGAGCTACACTGAGCTTGTCTTCAGGTCTGGGAAAGGTGCTCCAAGCATCACAGCTAAAAGCAAAGTGGGACAGATTTCCCAGACCTGAAAGAGTGCTCTATGTAAGCTCAAAACTTGTCTCTCTCACCAACAGAAGTTGGTCCAATAAAAGATATTACCTCACCCACCTTTTCTTTCTAATAACCTGGGACCAACACGACTGGATGATTTAGTTGGGGATTGCTCCTGCTTTGAGCAGGGGGTTGGACTAGATGACCTCCTGAGGTCCCTTCCAACCCTGATATTCTATGATTCTATTATTCTATTCTATGATTTTACAACAATACTGAATTTCATTCTTGTAATCTATTGGCAGGACTTTGTAGTTAATATTCTGACTTAGATCCAAAATTCAGTTATTAATGTGAGTATCATTAAGTTTCTCCCCACAAGTGGCTGACTTCCAGGTCAACAGTTAAACATGGCCTGGGAGGATCTTGAGTTGGGGAAAAAAGGCAAATCTTCTTTGGGGGCCAGGAGGACTTGCACTACCCCAATCCTGGACAATCCATGGTAGCTCATGGGGCTTTACATTCACAGCCTCTAATTAAATATATACATAAAAACCCCTACATCCTTTCATAGTGTTCTGCAAAACATCTGCCTTGTGTACCATCGTGCACCCAAATATTGTCAATCTGGCCACATTAAGAGTCAATTGCAATTCCCAGGGCAGGGCCACCAAAAGTGACTTTAAAGTCCTTATTCAGACCTGGTAGTTTACGAGATTTGTGAGCAATTTTTTCATGGGCTTTTTCCAGTGGTAGCCATATGGGCTGGCATTACACCAAACTCAGCAGTAGGATCTCTGGGACTAGTGCAAGGACAAGTAGATAGGAGAAGATATGAGCTACTGTAACCCACACACCTCTTGGGTGTGGAGCTCTGTCCCCTCTAGTGGCACCAAGACCACTTAGGCTAGGTCTACACTGGGGGGGGGGGGTGATGTCAACCTAAGATACGCAACTTCAACTACTCGAATAGCGTAGCTGAAGTAGGCGTATCTTAGGTCGATGTACCTGGTCGTGAGGACAGCGGCGAGTCGACCACTGCCGCTCCCCCGTCGACTCCGCTTCCGCCTCTTGTAAGCTGGAGTTCCGGAGTCGATGGCAGAGCGATCGGGGATTGATTTTATTGCGTCTACACTAGACACGATAAATCAATCCCCGATAGATCGATCACTACCCACTGTTCCAGCGGGTAGTATAGACGTACCCTTAGAGATTAATGAGTCTGCTCTACAGCCTTAGGTAAGGGGCAGATGGCTTTTAGCTCATGCAGTAGAGGCTCATGTATTTAGCTCCCGAGGTCGCAGGTTCGATCTCACCCACCGACGACTGGGGTCTGTCAGTGTTACACTACCCCATCAAATGTTTTCTAAAAGCCAGTTGAGGGGACAGAAGCCTGTGAGGATCCATTTGGGAACTTTGCAGCAGTGGGTGATTCCACTGCCTATGATCTGGGATATGATGTAACAGAGCCCACCCCCAAGACTCCCTCAGGGTCTGGCAGTGGGATTTTTAGAGTTAAGTAACTGGCTAGTGCTGGTGTCAGAGTGCAAAACATTTATAACATCAACAGATTCCTTCTGGCATTAAGGAATGGCCTGTGCTCAGCACTAGCATTAGCAGAGGCATTTTTATATAATTTCCTAATGATTTGAGAAAATATTTTCTGTGCCTAATAAGGTTATCAAGTGGTTCCCCACTTAGATTTTGATGTCTAGGCCCCACTGAAGTGGATGCAGTAGGGGAGTTCCCAGCTGCTAGAGAAGAGTTTCTTCAAGGCTGAACTAACAGCAGAAGCACAGCGGATTCCATTGTGAGAGTTGTACCCTCTGCAACAGAAAAAGGAGACATGGGGGGTGGGGTTTGAGAGCGGGGTATTTTTTAAAAAGAAATCTTAGAATATACAGAATATTGCCGCCACACCTAAAAGTAGCAGGATTCAAAATTTCCACTCAGTTTATTCGTCTGCAATGTTATGGGAGCTCATGGGGACAATTTGGCTGCAAGTTTTAATGAGATATTTACAATCACTCCCATTAAAGCTGTCTCCGCAGTGATCCGAGAGGAGCAGACGCTGTGCCTCTCATGCTGCATGGAAGAATATTTAATGGGGATTTAACGAATTCTGCTAAAACGCTGAGCCTAATCCAGAAGCAATTTTCAATCCAGTGCTGCTTTATTTTCACATTTTTTCCTACCCTCAAGCCTACCAGCGCACACACTGCTTGTTACAGATTGTGTCCGGAGCAGCTTTTCTTTGTATTGCAATAGTGTCAAGGACCACAGTCCTAGTCCAGGGCCCCATTGCACAGCAGCTAACGCAAACACAGAAAAAGCTGCCCATGCCCCAAAGAGTTTACAGTTCACACTGCAGCCATCTGTGATCTGACCCTGATTTAAAAAAAAAAAATCCATTGACAGGGTTTCTTTCTTTAAACAATGAACAGAGAATGGAAATTTTCAGCCCAAAAGATAAATGTCCTAGAAAGTTGTGAGCTTGTGAAAACAGAATGGAAGTGACGGAAATTTATGTGCAGCCTGCAGGATAGAGTTCACTGCTGGTAACTTTCGAGTGTTTAATATTTTGAGGAATGCTCTCAGAGCTGTATTTTTATTGGGTTATGCTGACCGGCAGTGGTCAAATTAATCATAGGTGGAAGCTTGATTTTTAATCTGATAAATATAGCACATCTGTCACATTACTGAAGGCAGGTCCTATCCTGGAAAGAAATCCAGCTGACTGCAGAAATAGTCCATTGCAATAGTAAGGAAGTACCCATCAGAGCAGAATTCTATCAGCAGACAAGAGCTGTATAATTACACACACTAATTCTAGCCTCAAGCCTGCCACATATCAGTCCAATGATGAGACGTCTTACCCTCATAATGCTAGGAAGCCTGTCCTAAAGGCAAAGCTATACTCAAACACCAGGGCCATGTACTAGAGATATAGGAGTAATAGTGGAAATCTGTCTTTGAAGGTACATAAGGAGCAACGTGCCTTTTAACATCTCTGCTCGGAATTTAAACTTTGCAATTCCTTATGATCTCTCTCTGTTGAGAATCCTATGCCTGTAGGCTGGAAGGATCCTTCCTTACAGACACAGATATGCTGCTCCAGTAAAGATTACTAATCTTCACTGCTGTGAAGTGTAGATTCTCTGTCATTGATGTTATTGAGAGTCTCTTGCGGTGACTGGCACTTTGATGAGAGGCATTTTAGAAGAGCAAATACTACATAAAAGCACACAGCTCCAAAGCAAATGGTGTGAACTAAATGGTTCTCAAAAAGGTACCTCAAACACAGCAAATTTAGAGATGATTGGCGTGTCTTGGCAGCCTGACCTCTGCATTGCCCTCTGGGATATATGCTTTTAAAAGCTAACCTCAGGCCAGGGGCATCATTTGCAGGGAGGTGATCCCACCCCGCACTCTCAGATTGAATTTTGCTCTGTCCTCCCAGCAGTACTAAATATAAAATAAATGGGCCAGGTTCTGATCTCACTCATTAATGGAAGCAGGGAATAAAAACAATTAATGATATCAGAATTGGGCCCACTTCAAGGCTCAGTGTTGCAATGCTACCCCAGCACATACCCCAGGAGGGAGAAAGGGTGTAATAGGGAAACTGCAGCCCAAAATGCAAGGCACCAGGGAAAGTCCCCATAACAACTTCTCAGATCTAAGTATTTGGGATGAAATCCTGGCTCCATTGAAGTCAGAGGGGATTGTGCAGTGTGGGCCATTTGGGTAGAGAAATGTCTGGTGTACACACCACTGAACACAGGAACAAAACCAAGCACAGCTGTGCTCTGCATTGAAATCCCAGATGATTCAGCACATGCTTTGCTGGACAGAGATGGGATTAGAGACACGCTTAAAGATAAACCCATGCCCAAGAGTTCTATTGAATTAGGGCCACTTACAGTCCCATCTTGGAATTGAAATCAACCTTCAGCATTAGAGGCAGTGCTGCATCTGTGTGAAGTAATGTCTGCAAGGAATTTACTACATAACAGCAATAAATCAACGATGTCTATGATCTCAACACCCCTGTGAATTTCCAATGTGAAAAAGAATAGAGCATCTGACAAAGAGTTATGTCACCTGAGAGCACTTAAGGATATGTCTACCGCATTTTGGAGCAAGCCTCCCCGGCCAGTCGATAGACTCACATGAATATGCTAAAAATAGCTGTGTAGTCAGCACTTTGAAGTTGAGGCTCGGGCTCTGAACCTTTGGGGGAAAAGGGGGGGGATGGGCTTCATAGCCTGTGCTCCAGACCAAGCTGCAACTTCCAAACACGGTCGACATAGCTAGTTTTAGAGTGAGTCCCGCTAATCCAAGTCTGCTGACTCAGGGTGGGAGGCTCACTCCAAAATGCTGTGTAGACAACCCCTTATTTACTGCATAGTGACATTGCTTGGAACACCAACCTTTAAAACCTTTCCATTTTGCTTTTCCTTTTTAAAAGGTCTAAGTTACTTTCTTACTTCAATTATAATTGATTCCACTCTGTTTTGATGGAAAATCTTAAGGAAACGTACGAAAGCTCTTCACCCCACTTTGGCCCCTTTATGCCAGGTCAAAGGGCCAGGGTAGCATAAAGGGTCTCTCAAAGCCCCATTAACTGATTAGAGGAAGATTTGCCCAGAGCAGGCACTGCAGAAGACAACCGCAAGACTATCTTTCAGAGGATCCTATCATAAGCCTTGATGTCAGGAGCATGCTGGGGGCCAGACCACAACATGGAGTGCTGTGCAGATTCCAGGCAGTGCTGAAGCCTAAGAGGTGTTATCTGCATGATCCCTAAAGAGGGGCACCAGCTTATTTGTGTTCATTGGAGAGGGGTGACACTCCTATCTGTACCTGGAAAAGCATTTGGCATTATCAGTTTGAATAGGATGAAAACTGCCATTGCCAAAGTACAAGGGGTGGGGGAGGGATAGCTCAGTGGTTTGAGCATTGGCCTGCTAAACCCAGGGTTGTGAGTTCAATCCTTGAGGGGGCCACTTAGGGATCTGGGGCAAAATCAGTACTTGGTCCTGCTAGTGAAGGCAGGGGGCTGGACTCGATGACCTTTCAGGGTTCCTTCCAGTTCTAGGAGATGGGATATCTCCATTACTTAGGAAGAACATCAGGGATTTCAACCCACTGGGTGGTGTTCAGACCAGGTTTCCGCCGTCCCAAAACTTATTGAGAAGGGCTTAGAATACCAGCAAAAGATGGTTTTCAATTTAATTGAATTTATAAAACTGTTTGATAAAGAATCTGTCTAGAAGATCCTGAAACTCTGTGGAATTTCAGCAAACATGTGTAACCCTTCTACCAGGTGGAGCCAGCAGCAACCAGGGCCAGGTTCAATATCTAGGGGTTCCTTTCCATCGATACGAAACAGAACTGGCTCAAGTCCCACCCAGTAACCTGGGAAAATTACATACCATCCCTGGGGCAATACTTCCCCACTCGCAAGCAGAGTCCAAGTGTAGAAAATAAACTTTTAATAAGAGGAGGAATTAACTCGGAGTTAATTTGGGAAAACACCACAAATAGGGTTCATAAACATAAACCATGAATAAAAGGCCCATCCCCAAGTAAGTTGGGCAGTGTCCTTTTCCCTTCAGGGTCTTAAGTCCATCAACCCAAAAGTCCCTTTCACATGCCCGACCCTTCTCTGCACCCCACTCACAGTTGTTGTCCTTGGTCAGTGCAGACCCAGAGTTCAGAGGTGCATCGGCAGAGTTCACCTCCCACCCTGGGTGGGGGGTAAAGAGGCATCTTACTCGCTCTGCTGGCTGCTCACCGGCCACCTGCTCACTGCTCTTGCCGCACCCCTTCACCAGCCACCCACCTGGCTGCTCATTGCACCTCTCTGCCGCCACCCTGCTGGCCACTCGTCACACGTCTCCACCAGCCACCCTGCTGGCCGCTCATCACGCATCTCCACCGCCGCCCTGCTGGTCACTCATTCACCAGCTGTCTGTCAGTCACCTTCTGCCTCTGCTGTGACGTCTGCACATCAGTGTCTCAGTGATTTTCAGCTCTTTTGCAGGCTGGGCAGAAACACTGCCCCCTCTCAAGTGATTTCAGCTCTCATGATTTTAGCTCTCAGCAGGGCAGAAACACAGTCCTACCACAAGTGGTTTCAGCTCTGATTGAACAATTAAAATAACAAGAGAGGCTTCTAATGAAGCCTATTTAGCTCTATTCTTTGAAAGGGGGGAAGAACAGGTTAAGCCAGTCTGGAGAGGACCCTGGGGGGGGATGGGAAGGGGGGTTGTGCAGCCTCCTGACCAGGACACCGGGACTCCTATCCCCACCCCTCTTACTTTCACAGGGCTCTGACATTCAAGCCCCTGCTTAATGAGGTTCTTTCAACTGAGGGCACCCCCCCCCCACTCATTTGGGACAGGTTAAGCACAGTCCTGCTGCTTTCCTGTATTCCTACAATAATTACAACATTGGTAACCATATTTCACTACCCCTGCATTCAGTACTAAGGTGACTTGTACCCAACACCAGCCACGGTTGATCCTTTGACACAGCTGTATCTGATGAACATGTAAACAGAGCAGGAGCAAACTGTATTTACATAACACACCCATAGTCTCCTCCCCTCCCAGCTAGCTGTCAGGGAGGCATTCATTCAGCCCCTGTTTTCACATATTTAATTGGATAAAAGCTTTGTATGATGAGTGTGCCTGCTGTGTCAGGACACAGAATGGAGACACTGATTGTTACTGGTGGTGCAAGGCAAAGTTGCATACTCTCCCCACTTCTCTTCTGCATTGTCACGGACTTTGTGATGAGAACAGCAATGGCTGCTGTCCAGATCACTGGTGTAATTTGGGCAAGAGATAAGCTGAAAGACCTAGATTTTGCAGATGATACAGTCGTGTTGGATACCAATTTGGATGGAATGAAAAGACTCTTTATGAGCAAAAAAACAGAAGCTGCCAAATTGGGACTTATCAGTACACAGAAGATTAAGATCATGGAGATAGGGAGAATGCTGCCAACACTGGTTGATATGTGATTGATGGAAAAGAGTAAGAAAGAATTAAGGACTTCAGCCTTCTTGGAAGTACAATATTGCTAATGGTCAGCTCGCTAAAGAAGTGAAGGAAGAATCAGCAAAGCCAGTGGATTATTTTCCCATTTGACAAACATCTGGAAGAATAAGAAGATACATCTACACACTAAAATAAGATTGTATAATGCTATTGTCCTCCCACACAATTGTACACCTTGGAAACGTGGCAGATGGTGGAAAGGTACAAGAGAAAGCTGAATGAATTTCAGCAGTGCTTTTTAAGAAGAAACTTTGTAAGCACACTGGGGACTGAATAATCAGACAGAGATGGTTACGGTGGCTCAGCCAGGTCATCAGGCTACCCCATGGCAGAAGGACAAGATGCATCTTAGGTTGGCTTCCACTGGTGGGAAGAGAAGCCATGCAGGACAAAGAATGACCTATCGTAGGATGATCAAAAAGGAAGTTGTCTCCACTATGGCAACATCTGATGGAGTCAAACTTCTTGCTCTGGACAGATAGCAGTGGGAAAAATGGGTTGCCTTATGTGACACTAGGCACAGGAGACTCTAAGTCTAAGTAAGGAGTCTATAGGGCAGCCGTAACTCACACAGGCTGTTTAAGTTACACCTGGGACCTCTCCAGCCATGGGAGCATCCCAGTGTCAGGATGGTGCACAGGTGGTTTAAAGCCACCATGGACCCACCCCTTTCCCCTGGGCTGCAAGTTCTTTGCTTTGTCTCTTGGGCTCAGCACAGAATCTCCCCAAGTATTTTCAATACAGCACATAGCATGTCTCTTTAGAGCATTTCCCCCCTGAACAAGACTCAAAAGCAGCTAATTGCAGAACCAACTTTTTGAAATAATTTGAGGCTATTTTTTTCATAACATAAAATTCAAACTGCCAGCATGTGTTTCCCTAATAACCAATCAGAAAAGCTGATTTTCCAAGGAGACACAAAGATATGATTGATATATAGTGAATCAATCTGATGGGATTTTGATAAGGTGGCTTACCTTGTGTGTGTTCTTTCATTTGCTTTGTTTTGTTTTATAGTCCTTGGGCTGCGAAATGCTTTTGTAATACAACATGAAAATAGATATCAACAGTGCATCGGAGTCTTCTTACTACAAGCACAAACAGAGATGGTCAAAGTAAGTCCTGTATTTTACAAGACCTTTTTAAAATTACATTTATTGAAGGAAAGATCTCTCCTAAAGAGAATTTTACTTAAGGAACTATATCTGACAGAAATATGACCTGATTTACTCTCTTCCCTAAAAAAATCTTCCACTGTTATAGAGTTTGTAATTACAGTACTCATGTACTGATTTTAAGTGAGGACCTCCAGCAGGTCACATACTAGCTTTTCAAATTCTGACTTATTAAAGTTCAATTCCTGCATAACAGGAATCAAGAAATTGAGCCATTCCCAAAAACTAAAACAATTTTTATGTAATAATTTTAAGACATTAAAACTTTGACATTGTCAATCTAATTATCCCACACCACACTTTGAAAATGTGTATTATAATTTTTGCATATATATTATTATATACATTTATAAAACTATTGTAATTTCATACCAGTGGGTATGGTATGAAAACGTATCTGTCTCCAAGAAAGTGAGTTTGATTCCAAGAGTATGTAAATTCCCCTTCATCTGCACACCATCCTGAATTTTGAGTAATAGACCGGTGCATTTTATTATTTATTTGCAGCATCTAAATGTGGGCTAGGCATTTCATGGAACATAACAGATTGGTTCTATAAGTTGTATTTCATTCATTAGCACTTGGAAGAACAAAATGAGACTTTCAAATAACACTAATTCTTAAAAATACAGAACATGGTAGACGAAGTGCCCCGGCCCCCAGGGCAAGGCAATAAATATACCCTTTCTACTTCTAAGTCACTGGCTCACATCTGAAATAGGTTCTGGAAGTAGTTACAATCTTGCTACAATACTTTGCCCTCCAACATTGGCAGTGTTCCAGTTTACTTCCATCTTCTCCCAGTCCTGCAATATACGATTGAGCACTAAAATCCTGATATTAAACAGCATCTGCATTATAGGTTAATAATAATGCAACGACACTTTGTCTTTCAGTTCCACATTATTGTAAAAAGCTATATCGCATTGGACAGTATTTTGGGGGCCTACATGAAATGAGCTGGCCTCATTTTGCACTTCACAATCAGCACAATTTTCGACTAATTCAGCCAAGGGGCCCTGATGTTTCCAGCTGGTGTTGTGGGTCTAAGAATAAAAACACTGTCTGCGATCCTCTGGCAACTTTGTAGATCAGGATCTTGAAGTAGATGGGGCACTTCAAAGAGAGCCAGTACATTGCATGGAGCACCAATGATATGGTCTCATTGACTTGTCCTATTCAGAAAAGGCTACTGCATCCTGAAGCAGCTGAGAACAGCTCTTAGATTTACTGGATTTTGCGGGATGTTCCATATTACAGCTAAATCAGGCTCCCTGTACCACTGCATAGCACAGTCAGACAACATTCAGCAGACATATGAGAGCGTGAGAGATAAGTTAATTGAAAAATTGCACAAAGTCACTTTGGCAGAGCTAGGAGTAGAATCCAAGTCTCTAATATGGCAGATCTAAGTCTCATTCACACAGCTGTACAGCCCATCAGAAAGGCTCTGCCCAGTCTATTTGGTTGGCTTTTCTGACCCATACCACGAGATCACACCCTTCCTCCTAGAGCTAGGAATTGAGCCCAAGAATCCTGAACCCAACATTTCACTATTGCGTAGAACACAGCTGTATCACTGTGACGGGGTGTACCAGGGCCCTCTGTTGGAGACTTTGTGGCCCTGCCACACCCTGCTTGTGGAAAAGGAGCAGTGAAGGTGGGTCCTCCAGGTCTGCCTAGAAAGACTGCAGGGAAGCGGCCAGAATGAAGCCAGCACAGTTAAAAGGAGCTGCAGGGCTGAGCAGTCAGTTTCTGGCAGGACCAGTGGCGTAAGGAAGGTGTCTCTTGCTGGTGCTCAAGTGAGAACCAAAAGTCAGGTTCTGGTGGCACTGGCATTCCGTGAGGAAGGAAGGGAGTTGAGAACTTCAGCCGTGAGGTAAGGGTGAAGAGGAAGGGGTTACATGGGAAATGGCTCAAGGAACGGCAATAGCAAAAGAGTTAAAGGAAGCAGCACATGGTTGCTATTTGTTGGGACCCTGGGTTGTGACCTGGTGGAGTGGCCAAAGGCCCGAGAAGGGGACAAGTTTCATGTAGAAGCCCAAGCACAAAGCTAGAATTTAAAGGGTTCAAGGACATGACTGATGACTCTGTAGAGCACCAACCCTTTGTTGAACTCTGTCACCCACAGAAGGGGACTGACCTTGAAGGAGTAACCTGGCTGGAAAGCTTGGTTAAGAAGGACTGATAAGGCAAATAGTCTCCAGGGAGACAGCCCTGCGGGCACTGCTCCATACCAGGATGGGCCTAAAGCTAGCCCAGAAGGGCTGAGAACTAAGCCCAGTTACAGGGCTGCAGATACCAACCAGTGCTCAATGATAGGCCCTGTTGGACTTATTGTTTTACCCCGGAAAGAGTTTATTTGTTTGTTCACATATTGATTGTGTGTGACCTGGCCAGAGGGCTGGGCCATTGAAGATTAACAAGCTGTCAGGGGACGCTGGGAGCAGAGAGAGAGAGAGAGAGAGTGCAGGTTCTCACCTGACAGGAAGCGTTCATGAGAGGTGTCTCCTGGCACGATCACCCACTCCAAAGTACGTCTGTCACCCTCCTCCCCCACTCTGGCTGCTCCACAGACAAGATAACCATTACTCCCTTAGATGAAAAGTTAGAGAGAGGTCTGTGCTAGATACAGAAAAGATCCAGTATTCAAACATTATTCATGACTTATATGCGGGTTCCTTAGAGTTGCACATGACTGCAGTTGTTTTTCTATCTTTCTATTTTTAAAACAGGTTTATTTAATTCATTCAGTGAGAAAACATCCTTAAAAACAGTTTTTTTGCCCCTAATGTCTTCCCTGAATACAGTGAAAAGAAGAACAGGAGTACTTGTGGCACCTTAGAGACTAACAAATTTATTAGAGCATAAGCTTTCGTGGACTACAGCCCACTTCTTCGGATGCATATAGAATGGAACATATAATGAGGAGATATATATACACACATACAGAGAGCATAAACAGGTGGGAGTTGTCTTACCAACTCTGAGAGGCCAATTAATTAAGAGAAAAAAAAAAAAAAACTTTTGAAGTGATAATCAAGCTAGCCGAGTACAGACAGTGTGATAAGAAGTGTGAGAGTACTTACAAGGGGAGATAGAGTCAACGTTTGTAATGGCTCAGCCATTCCCAGTCCTTATTCAAACCGGAGTTGATTGTGTCTAGTTTGCATATCAATTCTAGCTCTGCAGTCTCTCTTTGGAGTCTGTTTTTGAAGTTTTTCTGTTGTAATATAGCCACCCGCAGGTCTGTCACTGAATGACCAGACAAGTTAAAGTGTTCTCCCACTGGTTTTTGAGTATTTTGATTCCTGATGTCAGATTTGTGTCCATTAATTCTTTTGCGTAGAGACTGTCCGGTTTGGCCAATGTACATGGCAGAGGGGCATTGCTGGCACATGATGGCATATATCACATTGGTAGATGTGCAGGTGAACGAGCCCCTGATGGTATGGCTGATGTGATTAGGTCCTATGATGATGTCACTTGAATAGATATGTGGACAGAGTTGGCATCGGGGTTTGTTACAAGGATAGGTTCCTGGGTTAGTGGTTTTGTTCAGTGATGTGCTCACACATATGCTCTCTGTATGTGTGTCATTATATGTTCCATTCTATATGCATCCGAAGAAGTGGGCTGTAGTCCACGAAAGCTTATGCTCTAATAAATTTGTTAGTCTCTAAGGTGCCACAAGTACTCCTGTTCTTCTTTTTGCGGATACAGACTAACACGGCTGTTACTCTGAAACCTGAATACAGTGCTACACTATCTGACTCTGGAGATGATGACGCAGTCATGGTTAGCTATGTATCTGATAGGACACAGGAGCTCAGCTATTAGCCTTCTGGCCATTTAGGTGGGAAGAGACATTTCTGAGTATTACTTTTCATTTGGTGTCCTGGAGCAGTGAGGAGTCCATTAGGTCCCTGAGACTCACACCATCTGCACCACCAATGCTCTCCATTATGGATCTTCAGAGCACTGCTCTCTTCCCAACCAGCAACACTTCTGTGCTGCCCAGACTGAGTTTTAGCCAGGTGATTTTCACTTAGGTGTTTCTCTCACAAGGCTCTGCGACCCGAGGAAGTGATCTGCTTTTGAGGATAAGAGAATGTAGATCTGGAGGCCATAAGTATACTCGTAGCACTGAAGGCCACAGGGGTTTATTTCTTCTAGAGGTCTGACACATATATCATGTAGGAAGGAAGATGAGATCGAACCTTGGACACCACATAGAAGAGCTCTCTGAGAGGAGCAGCAGCTACCTGTAACGACCCTCTGTGATCCAACAAAAAAATTGGTGCTATCTTAGTATGTCTGTCAATGCTCATCGGATGTCATAAGCACACAAGCAGTACCTCGTGACCAACTGCTCTGACAGCTGACTGATCTATGGCCATGTCTACACTAGAGATCTTACAGGGGCACAGCTGTACCACTGCAGCTGTGTTGCTGTAAGGTCTCCAGTGTAGCTACTTTATGCCAGCAGGAGAGAGCTCTTCCGCTGGCATGATTAAATCACCCGCAACGAGTGGCAGCAGCTATATCAGCGGGAGAACATCTCCCATCGACATAGCGTTGTCCACACCAGCGCTTTAGTCGGTGCAACTTAGGTCTCTCCGGGATGTTTTTTTCACACCCCTGAGTGACATACATTTTACTGACACAAGTGCTAGGATAGACAGAGTAACAGTATTAACAAGGAAGACTGTCTGTTGCCCAAGACACCATCCACAGATATGACCAGTGTCATCTCTGCACTACCACGCAGTTAGAAGCCCAGCTGGGAATATTACACCATGGCTTCTCAATCATGTTTTCTATGGGAAAGCTAGAGACTGCATGGTAGTTGAACTGAACTTGTATTGTGGTTCAATTTTGTTCTGCCCTTTATCTGCTTGATATTGTAACCTATGCTCCACTCTTTGCACATGTAGGCTAATCAACAGTGAAAAGTTCCTATTTTTGGATTGTAGAAAAGTTATTTGTGTTACTAAACAAAACCCGGGCCCTGATTCTCCACTGTGTGAATACTTGAGTGAATGGCCTTGGAATAAATGGGGATAGCAGGGGGCCTACTCCGGCATAAGGTCTGTAACAGACCTTACTCCAATGAAGAATCATGAGTTTTGAAGCTCCACCTCTTACCCATGTTCCTCCTTGGATGATGGGAGTGAGGAGATGGCTGGTGCAGGAGGCGGCAGAGAGTTTCGCTATCCACAGAGATCTTGGTTCTTTTAAGGCCACTTTGCACAGCTTATGCAGCGTAATATGCCCTGAGCCAGACTGGAGAATCTGGATCCCAGGTTTATGGAACAATTTATGAACATAAATCAACCTTCTCTTCTAGAAGTAAGCTTGGAGAAGGTGCCCAGTCAAACACTGTACAATGTATTTTTATAGATTCAAGACTCTAAAGTTCAGGTATTTTAGTTATTAAAACTTTTTTAGGTCCTCAGCGTTTATCAAGCATTATTTTTCCTCTTACAGAAAACATGGATGTCAGAGATAGAAACTGCAGTCTCCAATTATGCCAACGGACACGAAACTCAGAAAAGCTCCTTTTTCTGTTTGCCATCTGAATCCTCTGAAATTTAATTGTGTAAATGCAAAATTGACAGATCCATTTTGAAGCCAGTTTACATGGTGGTAGCAAGATGATTTCTTTTAACAATCCTTGTTAGTTTCTGGTAACAATGGCCCTATGACCTGACTGGTTGGGGGCTGGGCATGGTGCATCTTGGCCAAAATGGAGCTAGAAATAAAACAGACAAGGTGGAATAGTGAGCTCAGTGGAACAACTTAATCATTCTTGGGTGCCCTCTAGCTTCTCTCAGAGGAAGGCTCTGGCCCAGGGGCAGGCAAACTTTTTGGCCTGAGGGCCGTATCGGGTTTTGGAAATTGTATGGAGGGCCAGGTAAAGGAGGCTGTGCCTCCCCAAACAGCCAGGCGTGGCCCGGCCCCCACCCCCATCCGACCCCCCCCCCGCTTCTTGCCCCCTGACAGCCCCTCCCCAGAACTCCTGCTCCCATCTACCCACCCCCCGCCCCCCCGCTCCCTGTCCCTTGACCACCCCTGGAACCCCCGCCCCTGACTGTCCCCAGCCGCCCCATCCAACCCCTCCTCTCATTCCTGACTGCCCCCACCGGACCCCTGCCCCCATTCAACCCCCGTTCCCCACCCTCTGACTGCCCTGACCCCTATCCACACCCCTGCCCCCTGACCATCACCCAAACTCCCCTCCCCTCTATCCAACCTCCCCTGCTCCCTGCCCCCTTACCATGCTGCCTGGAGCACTGGTGGCTGGCGGCGCTACATCCGCGTTGCCCAGAGCACCAGGACAGGCAGCTGCGTCACCCGGCTGGAGCCAGCCATGCCACAGTGCAGCTCATAGCACCGGGTCAGGCAGCAGCTTTGCAGCTGTGCTGCCCCAGGAACTCGCAGCCCCGCTACCCGGAGCATTGCGCCGGCAGCACAGTGAGCTGAGGTTGCGGAAGAGGGGGATCAGCGGGGGAGGAGCCGGGGACTAGCCTCCTGGGGCAGGAGCTCCGGGGCCGGGCAGGAGGGTCCCGCGGGCTGCCGTAGTTTGCCCACCTCTGCTCTAGCCACAGGGGTGTGCTGCCTTGCTGCTGTTATTCCACTGATAGCAGAAGAGGGGAAATTATCTTGGAAAATGTGTGTCCAGGCGGGAGGAAAGGCAAGGACGATTATTTTCTGAGTTCACTCACTGTCCTAATACATACAAATGCATTGGGGCTTTACAGAATCTTTTGAGAAAGATCCTCATTTGTGGTTGGGTGACAGAACATGGGCTTCCTTATCGAATACCTAAATCCACCACAAAAAATAAAAAATTACTTGTACTAATAGGGGGAATTTTCAAAGGCACAAATGGTGCCCAATTTGCAGTTGGGCACCTCACTACCCTTTGTGCCTTCAAAAATCTCCTCCTTACATCTCATACTGACTGAGTGAACTGATAATTTTCCAGTGCACACAACACTGGTCTACAATTTTTGAGAAGTCGTCTGCTTCAGAGATAAAATGTGCTATTTATTATGTATTTTGATGTGCTGAATTCAAATATGACAATTAAAACAACTGATTGGCTACTGTTTCTAAGATATTTAAGTTTTTACATTTTATGTCTATGTAGATAGTAGAGTTTTAATCATAAATTGTAAACCTAGGTCTTTTCATGAATTTATGGTTGCTTTACATGATAATATTTCACCTGTCCTGTTTATGTAACACTTTAAAAATCAGCAAAAGGGTTATATAAATAACATTTATTATGAAACAAAAGGCAAAAAACTATTATGTACATAGTTTAGTCCTATTCAGTGTCTACTCGGCGCTTCTTGGCTTGTTTCTTGTATTCATTAAATGGAGCATCTCTTGTCACTGTCCAGCAATAGTCTGCAAGCACTGATGGGCTCCATTTGCCCCAATAGCGTTTCTCCATTGTTGCAATGTCCTGGTGAAATCACTCGCCGTGCTCGTCGCTCACTGCTCCGCAGTTCGGTGGAAAAAAATCTAGATGAGAGTGCAAAAAATGGTATCTTTAGTGACATGTTGCAACCAAGACTTTTGTATGCCTTGAGGAGGTTTTCCACCAACAACCTGTAGTTGTCTGCCTTGTTGTTTCCGAGAAAATTTATTGCCATTAACTGGAAGGCTTTCCATGCCGTCTTTTCCTTGCCACGCAGTGCATGGTCAAATGCATCATCTCGAAGAAGTTCACGAATCTGAGGACCAACAAAGACATCTTCCTTTATCTTAGCTTCACTTAACCTTGGAAATTTTCCACGGAGGTACTTGAAAGCTGCTTGTGTTTTGTCAATGGCCTTGACAAAGTTCTTCATCAGACCCAGCTTGATGTGTAAGGGTGGTAACAAAATCTTCCTTGATTCAACAAGTGGTGGATGCTAGACACTTTTCCTCCCAGGCTCCAATGACTGTCGGAGTGGCCAATCTTTCTTGATGTAGTGGGAATCTCTTGCATGACTATCCCATTCGCAGAGAAAACAGCAGTACTTTGTGTATCCAGTCTGCAGACCAAGCAAGAGAGCAACAACCTTCAAATGGCCACAAAGCTGCCACTGATGTTGGTCATAGTTTATGCACCTCAAAAGTTGTTTCATGTTGTCATAGGTTTCCTTCATATGGACTGCATGACCAACTGGAATTGATGGCAAAACATTGCCATTATGCAGTAAAACAGCTTTAAGACTCGTCTTCGATGAATCAATGAACAGTCTCCACTCGTCTGGATCGTGAACGATGTTGAGGGCTGCCATCACACCATCGATGTTGTTGCAGGCTACAAGATCACCTTCCATGAAGAAGAATGGGACAAGATCCTTTTGACGGTCACGAACATGGAAACCCTAACATCACCTGCCAGGAGTTTCCACTGCTGTAGTCTGGAGCCCAACAGCTCTGCCTTACTCTTGGGTAGTTCTAAATCCCTGACAAGGTCATTCAGTTCACCTTGTGTTATGAGGTGTGGTTCAGAGAAGGAGGATGGGAGAAAATGTGGGTCCTGTGACATTGATGGTTCAGGACCAGAAGTTTCATCCTCTTCCTCGTCTGACTCAAGTGAGAATGATACTGGTGCATCAGGAACCGGCAGTCCTTCTCCGTGGGGTACTGGCTGTATAGCTGATGGAATGTTTGGATAATGTACAGTCCACTTTTTCTTCTTTGACACACCTTTCCCAACTGGAGGCACCATGCAGAAGTAACAATTGCTGGTATGATCTTTTGGCTCTCTCCAAATCATTGGCACTGCAAAAGGCATAGATTTCCTTTTCTTGTTCAACCACTGGCGAAAATTTGTTGCACAAGTGTTGCAGCATATGTGTGGGGCCCACCTCTTGTCCTGATCTCCAATTTTGCAGCCAAAATAAAGGTGATAGGCTTTCTTAACCATAGTGGTTATACTGCGCTTTTGTGATGCAAAAGTCACTTCACCACAAACATAGCAGAAGTTATCTGCACTGTTCACGCAAGTACGAGGCATCTCTGCTCACTTTGGCTAAACAGAAATGTGTCCCTTTGCAAAATCAAACACTGACAAATAAGAGAGCACAACACTGTATGATTTCTAGAGCTGATATAGGGCAATTTGTTCAGCAGAGTGATGTAAGCTTCGTTATGATTGCATCATCCATGACTTCTAGGAATAACATGATGCAATTCATATCATGTATGACACAATACCAGCTTCAGATTGCATCATTGCCTAAAAAGCAAGTACTGTCCAAACCCAGTCATAGATTTATTCATAGATCCAGTCAAAGATGTATTTTAGTCATTACTGGTTTAAATTGAGGTCCCTTCCCTTTATAACTCACTTATCCTCCGCCATTCCCAAGTCAAGGGTCGTATATACTGACCCAATAGCATATCTTGAAAACTAGAGCCAATCAACAATTTTAAGCATCATTTTCGTTCTCAGTGACCCAGAATTAGTAAAGTTTGACTACATTTATTTTAGAAGCATTTTGGCTGTAGAGCAGTGTAATCAGAATGAAATCACATTGCACAGAAGGTCTTTTACCTAAAGAAGGAATAAATGTCAAGGCGTCTCACTTTGGCTAAATTGGTCAACAGACCTCACATGGGTGGTTTCCCCAAAGATAATGTATTGTTCTAGAGTTGTCAGAGCTCTCATTCTTCAATATTGGACCTCAATCAGTGATTACGCTTTGGGATTTGGATGGCTACTTCTTACCTTTCTTAGATAGCTCCATGATCATAATGGTCCCTTCTGACCTTAAAGTCTATGAGTCATTTCATTTCAGAAACGAAGTATTCACTTTCGATTGAGATAGTTCAGTGTGTCCTAATACTTCAGTGGTCAAACCAAACACTCAGGATAAACCAACATATCTACATGCTACACAGGATCAGTTTCTTAAGATAAATTATAAGGAGGCAAAGTACCTACAGGGTTTACATTCAAACAGCTGCAGAACGTAAGAGCATATTTTAGATTTACTCAGGACCAGATTACGAGACTCAGTGTAAGCACAAGGAAGGATTACAGGATCATACTGAAAATTAGAGCCCCATGTGATTTTGTGTTTCACAAATGTGAAATAACACCTAATAAAATGAAAAACAACAATTCAAACAAAATAAAATGCTACTCACTCAAATTTGGCCCTATCGCCCCTCTGACGTGATGACGGAGAGGCAGCCGAGCCAAATGTGAGTGGCACTGCAACCTGAAACACCCGGCTGCAACACCAGGAGCAGGAATTTAGGTCCAGTTTCGTGGGACAGGAGCCATCACTGTGGGGTGAGGGTAGGGTGGGCTCGCTCTGCCAACCCTGCCCCCGGGCCATGGGGGGAGAATGGATAAAACAAAACAACAAAAAGTTTCCAAAAATTAAAATAAAATGAAAAATTATACCACATAAGAGGAAATTCACAGGGCTCTATTGATGACTATGTAGACTATGCATACAATGCTGATCATGAATGTGTAGAAGAATTTGAATATTCAACCCCAGGATATAAAATTTTCAGTAGAAACCATCAGTTTTAGTGCTTGTCTTCACTGCAATGTTAACTCAGACTCTTACTGGGGTGTTACCTAGGGTTACCATATTTTAAGTGTCCAAAAAGAGGACACTCCACGGGCCCCGGCCCAACTCCGCCTCTTCCCCGCCCCCTGCCCCAGCCCCGCCCCAACTCTGCCCCCTCCCCTGGACGCTTCGCTCCCCCTGCCCCTTCCCCTCCCCTGCTTCCCACGAACATTTGATTCGCGGGAAGCCTGAAGCAGCAGGCAAGCTGGGGGGGAGGGGCGTGGTCCAGTCCGGCCCCCCCGGCCGAGCGGCTCTCTCCGGCGGCTGGCCGGCCCAGGCCAAGAGGCTCTGGTCCCGGCATCTCCCGCCTGGCTTGGCTCGGGCCCCCGGCCCGACCCCCCGGCGGAGCACCGCCGGCCCCCGACCCCAGCCCGACCCCCGGCCGAGCACCGCTGGCCCCCGACCCCGGCCCTGCACTGCCGGCTCCGCACCGCCGGCCCCGGTCCGGCCCCCGCCCTTGTCCAAGCACCGCCTACCCCGGCCCTGCACCGCCGGCTCCGCACTGCCGGACTCGGCCCGAGCACTGCCGGCCCCAGCCCCTGGCTCCACACCGCCGGCCCCGGCCCCCGGCCCCGCACCGCCGGCCCCGGCCCCCGGCCCCGCACCGCCGGCCCCGGCCCCGCACTGCTGGCCCTGCATCACCAGCTCCGCACCGCTGGCTCCAGCCCTGCACTGCCGGCCCTGCACCGCCAGCTCCGCACCGCCGGCTCCAGCCCCGCACTGCTGGCCCCCGGCCAAGCACAGCCGGTGCCTCCCTCCCTCCCTATTTTCCCGGATATGTCCTGCTTTTTTGGATTTCCTCCCGGACGGGGATTTGAGGCCCAAAAAGCCGGACATGTCCGGGAAAATCCGGACGTATGGTAACCCTAGTGTTACCCCTATCCTAGCTGCTGTCAACACACAAATCCCTCTCTGTGTGGTGCTGGCTCTACACCTAGGCTAGCTGGCCTGTCCTGAGTTACATGCTGAAGTCCAAGGGCTGCTTATTCCTGTGCTGGTAACCCATCCACTTTCCAGTGAGGACTCAGACTCCATCATTTGAGTGCTGATAGTCCTCCAGTGTTTCTCCCCCACCCCCACCCCGCCGCCCCCGTGCGGACAAACAAGTTCTCCCACAATTCACTAGGAAACAATCAGAGCTGCCCAGCTTAATGCAGCACTAAGAACCATGGGCTATGATCCCAGAAGTCCTAGCACCTCACATGGGTTTGTATAGCACCACTGAGCAGACAGTAATTTAGGTATGGCTTTGCAATGTGGCTGCTTACACCCAAACTGGGATAATCTTGGTGCTTAGACCTGAGTGCCGATCGCTCAGGTTAACACTGCAGTGAAGACAGACCTACAAAAGGGTGTTCAGGTGCAAACTAAAAGATGTCTGTTAGAGTAGGAAGCAGTCTTTGAGCCTCTCTCACTCATGCCAGAGCAATACAGACTACACTGGACATAATACAAAGGTAACACTGTCAATGACAGAAGGGACTGACTGCTACACACTACTCGGCCAGTGTCCAATATACACAATAGCCACCTCTAGTAACTGAGTGTGGAGACAGATTTTGAGATAGAGGGGAAAAGCAAATCACTCTGAATGAAATTGCTGAAGGCTGAAATTGATTAAATAATGGCCCTTATCACCGCCTTGCAATAGTGAAAAGTTTCTTGGCAGTTCCTCCAAGAGCAAGAAAATGGAAAGCCAAGTGTGCTCTCCAGTTTCTTGATTCCTGACAATCAGTTTTTAAACTAATACAACCCACAGTTCAAAATAATGTTGTTTAAGATGGGATAAGGTAAGTGTGAAAATTACAAAACTGGTCTATTAGAAAGATCTAATTTTATTATCATTCCTTTAGCAGATTAGAAAACAAAAGTAACATTTCAACAAGCATCTGTCTATCATACTTTATACAGAATTAGTTGATGCATGGTATCATTTTCTTGTCCACAAACTTAGTCATCACCCAATTGCAGAGTTTAGAAATTGCAGTGCATACTGGACTAAACTCTTTCACAATATAAGGCACAACTACATGATCACAATTAGTAAACACAACACTGAAAGTAAGACTTAAAAATCAAGTTGATGAAAAAATGTTCATGCAAAGTCTATCTACACATACGTAAGTTTTGTAGTATGCCCATTAGGAGTGTATGACCCAGTTTAAAAGAAGTGCAGTGTTCCGTAGGTAAAACTGCATCATAAGGCAAACGTAACACATTATCTCTAAATAGTGGGTTAAAAACAAAGCTTTTTTTCAATTCTATTTTATACAATTACACAGAAAATTAGTCAATTTTATGCCCAATATTCACATCTGCAACGATAATAAACTGATCATTAAAATTCAGAAAAGAGGCAAACGAGGCAATATAATTTGTAGCACGCATCCATTACAGAAATCTATTCATGAAGTTCATATCTAGAGTACTGGGGAAAAAAGGCTAAATTAAGAGTGGATTAATTAGTGGATGATGCTATGACAAAGCTCCCTATACAACCGTTGTAACCCAACAGACCATAACTATAAAAGTTTGTGGTAGTGATTTATTTCCTCTCCAACTGCTAGAGTTGTAGGATTAAAACTACAGAGGTAAAAAAGAACGACCGAGTCTACAATAATTAGAAATTAGTGGATACTGTTTAAACATACACAAAAGACTAAAAGACTATTTTTTTGGTTTTTTTGGTGACAGACACTTGCAAATTTGGCAGTCTCTATAACTGTTACATAACACTACAGTGAGGAAACCCTATTAAATTGGACTACTTGGTTGAATTACACACTGAGAGGTAGTTTAAATAAAATCATATATGGCATCGAGTGGTGGGCTGGATTTTTTTTTTTATTTTATTTTATTTTCTTACAAAAGTGACAAATCCTATACAAGCAGCATTTTGGACACATTTCTATAAAAAGTTCCGGTATTCACTAACCCAGTGAGACAGTCTTATAATATCCCTTTGGTGCCAGGAGTTGGGATTTAACAAGGTGATACAACAAAGTACTTTGCAATAGAGCCAACAGCAGGAGCCTCTGGACCGGACAGCACTGGCCCGTTGACATATAAACAATAAACGTACTCTCCACAAGCCGCTCTCTTCACCCCTCTAACCACCCCACCCCAAAAGGCATGCAAAAAAGACTGGGGTTTGATTTTTAAATTTGGGAGGAGGGGGGAGAGGAAACTTCACCAAATGTTTTGCTTCTAAAACAACACTGTTCAGAGAGGGTTAACACCAGAGAGTTTTCCCATTTAATATCTTCAAATGTACTCTATGTAATCCAGTGAAAAGATACTCATGAACCTGCTGTATGATGAGTGCATAGTATAATATGGTATGCTGTGGACAAAGAAAGAAATGGTTAATGTTTACTACTAGTAAATCTCTTTGTTTTCGTAAAATCTTAATGTAAGTGGTGTGTTATGTTTCCTCTCTCTAAAAATGCAAATGACTTTATTTAGAGCCCGGGGGTGGGGGGGGACTGACAAATAAAGGTACATGTTTCTCTACAAGGATTTTACTTTTCTGTTATTACTATTCCTGAAAAGTAAAGCATTTAGTGACTTCTGGTGTAACTGTGTATATATGTTAGTTTCAAACTTACCCTATAATCTAAGGTGAGTACAAGAGTTCCTACTTGGAGAATGAAAACCGATTGGCATGATTTTTTTTTTTAAATATGTACAATTCATATATCATTTTAAATCTTAAGATACAGCTTTATAAACACAGCCGTGCTTTTTAAAGACCATGTCAATTCCTTTGTTATGTGTGTCCTTGGGTTATGCTCCCCTAGGGTGCAGAGAAATTATGAGTGCAACTCCCCTTAACAAAGGGGAGTTATATAGTTCAATGAGCAATCCAGCTAAGAATACCTCCCACTGTGGATTGATTACTACATCTATGCATTCAAAATTGCCATTCCATTTATTGTATATTATATTCAGTTATACTAGAAAGAAAAAAGTGCATAGTGCAAGTGACAATGCTATTTCCTACTCCTCCAGAGGTTTTCGGAGGTTGCAATGAATTAATTCATCAGTTCTCAACCTCTTCCAATCATAGTGTCATTATAGAGCTTTCACTCATCACTCTAGACAATGTTTATTTTCCTTCTGGTCTTAAGCTCCAGCATTTTCCTTTCTATCTCCAGGTATTTGTCAGAAATTTCAAAATGTTGTAAGAAGCATTTATTCCCATATTGCATTTAAATTACATTAACAAACTAGAAAGTACTTGAGTTTCATGGGGCCCGTACTGCGCTCTGGAGAATATTCTGCTTTAGGGGTCACTTCTTTTATGTCAAGCAACAGTTTGGCAAATGGCAATCATTTTTGGCAATAATCTGCAAAAAGCTACTTCACATTTTTGTTTCCAAAAATCTTTTCCTACTTCACTAAGAAAAGATTTTCCAGTGAGATGATCTCAATAGTCTAAGTCATTCAAAGAGTGACAAAATTATTCCTCCTAATGAGCACCTGGTACTCCAGGATCCATTACAACTGGGTTAGTTCGTATCTTCCAAGAACCGGGGTGGGATGGGGTAGGGGTTCTCTTTAAAAACAAAAAACAAACAAACAAAACCCCACACACCTCTCTCCCTTTAGCATCACATACCATTACCAGTAGGTGAAGTCACTCATAAAAGTGACTGTCTCTCAAATCTGCTCACAGAAGCTTCCTCCAGGTCTTTATCTCCAGCTGGAGCTTTTTTTCCATTATAATTTTTTATATTTCTCTTTCTCCTTGGTGCCTCCTAGTAGATGAAGGATCTTTGGACAACAAGAGTCTGCAGCAAGGTTGTTCCAGAAAAAGCCTTAGCCAGTTCTTCTTGTGCTTGGCATCCTGCAGCCCTTCTCCCCTCTGTCAGCCCCCTCTCCCTGAGGGCAGTTCTGACTCCTACAGTTAACTAGTTTCAAAAAATCCCCACTCCAATGGCTCAGATTCACCATATTTATTACCAGTCACTACTATATCAGAGCAGCCTGAGGGTTCTGAGCACTGACTATATTCCCCCTTTCAGCTCCTTCACATGTGGTTTATGCAGCATGGCCTCTCTCTGCTAACTTACCACTGCCAATAGACCTTCTCTTTCCTGTCTGGCCTCCTTTAGGTCAGTGGGTTTTACCTCACCTGCCTTTGTACTACACCAGCCAATTGTTTTTCTTACCAATGACAGCTGGAATCTACAGGCAGAGGTGCAACTAAATTTTTCTCCTTCCACTTTCCCTTCATGCATACCATATTGGCCTGGCCTGCCAGCAACACTGCTGAGAGTGTCCAGTTGCTCAGACCACCAGCCTGCCAGGTCTGTGATCTTGCACTAAGCATTAAGGAAGGAGAGTACATAATTTTGTTGTATATCTGTAAATCCACTTTAAAAAAAAGGCTTTAAAGCTCACAGAGTATTACTGCATGAGTAAGGGACTTCAAGCATGAGTGCTCATGCCCAACTTTACTCTTTCCCCCCTTAATACCTGCCTCTATAAATATGCAGATAGTGGGTTTGTTTGTTTTAAAAACATTCCCTATCTCTTCAAGGGGCAGGTCATATAGAATGGGGCAGATGCAAAAGCTGTTGCCGTAGAAGCAGCAGGGTCTTCACACCCATGAGGCTGGAGAGCTCAATAAACTGAGGGTTACACTATCATTTCTGAGGTTGTTAATTCATGCCTTCGATAAGATGGCATGAATGGAGATGGCTAATCTTTCATAATATTTATTCATTAGAACTTATAGTTAGTCTTTTTACCTTGGGCAGTTAGCGGGGGAGCTAGAGAGGCAATGGGTCTGGAAGATGAGGAATAATCCAGTTGCAATGGATCATAGAGCAGCAGGAGTCCACTTCGGAGAAGGAAAAATTACAGGTATGTACATTTTACTTTTTCTGCCTACACAACAAAGAGAGGTACATATATGCATCGCTTTTAAAAACTGCTCCAGCACAAGTAGGGAGAAGAAAATATGACAGTAACGAAGTCTAAAATCGTATCCTCACCTCTTAATTAAGTCTGACTGTTTTGTATATAAATAAAACAGCAGCAGGTTCAACCACCATTCTGAGCAAGCCAAATCATGAAACTATTGTACCAAGAAAGACCCAGGATTAAGAAAAATGCCAGCACCACAGGTTCAGGAGAAGCAGTGGAAAGACCAAGTCAGTTAGGGAGAGAGTAATCCCAACCTCTTCCAGTTAATGTGGGGGACAAAAAGAAGATCATATAAAATGCTTGAGTCTCCAAATATATGTCATTAGTAGGAAACCTAGCAGGATAGGACAGTTGGGTGTTCCTCAAAGACCAACCAAGGACCTTTAAGGGCTTCTATGGTTAATAGGGAAAGAAAAAGAATAGAATGGAGGATAATTTTTTTATATGTCCACAGATAGGAAAATCTAGAAAGTTATATTCTATTCAACAAATCTATAAATCAATATGGGAGAGCTTTATGCAACATTCCTAGAACAAGTATCAGAGGGGTAGCCATGTTAATCTGAATCTGTAAAAAGCAACAGAGGGTCCTGTGGCACCTTTAAGACTAACAGAAGTATTGGAGCATAAGCTTTCGTGGGGGAATGCCCACTTCATCAGACGCAAGACTATTAGCAAGTCTTTCTTCTCCCTGCCAGCCAGGTGATTTGCATCGAGAGACAGGAGCCAGTTCACAGTTTTCAGATCCTTAACTGCTACCAATTCCAAGGCTGGACTCTGTCTTAAAGAGATACCATCCATTTTCACTAACAAGCTAGACTTAAAGTTCTGTTGTCCTTCCCTTAACAACCTCTGCTTCCAAATGGAATCAGATGTTAAATTCACTGTGAGACTACAAGTCATATTCAAAGTGTCTAGAGATGAGAGTATACCTGCCATCCCCTGCATTCCCAAAAGATTAACTACACAGCTGTTCTGCTCTGCAAACTCAGCTACCCAGGCCTCCCTCTTAACCTGAGACAGACTGTTCNGATGTGCTGGCTGCCACTTCCCGCAGCCCCCATTGGCCTGGAATGGCGAACCGCGGCCAGTGGGAGCTGCGATCAGCCGAACCTTCGGACGCTGCAGGTAAACAAACCGTCCCAGTCCGCCAGTGGATTTCCCTGACGGGCCCCGTGCCAAAGGTTGCTGATCCCTGAGTTAGAGAATGTGGGTCTGCTCCTGCCCTCAAACAAAACAAACAGCATTTAGTGTTGAACTTTGTGGCAAACAGATCTATATTTGGAGTAACCCACAGAGCAAAAATGTCCCTGGTTACAGTATCCTTTAAGGTCCATTTGTGCATGTGGGAGGATTTTCTGCTCAGTTGGTCCACTAACTGGTTGAAGGATTCTGCTACATGCAGAGCTACCATATACACCTCACGAAGAATATACCACTCCCAAAGCTTTATTGACTCCTTGCAAAGCTGTGAAGTGCGGGCTCCTCCCTGTTTGTTTATATAATACATTGCTGTCATATTGTCTGTGGCTACCTGAACAACGTATCCTTTCATCTGAGGGTGGAAAAATCTGAATGCTCTTAGCTCCAGCACACTGATATAAAGGGAAGACTTGTGTTGGTTCCAGAGCCCTGTGCACCCCAACCTGTTTTTGAGGCATCTGTTGTAATTATCATGGAAGGTGATGGAGAGCTGAACCTCACTCCCTTCATTACATGATCCTGATCCATACACCATAAGAGTTTTCTGGATTTTGTTTAGAATAGTAATTATTAGCTTCAAGTTGTGAACTCCAGATTTAAAGTTTCCTGTCACCCAATGTTGAAGAGGTCTCATCTTTAGTCTCACACAGGGTGTGACATGTCATTGATGCCATGAGACCTAGTAAGAAGAGGAAGAACTTCACTTTCTGAAATGGATTCTGAAAGAGAAACTGAATGGTACAGGACATCTTCAGGAACTGTGAAGGCATTGGCAGTGATTTCTTTTCACTGGAAGCTGCTTTTAGGAGACAATCAAAGACACAGAAACATGAAAATCCCTTTGTGACGGGATGTCACCCCCGGGGTGCAGTCCGTGAACCGTGGGAACCGCTGCGCGCCTCTCAGACACACAGCTGAGTTGGCTCTATTTTCACACTGCTTGGTTCGAGACACAGCCAACCTCACCAGGCCCTGTTATCATCCAAAACGACAGCAGGTGGCACCACTCACCTAAACTGAGCTACCTGAGTGCAACATCAGACAATCTCCCAGCTTCCCAGGCACACGCCCCCTGCTGAAGCATAAACGCAAAATTATACCATCTTGCACTGCACAGGGATCTGTACAATGTAAGATCATAAATAGTTCGCTCTCCCCTCAATGTGGGAAAGATATGCAACAAGCCTGTGTTAGGCTGACGTTTTTCCCCAGACACTTCACTCAAAGGTACACTGGTTTAGATACAAAACATCAGTTTATTAGCTACAAAAAGATAGATAGATTTTAAGTGATAGCAAACAGATTAAAGCAGATTACCTAGCAAATAAACAAAACCACAAACTAAGCCTAAACTACTAGAAAGATTGGATATGAATTAGCAATTTCTCACCCTGGCTGATGATACAAGCAGTCCACCAGGTTTCCATACAAAGGCTAGAAATCCTTTTAGCTTGGGACCCACACTTCCCCTAGTTCAGTCTTTGTTCCTCAGGTGTTTCCAGGAGTTCTCTTGTGTGAGGAGTGTAGGGTGACCAGACAGCAAGTGTGAAAAATCGGGATAGGGGCAGGGGATAATAGGAACCTATATAAGAAAAAGACCCCAAAATCGGGACTGTCCCTATAAAATCGGGACATCTGATCACCCTAGAGGAGTGAGGTCCCTAGACGATGTCACACCCCAACTTATATAGCTATTACATATGGCGGGAATCCTTTGTTTCAAAAACAGTTCCAAGTCCAGTGTGTCAAAAAATACAGGTAACCAAAATGGAGTTCAGTATCATGTGATCTGGTCATGTGCCCTTGCTGAGTCATAGCAGCCATTACTTACAGGCTGACTGAAACATTTATAGGAAGGCTAAGCTTTTTCACAGCCTACTGTCTTTGTTGATGAGTCATTAGCACTGTCTAGCTTCATCATTGTTGTACCTGAAAGGCTAGCTAGCTCTAGGAGTTTTCCAGAGTAAGCACATTTGAAATACAGGTCCATAGTCAATATTTATAACTTCAGATACAAAAATGATACATGCATACAAATAAGATAATCATATTCAGCAAATCATAACTTTTTCAATGATATCTGACATGACCCCTCTTGTACAAAATGTATCTGAATCATGCCATAATCATATCATAATAATTTCACTATGATGAATATGTGGTGTAGTGTCACACCCTTTTCTTCTCAGAAAAGCTGCCACTATTCACAGGCATTTTGTAAAGACTCTGGGTGCAGTGGAAACACTAAAGGAAAGACCTTGTACTGGAAATGGTTCTGTTCTATGATGAAACACAGGTACTTCCTGCACGATGGTCTTATCGAAATATGAAATCAAGCATCTTTTATGTCAAAAGCAGCAAACCAAAGAAAGGGACACAATAATGGAACCCAGAGTTAACATTCTAAAGTGAAACTTTCAAATATATGTGCTTAGCTTCCTCAGAGCCAAGACTGGGCAAAGACCTTGTAATCTTTGGATTAGGAAACAGTGGGAGTAGAAACTCCAAATTCTGAAATTTACCAGAACCTCTTCTATCAGTCTTTCCCCGAGTAAAAAGTTGATTTCAAACACTGGCATAAACAGTCTCCAAAGAATAGGGGGATGGAATCCAAAGTTGGTTTGCTGCTCTCTAACCCCATGTCAAACTAAAGGTCTATCTGTCAGAAGTAGTGGAGGATGAACTCTTTTGTCTCAGCTTAGACTTAACTGGATGCCTTCTATACTGGTGTTAGGATGATGATGACTGCTGTTGTTATTGCTACTGGTAGTATTGTCTACCTCTGTTGGAATATGAAGAATAATGAGCATAATATTCTCTTTGATATCTGAAGGCAGGTGTAGGAATTCTTCTCTTATAAAGCTGTAAGAGACTCAGGGACCTGGCAGCTGTCTAGTCTCTTTCATTTTCTCTAACAATTCATCCACTTTTGAGCCAAATGGATCATCCCTCTCAAAAGGAAGATCTTCAATCTTCAACCTCATTTCATAGGGCAGAGAAGAGGTGGGTAACCATGCATGTCTGTGAATAGTTACTGCTGCAACTAATATCGTCCTGATCTTGATGATGTATCCAAAGCATCAAAAGACACTCTCAAAGCATGCATAGCAACATTTAGACCCTCTTTAATAAGAGCATTAGACAGGCTGCAGTGTTCCTCAGGAAGATTCTTTGTAAAAAAGAGAGATCTTGTCCTAGAAGTGAAACTGTTATCTGTGCAGGACAGTTAGGTAGTTAGCTATTCTCATGTTCAGAGAAGCTGAAAAAAATACCGTTCTTCCAAGCAATCTAATTATTTCCCTTTTCTGCCAAAGAAGTAGAATGTAAATGTCCCATTCTTGAACGTTGCATTGTTGCAGCTACCACAAGAGAGTTAAAGGGAAAATGAACATGGAAAAAAAGAAAACTCTTCATATGGGATCTCATACAACCAATCAGCTTTCTTAGCAATCAGTTGATATGAAGATAAGAGCATTCCATGCTGATTTTGCTGCCTGGCAGAGACCTTCCCAAAGAGGCAGAGATACTTTCTCAGTAGATGTATTCCCCAGTATCGAAAAACAGAATAAGGAATTTCCTGGAGTAAACTGAAGGTAATTTTAACTTAGACACCATTCTGCTAACTGACTCCTGTAGTTCAGATGGTGAGGGAGATGAGGCTACTCCAACGTTTTCCTCAGGGGAGGATTTGCCTGTGGGTTCTAAGTCCTGATGCACAATACCAGCTTGTGAAAACACATCAACTTCTTCCTCATCACAGAGAATATCCTGAATTTTTGTAGGGGACCTATCTCTTGGTCTCGGATCCACTGGTGTAGGATCTGAATGCCTTGGATCCAACACATTAGTATGTGCAGAAGTTTCCTTGCCTCAATGTGGAATCAAGGTCATCGCAGCTGAATGAGGTTGAAATGGAAGCCCTGGAATTGGCTAGTGTGGCCAATGCATCCAGGAAGATACTTGCTACTCATGCCAATTTGTCCAGTTCTGTAGCATCTCATAGTAATGAGGAAACATCAACTTCCAATAATCTTTGTCACAAAAACAGCCTTGAGGTCGAGGCTGCAGGTAGACTGATGTATCCATCTCCTTTTCTAAATGTGGATTGAAACCCAGAACTGACAAGGAACAAGATATGAGAGAGGTAGGGATCCATGGTAGCAACAAGGGTGAGAGAGTCTTTCTAGGTATTCGGGGAGGAAATAGTAGCATCGCAGAAGATCCATATGTTGAGGAATCCACTCTGTTTTTTGTGAGAGGGAAAGCATTGTGTTGGATCCTTATCCAAATCTCTCTCTTCTGCTGAGGAAGCGTGAAACTGATCTGATAAATGCAGTTCCACGGGTACCTAAGTGGAAACCATCACTGAAGGTATCAGTGCTGATACAAGAGAGAGATCTATCCATTTATAGGTCCTGACCCAACAGAGTCATGTTGGTCTCCGATCTGTCTCACATCCGCATGTTTGCAATCTGAAGGATCTGACGAGTTCCCTGAACAGAAGACAATGCAAGACCCAGAAAGGTGCTTGGTCTTGCTTCTTCTTCAGAACCGAAGATCCTGGTTCCAAAGAGGCCTCAGGCATGGAACGCATATTGTCTAAGGCCATTTCTGTTACCATGTTCCTTTTCTGGAAGCAGATCTGAGGTTTTTGTTGACTGGGCACTCTTCAATTTTGTATGCTGAAGAAGGCTCACATGCACCTGTGGTAGTGCTTGGAAGGAACTGAGGCAGTAACTGCTTCCGTGCCCCCTTTTATAGCCCTATTCTCAGAATATGCTCAAACACTAATGGGAGGTGTATGGAGGGGGCATACGAATGCTCAGAATAGGCATTGCTAGTGTAAGTTTGTACCATTCAACAGCACCGGTCGGCGCATATCCCAAGAGTGGCAATATGCAGACGACAGTCAAAGAAGAACCTGGTTTACTGGGGTCCCTTCCTAGCCACAATTTAATGCCCAGGTACAAAATGTAATTGGTTAAAGCCTATTTTCAAAATGTTTTCATTTCTGTGTTTGTAACACTGTTGCAGAAAACTGGCTCTGATGAGTTTAGCACAGCACGGGGACTGTTGCTGGAGATTTAAGCAGCTATTTAAAAAAAGTTTCTAGCCTTTTTCCTTGCAGACCTAAAGCTCAAAACACAATTTGTTAAGGAAGCTTGACGGTCAGAAGAAGAGTTTCCCCACAGATACCCTCATAAAAGGTTTCCTTCATCTCACAAGTGGGTTCTTCCCTCATGCAGACCTCAGGATGTCCTCCAATCCTGCAAGCACATTGCTCTCATTCAGTCCCCCTCCCCTTCTCCTGCAGGCCTCCTGCAATCAGAAGAAAAAGAGCTCTGCTTCTGCAGAGTTTAGGAGATATGTAGTAGAGGTAGCAGGAGGGATCTTAAGAGGTCAAAAGCCTAGGATGGGAAACCAAGAGGCCTGTAGGAGAGGGGAACATCTAGTGAGTCTGAGAAGCACGTCTATTCTCTTTACAAGCTTTAAGAGGTTCACAAGGGGCCCAACCATATGCTGAGTCCTAGAAGGGTCACCGGTGACCACATCTGAAAGCCCAAAAGCCTCTTTTATATTATAGGGGGATGACAAGTCTGTTCTAGATCACTGGGAAGTTGATGAACCTATTCTGACTCTGAGACAGAGGATTCTCAGTGGAGGGAGCCCCAAGGAACCAACTCAGATTATGGAAGTCCCCTCTGCAAGGCCTTCTAAGATTCATGGAGGCTACTGACTGTCCCTCCTAATGCTTGCACGTGTGCAGGATGGCTTTGGAGAGGCTGCAAAAGAGCTCAATTAAGGACTTGCAGGGGATGGACACAAGCCTCTTGAGGTCAACATGGTTTAGGGGCCTTGGTGAACATCTTGAGTCTCATGAGGAGCAACTTATGATGCGCCTGCCAAAGTTTGCAGGAGGTGGGCACTCCATCACAAAGCCCACAGGGTGTGGAGGCTCTTGTTTGGTTAGCTGGTTGACTGAGCAGCCTACTAAGACTTGCTGGGGATATGGAGGGGAGCCTTCACTCTCTGGAAACCCCTACCTGGAGCACTGGGAGCAGTACAATACATACAAAATGTACGTAGAACACTAGGGAAGACTGAAACACTATTTTTCAAATTTTAATTTATCACTTTCCTAATAAGCAACCGAAAGCACACACCCACATTACACTCCCTGACTTACCTCTCCAGCAATGCTCTCCTCTCATCCTGATTATTTTGTACTGTTGCTTCTAAAACTGCAATCTCCCCACGCAAATCATCCGTCTGTTTCTCTAGCTCACTGACCCTCCTTTGACTGCTCTGCCACTCTTTCTTCATTGTAGCGAGATTTTCATTCAGAGCTGTGATCTGCATGGTGAGCTTGGCTTCCACCTCCTCACGTTTTCTGTTTTCTTCTTCTTTCTCTTTTATCTCTGTGCGCTGAGAAAAAAGAAAACATTGAACAATGACCTATCAAATAGCTCTGAGTTTGTAACCAGGTTGGTGTGTTATCAACTCACATCAAAATTAAAATGATGGTAACACTTATCTCTGATACATCTGCAAAACCATTTTTGATATTTTACAGCTAGCAGGGAGTTATTCGGGCATGTCTTTTCAAAGAGTCACTTTTTCTAATGGAACAATGTTCCTTATAAGTGAAAGAAAACTAGATTCTGCCCTTCTAGTATTGTTCAACTGAGGCAGAGAAATGAAAAACCATGTACTTACAATTTCAAAACGAAGTTAGTTTTAATTAATAAACGGCTATTATACTAAACAAATGCCTGTTTATGGTCCCACTATGGATTTATACCTATTTGTCAAAATAGTGCTTAGCCTATTGTATCTGAGTTTTCCTACAATATAATCTGTCTCACGTTGAAGGTTTTTGGAAATATTTACAAATCATTGATTAAAAATGTAAATGCCATGAGATTAAAATTAAGTCTGCCTCCCTCCCTCTTTGAAAGGAACCAGAGACGTGCTAAAGACACATAAATTCTTTACATGCTCACCAGTTTAGTTTCAATCTCAACACATTCCTTCTTCAGTTCTTCCTCTTTTTTTTTCAGCTGATCTTTGATAATTTGCTGATTCTTCTTCTCCTGTTCAAGAGCTAAATTCATGTTATCTACTTTGCCCTGCAGCTCTAATTTCTGTTGAATCAATAGCTGCTTTGCATCCTTTAGATTTGTCACCTCCTGTTAAAATACAAGTTTAAACGATCACATAGGATCTAAAAATAAAATGGTAAAACTTATCTGTGAACTAACTTCAGACTGAGGATAACTATTCCCTGGGATAGGAGAGCAAATGCCTTTACGGCACAAAATATCAACTGACAGTGTTTAAGTTAGCTACCTAGGTTACAAATTACATCTTAGATTCCTACAAATAGAAAAAAAATTCTAATTTACGTCTCCATTAAAATAGTGGAAATTATTGTTTGCTTACTTTCTGGCTTTCTGTTAAGTAGTAGGTTTGTCAATTTCACTTTTCTGTAAGTTGGATTCTAATAAATTTCACTGTCAGGTTTTCTGCACTAGGTAGGTATCAAAAGGTGAGAGTTACAAACCCTGTGGTGGCAAGAAGGGAATTTATATTTATTTATTTATTTAATCAATTGAAAACAATTATTGCATGGGAGAGTTTCTATAGGTCTTAAGTTTGTAAATATTTACCTACATATTGTACTGGAAATAGCTTCTAAAATAGATGGAATAACTTAATTTGACACGAATCATTCTTCTTTAAATCCACAGCCCAATAAAAATGTATTATTCTGATGAATAAGGGGTGATAGTTTTTCATAGGACACATTCCACTGAAAGTTAAGACAAAACATCACAAGGATAAAGTCTTTTTTCTACTTTCAAACCCATGAGTGGATGATATGGCCATACTTGATTTCATAAGTGGAGATGTTTTCGGTTTCAGTCTGACTGCAACCACAGAGAACAAGAGGTGAATATTAAGCTGACATCCCAGTTTGTGTATGTTTTAAAATTCTCTGCAGCTCTATAAATTCCTTCTTTTTTTAGCACAGAGGTTTCAGGAAGTGTGTGACAATTATAGTTAGTGTTCCCAAAATCAAAATGCATTGGGCATTGAATTCTCTGGAAGTAACCATCATTTTTAGACACTGGATCACAAAAGAACATCTGAAAGCCATAATTTTTTTTTGTATTTCCATAGAACTTATGAATATTCAGGCTATTTTAAAATTAATTTACTTTTATTAGATTGTAAGCTCTTTGTGGGATGGACTGTGTCTTCTTTTATACTCACAAAACCACCTACAGCATTGGGGAGGCCAGCAGAAGCAAATAAATTACTATTAATAAATATAATATGTAATTAAATGTAGAAAATGTAACCAGGCTGTCTTTTAAAAGTGTCAGATTTCAGAAGAGACAGAAAAGTTTTAGAGATGTTAAATGTAACTAGCATTTATAATACAAACAAAGACTACAAAAAAATAACTCCATCCTCTAATCTTTTCTCTTCCTTTTCTATCTCTCTCTCTCTTTTTTTTTTTTTGAAAGTGAAGTATCCTTAAAAAAGATACAAGTCTTGCCTCAAGAGTGATTTTTAAAGTAGTTTCAACAAAATTGGTTTGACTAATATTGGTTTGGTATTTTAATGTTGCAATAAATTACAAGCACTTAAGAGTGACAGGTACGTACATTTTTAATGAATGTACAATTTTTTTTAATTAGGAGTGTCGCTTTTAAAAATCAGAGTTCAGGTTGGACACAACCATTCAAAACCAGCTTAAAATCCCCCCCCACCCCGATAAGGAAAGCCATGTAAAGTGTGAAGTTATCAGTGAGAACATGTACCTTAATAAAACTAAGATGTTGGTTTTACTTTGGGATTTTGGTTTGTTTCTTGTTTTGTTGTAAGGCTGGAAGAGGCTGTTTAATTTCCTCACTTCTCAGAATTTGGGGACACAGAGTGAGAACTTTTCCTCTTGTTCACATTTTATTAAAACATTGGGAGAAAGCCTGGATATTTAATTGCTTAGAGTCATTTATATAAAAGCAGACAACAGGGTCTAGAGGTTAGAGTACAGACTTTGAAGTCAGGAGACTTGGATCACAACCAACTGACCCAGTCTTGCTGTGTGACCATGGAGAAATGACTTAGGCCTAATCCACAAAGGGACTTAGGGATTGCAACTCCTAACTTTTAGGCCCTTGCCACCAGGGCCGGCTCCAGCTTTTTTGCCGCCCCAAGTGGCGAAGCGGGGGAAAAAAAAAAGAAAAGAAAAGATAAAGCCGTGATCGGCAGCACTTCGGCGGCAGCTCTACCGCGCTGCTTCATTCTTCAGTGGCAATTCAGTGGCGCGTCCTTCCCTCCGAGAGGGAGTGAGGGACCCGCCACCGAATTGCTGCCAAAGACCCAGACATGCCGCCCTTTCCATTGGCCGCCCCAAGCACCTGCTTCCTTCGATGGTGCCTGGAGCCGGCCCTGCTTGCCACCTCAGTGGAATCTACAAACCCTAGTTAAGGTACCTAGGCTCCCTATAGAATACATGGGGAGAGATAGGCATCTAAGAATGGGATCCACAGAAGCTAGCACACTAGACAGGGACCCAGCTAAAGCAGTCAATGGGAGATGCTGAGGAGAAAGGTGGGTCCTAGTGAGGCGACTCAGTCTGGGCTGGAAAAATACACCTATCTCTGCTTGCAACCCACAGCCAGGGACCCACTCCTGGAATCAGGTGCATAAGCTGTTTCTTACAGAAGTGATGGCAACACACATCTAGCTCCTCACAAAACAGCCAAGGAGCAGATGGGATGGGATGGGCTCCCTTATAATCTTTAGCCCAGTGGTTAGTGTACACAGTAGACCCCAGTTCAATTAACCTCTCTGCCTGATATGGAGAGGGAAATTGAACTTGGGTCTCCTGCATTGCAGGAGAGTACCCTACCCACAAGGCTATAGAGTCATTCTCACTCTCTGGCCCAAAGCATATTTAATTATTTATACTCAGTAGAACAGCTTCAAGAAGAGACACTGATCCCCATCAGAATAACCCATAGCCCAGTGCTCTGAGAACACCAACTGGACTGGGCCACACAAGATAGGCGGGGACATCTATCTTCACCTGGTTTGAGGATTCTGCTGGGGCTTAGCCATGAGAATAGGTGCCTGGAAGTCTAGACTGAGGTGTTATGTACTTACCCACTGGCAGAAACTTTGGCACCTGGGGGACTTTTACAGAAAAAATGTAGGCACCTCCAGAGTTAGGTGGGAGCTGACCAGAGATTTTGAAGATCTCAGTGGTGCCTAAAGTTTAGACTTGGGTGTCTGATGTGGGAGTTAGGTTCCTAAGTACTTTTGTAGATATGGGCCTTAATCCCTCTGTGTTTGAGTTCCTTCATGTGTAAAATGGAGATAGTAATACCCATAATTGCAAAGCAATTTGAGATTCTCTGACTGAACGTGTTACGTTCATGCATATTCTTATTACTATCTGTAGTTCCAATTTGTGTCTCAACATACCTTCTCAAATTCTTGCTTGCAGGTCCTAAGCTCTTCACTCAATTTAGTACTGTCTTTTTCCAGCTTACTCTTTATTTCCTGGAGCTCTGTTGTTTTAGATTTTTCATTAGCCAAATCTTTTTCTTTCAAAACCTTGAAAAAAAAAAATCAAAGGAAAAATGGGACCTCATCCAGACTCACAGTTATCAAAAACCTCTTGATTACAAAGATTGCTGATGGAAGAATGATTGTATCAGATCTCCAGCCACAATTATTTTGTCTGATCTTAGAGAAACCCTATCATTTAGTTTCAGCTTTAAAATCAATAATCTGTTTTTTCTTTTCACATTCATTTTGTTCAGTACATGGCCCCTCGGGGATATTTAACTTATGCTGAAATTGTTTTAATATATTCTGCCATTTCAACTATTTGCTTAAAATCTTTTATGTATCAGTGGTCCAATAAACTGCTGTAAGTGCAGGTATACATTGCATTTGCACAATACATTGAGAAGTCCTGGCATATTTCTAAATAGGTTTCCATTAGAAAACGGGAAAGAGGAGAAAGGTAATGGGAAAAGTAAGTTACCTTGTCTTTCTGGATTTCCTGTAACATTTTGTTCTGTTCTTTCAGCTGCTGTTCTTTCTTTGATGCATCCTGCTCCAGAGTAGCCTTTATAGTCTTAAGTTCTTGGATCAACTGATTAAGGTTACCAATTTGATTTCTGTTTGAAACTAATTCCTCCTGAGCCAGGGCAAGTTTCTCCTCTGTGGACTAATTAAAAAAACAGTTCTGAAAATCATCTGTCAAAGCTATTTCAAGATCTCCACATTAGTCACAATAATTTAAATACTTGTTATGCATCTGCATGGAAAGACCAGCTTCTGGTGTGTAGTACTTCATTTTAAAATTTCAGTAGAACATAGTTAGTAGACTGACTTCTGGGGAAAGAAAAACTTCTCCAATAATGTTTCCAGTAATAGGAGTTGGAGTTTACATGTTTCAAATGCATCAAGAAGAAAAGAAGGAAAATACACAGTAAAAAAATTAATGAAAAACAAATAAACTTATTTCTTCAGGCACTTGAATTGCCCTATGATTACAGATAGTTGTACAGATGAGAAATAGGTAAAGTGGTAGGATGAGATTTTTCAGAAACATTCAGTGCTATCTTAACTCTGTTCCTGTTGAGTTTTTCCATAGACTTCAACGGGAAGAGAGTTAGGCCCATCATGAGTGTTTTTGAAAATCCCACCTATCTTGTAGCAAAGTCCCAAACTTTTTATGGTTTCTCTCTTTCCCTCATATGTCTAACCTGTCTTCTTGGAAAGTAAGTTCTTTACATCCTCTTGTTGGGACAATGCCTATAACATTGTGAGAGCAACAGTAAAACACATAAGTAATAATAAGGTAACTGTTGTAATTAACAGCTGTTGAGCAATTACAAGAGAAGCAAACTGAACTTTATCTTAGGGGAGGGCAAATCAGGAGCAGAAGTAATAATTTCAACACTTTGTCATGGACAAAAGAGGTTGCAATTCATTTCCAAAAGGTATTTTGAGGACAGTGTCTGAGCTAAGCAAGAGCAAAGGGGGGAGATAAATTATGTGAAGAGGTGCTAGGTGTGTTAACACACAAAGTATATAAAACTGGTTCAAGTCCCAATTAAGAAGACATCTCTATTAACCACTTCTTAATTAAGTGGCACTTGCTGTGTGTAAATTAGAGCACATAGTAGACTGCACTGTAACTTCCAAACTCCATATAATACAAGTAATTATTGCAAATTTATTGAATGACATTATTCAAAAATATTTACACCGTATACAGTACAGCATAGGCTGACTGCTATGTTTTCTCTCACCAATTTTTAGAGCTTCTTGGTCTGTGTATGTACAATTAAAATTCCAGTCATTGCTACCATTAATGGTAAATTTAAAGGAAAAAAGTCTGGTGCAGACAAGACTTACTTAAGGCTCACTACTCATCGATGCTAGCACCTACAAATATTTTTTGCTCAACACAGCTGATAACCACTTAATTTCCACCAAATAAGTTTTTTGTAGTATCTTAATTTAAGTGTTAAAACTAAAACTAAAGATTTTATCCCCTTCATAGAGTATGTGTTTGTTAAACGCCTCATCTCCTCTCGCTCAAAGTAAAATGTGGCTACTGTTCCAGTGTTCCAAACTCTTGTGATGTTTCAGAAGTCTCACAATATTTGGTGTTCTTAAAGCCTCAGGTTGCTGGAATCATGAGATTGCATGAGTATCTCAGTTTAAAAACAATTCTAGCTCTCATGGTGGTGCAGAAAAGCTTGAAAAGACAGAAGCAAATAAAAAGCCTCAATATTTTTCGATTTCGTGATGTGTAAGCCCAGTTCATAAATTCTGAGCCCTTGAGGTTGGTGATACTACTTTTGTAACAGGAGCATTTCAACAGTAGTGTTTGAAAGCAGGGTTGGCTACATCAATGGAAGGAACAGATGGTGACTCAAGACACTAGAACTAAGGAATATCAGAAAAACGACCTGTTTTTCAGTAAACAAATATATAAATAACTGAACAACGCTTAAGGTCAGATTTATTGTTACCTCTTAGAATCACAAAGCTTCAGTAAGAGGATTATGTTGGGATTTAAGCACAGAGGGATACTACCTTATAAAAAGGCATATTCTCTTTACGAAACTTAAACAATAAGCATATCCCAAACCATATTCAAAGCCAGGTAAAAAGGAAAAGCACGTAAGTCATTAAAACCTGCTTCAGTATCTGGTAACAAAACAGAACACAGCCCAACGGTAGAGCTATGGAAATATCTCCCAAGATATTTTAAGTGGACACTAAACCCTGTTCAAAACATGCAGTGAAATCCTGGCCCCACTGATGTCAATGGGAATTTTGCCCATTAGTTCTTGCAAAGGCCATTATGATGTGGGAGACTGCCAGAACTCAACAACGATAACAACTCAGATATTACATTTTAATACTGGGTGAAAAACTGCCCAACCAAAATCAATGGGAGTTCTGCCCCTTACAATTTCACCTATTATTTTTAATGGGCCAGTTTTAACATGTGCATTACAGTGTCCTCTTTTAACTAGTATCCTCTTCAACAGTAGTAAATATTCTTTAAATGAACAGATAATCACTCCAATGTATAACACACTGTTTGTGTAACTCTCTTTCTGTATGAGTAGCAGTACCCTCCGTTACTGGATGGAATGTCAGACCAGCTTAAGTATTAATGTCCACACTGACATCTTAGATCCTATCTAGCTTATAGCTATAATACTGCTACACAAGTATGAATACTTAACAGATAAGCTCCTTTGTTTTCAGTTTAAACTGATTTTTAAACTAAAAAATCCCAGGTTTTACAAAAAAGTATTATTTGTTTTTTTCCTGATGTTCACCCTACCTTTGTATCATTCAAATATATAAAAAATAACTTGTTCTATTACAAAAATAGAATATAGTGCATGATATATATCTATTTTACAAGAATACATTAGTCGGTGTGTGTATATGCAAAGCTGTTTGTTGAAGTAAGGCGATGTATTAGTCTAGAAGATACACAATAAACAGGCATGCACGCAAGCTCTGAAGTGTGTGCACATCTGAACGTACTGATGAATCTCACGCCCACCATGCACACATTTCAAGCTGTTGGAAGATAATGGTTTAAAGATCTGACACACTAAAATGGGAAGAAAATGAAAATCTGTGTCAGATTCAGAACACAAGGAAATATTCAAAAGTTTTAAAACAAACAAAAACAGGAGAAAAGGGATGAAGTTGAGTATTTGCACTGCAAATGGTGTGGCCCAATTATTAAATGCAAATATTTAAAGACTAATAGCTCTAAGTCTACAACAGTAAACTGTTTATTGAAATGAAAAGTTTTATTTTCAGATTAGAGATACATTGTTTTCTTAAACTCAGAGGTGACATCGTGTTTTGAGTGCTGTTTTAGTTCTGTAGCAAATCATATTGAATTCGTTCATCAAACCATTAATCTACTGAATACTTTTTTCCCCTCTCCTTCCGTCCACCAAAATAACCCCTGATATTTACCCAGAAAAATGATTAATAGTTTTTCCCACTGATTTTCACTTATTTTTGTTGTTATAGTAATAAACACTGATAAATTCCCAGGAAATAGGGCCCTTCATTTTCGGTTTTAACAGGTTAATTCTAGTTTAATTTTAAATTCTTGAATAAGGAATAAAACAAAGTACAAATTGGGTAAGTAATGAGATCAATGGGATATTTATTAGAATGTTCTTAAACAGGGGATGGGACAAGCAGAGGAGGCATTAGAAAATATTCTGAGGACATATGTACAAGGTGACAGTGGCTTAGGTGCACTAGCCTTTCTGCCGTTTTTATTACATGTGTAATCTGAATTTGAGGGAGTGGGGGATGGGAGGGAAGCATTACAAGCAAATACACAGAGAGGAAAGGTCAAATAAAAAAAAACACCAACCAGGAAGACTATGCTATGAAGCAAGGTAATTCCCCAAATACATTCTACTGCTGGCATCGTCTATGGAAGAGACCAGGACTAGATTAGAAAAGCATCCAGGCCAAGACTGAGGTGCATTTGCAAGATCTCATACACTATCTATTTGTTTAATTCGATCCAGTCCAGGGCTAGCAGTTCCTCATTTTCATGAGCACTACACATTCACTTACAGAAAATGTAACTTTTTGAAAAAAAGAGCAATTTTTGTAAACAATATAAAGTTCCCCCAATTTACATATATTAAAAAAGAATATAATTTGTTTGAATTGGTCAGCTCAAATCCATCCATCCATTCCCCTCACACACACCATCAATACAGTTAAAGAATTGCAAGAGATCAACACCCTTATTTTTAAAAAGGAACATATCCTTTCTATAACTTTAACTTTAGCCAAAGTGAATTGGTTTGGTGCCATTTTTGGGGGGGGGAGGCACAAGGCAATTTTTTAAACTGAAAAAGTATGTATTAAATTGTAATGTATAGAGGTGCGTGTATTTTATATACACGCACGTATATATATATACACACACACACGTGTCATATTTTCTTTTCAATCTACATTAATTCAAATTTGACTTTTAAAACATTATTGTGTGCACCTCTGTCCCACCATCCACCCCTTCAGATTACACCAAATCTTTTCACCTTGGCTAAAGTGACATAACATATGTTCCCTATTAAAATAAAGGCTTTGATGTTAACCATCCCTTCATTACTTTAATTATATTGATAAGGAGAGGAGGAATTGGGTTCACCAGAGCAATTGTCTGATCTAAGGCTAGCCTTCATGGAACACTGTCACCTAAATATCTCAAGCTATAAAATGTCCCTTGAACTCCCATGATCTGCTTTTCATCATAGTGCAGCTTCCACAGCAGACTGATTCCTTTAACTAGGAAGGTCAGGAAATGGCTAAGTAGTTTAACAATGATATTCCATTCTCACACCAGCAGATGGTGCTATCAGTACAGCTCAACTCATGCCCTCCAATCCTACCCAGCCTCTCTATACATGCCACTTCAGTTCATATCATCCACATGGCTTGAGGCCATCTATCTTCATATCTGTCTGAAACCTTGGCCTCCCAGAGTCCGTGTGCCAAGTTGTGTTAACCATTTAGCCATTCCAAAGATATTTTTATTTAGCTAAAGTGAAGGCTAACAGTGAGGGTATCTCACATTCAGACCTAATCAAGTTTGTTTAAACTTCTCTTTAACAAAACTGGTTTTGACACCATGTGGACTAATCACTGCTTTGCAATGACTATCCTTTTTCTATTAAAAGACCTGAAGTGACAAGAAAAACATTCAAGATCATCTAGTTTATGTGTTTCAAAGATCTGTATTGTACAAAATGACTCCAGATGTTTCAACACACCATGAATGAGATACTTCCTTGTAGCGATGGGGCCAAACCAAAACCCTGGACCTGAACCCCCACACAAACTTTGGATCCAGATGCAATCCAAATTCTGTGGTTCTGACTCAGGTGTATTTATTATTAATATTAAGCAAGGCCCCTAGTTTTATGTAGCCTATGAGTGGTAAATTTTGCATTTGAGAAGATGAAATTCTGCTACAAGAATTGCCTGGCTTTAGCGATTCTACTACTTTAACATCTGAATATCAAAATACTACTTCTGTGTCACCATTATTTTTTAGATCACTGCCTATGGAGAACACAAATTATTTCTTCACTTTCTTAATCTAAAACACATGCTTTCTAAATTTATACTGCAATAAAAGCTATACAGCATGTCCTGGGTTAAGGAGGGTAGGAACATTTCCCCCCCCCTCCCTTTTTTTAAGCAAAAATAAGAGAGACTGAAAATAGTTCTTAGAACTATTTTTAATTAATATTAACAGACCTGCAGTATCAGCCTTGTTCCTTCTCTACTCTCATAATCTAGCTATGCTTTCAGCCCAAAAAGTGAACTTGTTCTAACTTAGAAGAACTATAGTCGGGCGCCCTATTTCAAAGCTGATGATACAGAGTCAATACAGGGAAGTCTGGTAACAACAACAGGCACTTTTTCTTTGCATTTCACCTTTATGAAATGATAAAAATGGTTAGAAACAGAGTTTCTGTACTGAGATTGTAACTATACATTGTCATATGAAACTCATGAAAAACAGGTCGCAGCTTTTCCCCTTTTTGTGATGTCACAAACTCGATAAATCATTCAAAACATTTACAAAGAGATTTAAAATGGCAGATCCCAAACCTGCATACGGTTATGCACAAGAGTAGTCCCATGATGTCAATGAGACTACTTACAAGTGTAACCATTTGCAGGATCAGGAACTTATAATGAAAAAAAATCAAACAAAAAGATGTGTTTAAGGGGAGAGATAACAGGAGATTTAGAACAAATATAAAAAATCACAAAGGTTCAGCAAATGAAAAAAAAAACAACTGGGAAAAATAATGATGACCACTAGGTCTAATAAAGTTAACTATGAGAACAGCTTCCATTTTGCTTTGCACCAATGCTCTACGTAGGACAGGGCTGGGATCCAAAATTGGGTTTTGAAGAGTCATGTGACAGCTCCTGTGGCTCCTGTCCCATGTGGCTGACTGAGCTTGCCTCTCTGCTTCAGGCATTGCAACCGCTGGGGTCCCAGCACTACTTAGGGTTATCCTATCTGTCATGATGATGGGAGTTCGGGAAGACCAAATTTGAGTGAGTGGCACTGCAATCCCATGAGCCAGGTCCAAGCAGGGGGCAGGGTCGAATCAGAGCGGTGCTGCAACCCTGGAGGTTGCAACACCTGGAGCAGACAGCCAAGCCCAGACAGCCCCACAGCACAGGAGCTGCAAGAGCCGCTACTTTGGGGTGAGTGCCAGGCAGGAAACCACCCCAGAGCCTCCACTGCTCTAGGAAACCCCAGCAGCTGTAACTATTAGACCCAGTACATAAGAACATAAGAACTATCATACTGGGCCAGACCAAAGGTCCATCTAGCCCAGTGTCCTGTCTTCCGACAGTGGCCAATGCCAGGTTCTTCAGAGGGAATGAACAGAACAGGTAATCATCAAGCGATCAATCACCTATCGCACATTCCCAGCTTCTGGCATATAGAGGCTAAGGACACGATCCCTGCCCATCCTGGCTAATAGCCATTGATAGAACTATCTTCCATGAATTTATCTAGTTCTTTTTTGAATCCTGTTATAGTCTTGGCCTTCACAACATCCTCTGGCAAAGAGTTCTACAGGTTGACTATGGAAGTGAAAGCAGAGAAGGAAGAATGGGAACAGGTGGAAGAAAACCTTTTCCAGTAACAAAACTGATTGTTTTGGTTTTCCACATATGAAAGGTCAAACTGTAAATCCCTGGTCTCATTGTAGTCAATGGCAAAACTCCCATCACCTTCCATAGAGACAGAATTTCACCTCTGAAATTCAACATATTTTAAATGTATCCTGAGTTCTAAATTTCTCTCTTAAGTGCTGTCTCAGGATGATTCCCTTTACAGAAACAAACAAAAAACCAAAAATGTACCTGGAAACCAAACTGACCACCACTCTTCACAGGCACTGCAACAGTGAGAAAGGCCTAGGTTTCCTGGACACCAATTGCGGCCACTGCCATTCATAATATATGGATGACGGCATAGGGTTGTATGCCTTCTTGGTATGAGTTTGGAATGGCTGGATTAGGAATAGCAAAATCTCTCTACCATCAACTCACACTCCCTCATGTATTTTCAAATATACATTTTAGAGAACAGTTTCTTAATAATTTTTAAACATTTTAAATTTTGTGTGACATTTTTTCACATCCCTTTGCATGGAAAGGTGCACTGGTTGCCATGTGCAGTCCTTAGAATGACAGAAAAATCAGAAATTTTAAACCTCCAAAATTGATCTGTGATAGCTTTTCTATACACCAGGAGTTTGCAATTTCAAGAGAAATCACAAAGGCTGAAAGGGGAAAATGGCAAATGAACAAAAGGAAACAGAAACACTGCCCAAACTGAAGCCAATGTCCACAGGAACAGCAGAGAACTGGCAAGTCACACTTGCAATTCTGATGGGGATCTGCTTTGCTAATCACAGTCACAAAAGAACTGAACTGAAATGTTCTACACAGATACCCAATCATTAGCACTTGATCTTAGAATGAGGATCATCACCTATTAGTGCCTCAGTGAGGAGTAACTCCCTCAGGGCCAGCCCACCGCACAAAAGACTGGAGCCGTCTCCCAGCAGATGAAGTTGGGCAGGGGATGGGGAAGAGGTCAAGATGTTAAAGAATAAAATACTGATGGGCTCTTGGAGCAATAATGTTTTTGTTTTTCTTTACGTGTCCTCAGGTAAAAACAGTCCTATTAGTTGTGCACATCATTCTTAGCCTTCAGCTTCAGAGAACATACAGGAATCTCAGGAACTACCCCCCAAATATTTTGCTTATATCATCTTTGGAGCCTATCTATTTTGCATAGTAGATTAAAAACACTAAATAGGGACACACTTGTTTACTACGAGTCACAAAAGACTGAACTGCATTGCATTTCCGTAACTGTGGGCCAAGCCCATTATATTCTGCAGCCATCAAAAAGTTTAGTTAGTTTATAAAGCATCCTTAGTTTTTCTTTAAAAAGAAAATTCCACCTTCTTTAGCAAATATAATTTGCAACCCTAAATATTTATCAATCTACTTCCACTTGCAATACATTTTTTGGCCTACTTTTCCATTAAGTTGCACTCTCTGTCATGTATTTCTAAATATTTATGGTGGCCGTGACATCAATTGCAACAAGGCTCCAGAATTCCAATTAAAGGAAACAGTATCTGAGGAAACTAGGAGGACTTTACTTATAATATAACATGGGATGTGTCACCATGACATGACAAAATATCCTCTGAGAGGAAAAGGAAAAATAAAGACTCTCCAAATCTTTGCTCTACTGGTTTTGTATATTTAGCACATAAGTACCAAGGTGAAAACAGTTTAGAAGGATGTGTTCATAGTCAATTGTATTCTTTGTGTGGTCTAAGAATAAATTGATCTTTTGATCATTATTTGGAATTTTCTCAATAGGATTTTTGTTTTGTTTTTTACATCTTTTTAATTTAGCTATATTTTACAGTGGTCTTTTAGCATTTTATTAAACTGTCTTGTTCAGTGATGATATTATTATAAAACAAAAACCCATACACTGCCTCCATGTTTGTACGGCATTTTAGCACAATAGAACCACAATCTAAAAATTTATAAAATTATACATTTGCTAAGACTGGTAACCTTGTTTTCTTGTTATTGCCAACCTCCTCTGACCCCCAGGTTGTGTCCTTGAATTCCCAACTGTGAGCATTCATAGGAACACTTACAGTGGAGCACCCATAGGGACACTACTCAAAGAAGTTGCCAATACAGACAGTGACCGAAATATCATACAAGAAGATCTGGAGGACTTTAAAAACTGGAATAAGAGACATGGGATGGAATTTAATAGTGCAAAGTCATGCACTTAGGGACTAACAACAAGAATTTTTGCTATAAGTTGGGGACTTATCATTTGGAGGTGACAGAGGAGGAGAAAGACCTGGTGTACTGGTTGATCACAGGATGATTATGAGCCACCAATGTGATGCGGCCAAGAAAAAGGTTAATGCAGTCCTAGGATGCATCAGGCAAGGTATTTCCAATACAGACAAGGAAGTGTTAGTACCATTGTACAAGGCACTGGTGAGACTTCATCTGGAATACTGTATGCAATTCTGGTCTCCCATGTTTAAGAAGGATGAATTCAAACTAGAACAGATGCAGAGAAGGGCTACTAGGATGATCAGAGGAGACTCAAAGAGCTTCGCTTGTTTAGCCTAACCAAAAAAAGGGGAGATATGATTGCCCTCTATAAATACATTAGAGGGATAAATATGAAGAAGAGAAAGGAGTTATTTAAGTTAAGAGCCAATGTGGACACAAAAACAAATGGATATAAACTGGTTATTGACAAGTTTAGGCTTGAAATTAGACAAAGGTTTCTAACCACCAGAAGAAAAGTTCTGGAGCGGCCTTCCAAAGGGAGCAGTGGGGGCAAAAACCTAACTGGCTTCAGACAGAGCTTGATAAGTTTATGGAGGGGATGGTATCTGCAACTGCTAGCAGCATATATCTCCAATGGCTGGTGATGGGACACTAGAATGGGAGGGCTCTGAGTTACCACAGAGAATTCTTGCCCAGGTGTCTGGCTGGTGAGTCTTGACCACATGATCAGGGTCTAACTCATTGCCATATTTGGAATTGGGAAGGAATTTTCCCCCAAGTCAGGTTGGCAGAAAACCTGGGGGGGCGAGGGGGAGAATTTGCCTTCCATTGCATCATGGGGCATGGTTCTCTTGTAGGTTTAAACTATGGTAAATGGCGGATTCTTTGTAACTTTTAGTCTTTTAATCACGGTTTGAGTACTTCACTAACTCAGCCAGAGGTTATAGGTTTATTAAAGGAGTGGATGGGTGAGGTTCTGTGCCCTGCAATGTGCAGGAGGTCAAACTAGACGATCACGATGGTCCCTCCTGATCTTAGAGTCTATGAGCACTGCAGTTTGGCCAAGACACAAGGCTAATAGACCTTTCTTTCCAGAAAGGGCCATAGAACCTTTAATGACTACACATGATCAGGGCCAATTGTTTTGCAACTCACCCTAAAGATAACTCCTTTAGCACCATATTTCCTAACACTTGCTGGGGCACTGCTTCAGTCAGTCATCCCTATTTTCTGCCTGTGGCACATAATGGTCTAATCTCCTGTGGGCTGTAATACGTAAGTCTAATTTTGGGTGTTTGGTTTAGTGTGTGGGTGCTGGATGGTGTTGGTGGCCTGTGATATACAGGCTGTCACAAGAGGTGAACTAGTGGTCACTTCTGGTTTTAATTCTATGACTCCTCGACTATGAGTACTGACTGAGAGGAAAAAGCACTATCTACTGACTCTCCAACACCAGTTCCAGCAGTACTTGGGCTTTCTTGGAGGTCTCCGATCCAAGCACTGACAATGTCAGGGTCTACTTAGATTTGGCATCTGACTCAAGATGGTATGGCTGCATCACTTTATATGTAAAATAGGTCCCACTAAAGAGAAATCCCTTTAAAAATGTATCTTGAATGAAAATAGTATGTAAATTTGCCAAAACAACTGGGTCACCTGTAGAACAACACAGACTAAACGGGTTTGTTGCAGGAATGCAAGCTGAGGAGCACTGTCGAAGCCTGTTACGTCCATACAAAGGAGTCAAAAAGGCACTAAATTGTGGGGGAGGGAAATACTCTTGGGGTTGGTCCCTTGCATGCTGGCAGAAATGGATATCATTAGTTGTATTTCTGTTTCCACAGATTGGGAACTATGCAGGGGTAAGACTGGGGACAAGCTTTACACAGAGTGGAATGTATAAAGAAAGAACTCAGTACTCCTAAATCCTTCACCTTGTTCCCAAAGCTCAGACAACAGCACTGCTACAAAACACTTGTGAACTAGAAGGGCATTCTAGGTACATCAGGCAAAAATACTTGGCATTTAAATTAATGCCAACATGTACTGTGTCCTGAGGGAAAGAACACAATACAATTCTATATATAGCAAGAGAGTTTTTTCTTCACATTGCTCTCACTTTGCTTCTTTCTATTCATCCTGAAGACAAACATTATTAAGTCACTTATGACTTTAAAAAGACACTGTACCTTAAGGTCTTGCCTTGTTGCCAACAGCTCAGATTCTTTACCATAAAGATCCAGCTGAAGTTTTTTCATATTTTCCTGATCTTTTTCATGGATCTTCTGTAGCTCTACTAGTTTTCCTTTCTCTGATTTAAGCTCCTGTGCGGATAATGTTACCTGCTGCTGTAATTTATTCTCTAGTTCTGCCTGAAACACACATACGAATCCTGGATTTATATTTTACAGTACAAAGCAGGCATGTAAGATAAAATGTAAAATATGGATTATTTGCTATCTCAATTTTGTTAAACTAATTTTTAAGAAATGTTAATTAAATAAGCATAATTATTTCAATAAATCTTTTCTCTTGATTTACTCTGCAATACTTATAGCTATGATTTATCCCAGCTACAAAATTTGAACAAGGTCGCATTATTAAATCATATTATTTCTTACATTAATATATTGTGATTTACTTGCTACATAATAAAAAAAATAAATGACTAACAACAAGAGAATAATTAAACACGGGAAGGCCAGTTTTCAAACATCTAAACAGTATTTCCAAACCCTGCAGTTTCCATGGGCAGAACAACAGAAAGCCACTGCAATACTTTATATGATAAATGAACGACTGAGTGCAGACATCATTTAATAGTACAGCACATGACACTAAAATCCCTAAAGCTATATGGAGTTTGAACTTTTTCATCATAGTTCACGTTTCATATGGTCATTAAGACTCTCTATTCTCTTCTTACAATACAAAATGAGTTGTTTAAAACCACCACTGATGCTCCAAAATGCTGAGGACTCTTGTCTAAATTATTCTCACGAAACTGCATGCTGCTATGCGACAAGATGGAAACTCTTGCCACATTGCATACAGATGCAGTAGAATGAACACAGCAGGTCTAGCTATTTTTATCAATTTGATGACAGTTGTACTACTTGCATAATCCATAATTCACTATTTGGGCCTTCTACTCAACATTTTTATAGTTTTGACCTTGAACAATATTTGATGGGTTCAGTTCTGCATCCTGACCTTACCATTCCCAGTAACACATTTCACCTACAGTAAATAGCTATTTTATCACCCACATAATGACATAAATCAGGAGCCTGCATCAGAGTTAATACTAATTTCCTTTGTAAGTAAGAGGAATGAAGAGAAGCCAGAACTACCTTTTCTAAAAGGGCACCTTTTAATTCAGCTTGCTGTGTTTCAGTTTGCCTTTTCTTCTGATCAAACGATTCCTTCAGTTCTTTCAGCTTTCCTTGGAGATGCTGCTCATTCTTTTCCTTCTCTTTTAGGACACCCTGAATCTCCAGTATTTGTCCTCGTGCCGCATCAAGCTCAATTGTCAGCTGCTTAGAAATCTATATTTAAAAATATAAAAAAACTGCATATTATCTTTACCTTAATCATTATTAGTTTGTGTTGCGGTACATCAAATACATTATTTACAGCTAACATCTAATTGTACATCACTTTTTTTCATGGAAGGGCTAAACCGGGCCACTCCACAGTTGCTTGGCAGCAGATCTTTTATCATTGACGTGGCTATCCTGTGCTCTAGAATGTACGTTTTCATTTTTTAAAAGGTCCCTATAGTTACAAAGATAACCTCCTACGGGGAGATTTTCAAAAACAACTAAATCTCTCAAGAGTTTCTGAAAATTTTCTCCCAAATAGCGTACTGATAAAACAATACATACAATGGTATGGAGATGTCTAACTAAGCTTGAAACAACAGATCTGAGAGGTGTGAACTGTCACTATTCGTTTAAGAGAGATGTTAACTCAGAAAACTAATGACAAGTTACATGTTAACATAGTTAACTATTTCAAAAAATGTAAGAAAGCAGAGGGACAATGATCATGTTGTCACTGTATGTATTGTACGAAGAGCGCACCAAAACCAGGGATGATCATATTAGAATACACACAATCTTCTGTGACTGTCATCTGGTTTTGGTGTCAACTGCATAGGGCTTGGAAGAATACCACTACTTTTTCCCCCCTCCAATCTGATCTCTGCATATGTGATTGGAAAAGCTGTCATTGATATATTTTTATTTTTTGTAATTGGGAATTAGTAATCTTACCCCTTCCTGTTTTTCCAGTGAGTTTTTCAACTCATTCCGTTCTTTAGCTACAGACTCTGTCTGTACTTGAAGCTGGTGTTTAGTTTCTTGGCAAGATTTTTCCTAAAAAACAGATTACCTAGTGAGCATTTTTTGTCAACTTTACCGAATGCATTTCAGCTATTATTACAAAAACTACAAACTACCAAGAAAGAACACTTGCATTCTCTTAAATCAGAATCTGTATTCGGAACAGAAATATCCTCGCAATGTGCTATAAACTATAACTGTTTAGAACCCAGTCCTAGTCATTCTTCCCAGGTCACCAAGGCCCAGATTCAGGAAAGCACTTCAGCACATTCCTAAGATCCATGGACTTAAATGCTATTTACTCTTAAAGTTAAGCATGTGCTTAAGTAGCATTTAAGTCCCTGGGTCTTACGAATGTGCTGAAGAGCTTTCCTGAATAGGGATGCTTTTCTCAACTGAGGCCTAGATTGGCAGCTCAGAAGTGGAACCACAAGGATAGCTGTTTTAAGGCAGGGAAGGGTGATTCCCCTTAGGGTACCAATAAATACTGAGATTCTTCCCCTTGTCAGGGAACAGTATAGGCTCAAAACACCATCTTTATTAATTCTGGAGTAAGGTATTACACAGAGTAAGTAAGGATGGCAGAATTGGAACCTTTGTAGTAATGTGATCTAAAAATTTCTTAACGTATCTCTTTCTCACACACTCTCTCTCTCTCTCTCTGTCACACACACTCACTCTCTCTCTCTTTCTTTAGGTCCAAATCCTACTCCCTGAAATCAATGGCAAAACTCCCATGGACTTCCCTGGAAGTAGGATATGGACCTTATTTTTAACAGTATAAACTGAAGAGTAAACCCTTCCAGTTATTAGAGTAAATGTAAATAATTAAGCAGAAGTAGCTAATTACACTATAAGGTAAGGTCTACACTATAAACTTACCTCAGGATAACTGTATCGCTCAGGGGTGTGAAAAATCCACATCCCTGAGCAACTCAGTTATACCGACCTAACCCCCAGTTTAGTCAGCGTTACGTCGACAGGAAGGCTTCTCTCCTTCACACAGCGGCCGTTTCTCAGAGGTGGGTTAACTACGTTGATGGGAGAAGCTCTCCTGTCAGCATACTAGCATCTTCAATGAAGCACTATAGTGGCGCCGCTGCAATCATTTTAAGTGTAGACCTGCCTTTGTAAAACATTGCAATCATCGGCATTTGTTAAAGAAGAAACAAAAGGGCTTTTTATAAAAGGGATAGAAGGTGGGGAGAAATGGTATTTGTAATTGTAAATACAGATTACTTTTGAGTGGAAATAAAAATAACAATCACACATGGGAGCTGAGAGATGGTCTGACGCAAAACAGAAAAAGAAATTGGGAAAAATACCCGTACAATACATTTTAAACATAGAAAATTCACAAAATATGTATTGCTACTGTACTAGCTGATGCTGCTATAAGCAGCCAAAGTTTAAAAAACAAAAAAAAAACGGGGATTATCGTTTTAAACACAGTAATAGTAAGGGTCACTTTTATTACAATAATGGACTCCTGGCCAAGCATTTTGCTGCCATACTGCCGCTTCTTAGGTCACTGGAATCACTTGGCTTTCAGACAGGTCTTGCAAGTGTGTGATATTTCCCAAAATGACAGACAATTATTCTATGTAATGTTGTAGCCATGCTGTTCCCAAGATATTAGAGACAAAGTGGGTGAGGTAATATCTTTTATTGGTCCAACTTCTGTTGGTGAGAGCTTACAGAACTCTTCTTCAGCTCTGTAAACTTATGTAAGCTCAAAAGCTTATCTCTCTCACCAACAGAAATTGGTCAATAAAAGATATGACCTCACCCACTTTGTGTCTCTAATATCTTGGGAACAACATGGCTACAACATTGCATAGAATAATTGTCTCTCCAGACACCATTATGCTTACCAGAACCAGCAATCTTCCATCACCCCCATATCAAGTGCACCAATGTGTTCTGCATGAAACAGATTAGAAAACCAAAACTATAATACGTTAAGAAAAACTGACTTCATTGTTCTCAAATGTGGGTTGCATTTTGGCAAAGTTTCACAACCTATGTTTTTATAGGGCTGTCCAGTGTTTTCCACATTTCACATATAATTGTTTCAATGCTCGTCACTGTCTGTGGTTTTCTTTCTATTAATAAGCAACTAAAGGGGTCTGGTTTCTGGTATGAACCAGTGTTTACCAGTAAAAACATCCAGCCACAACTTAATTCAGGACTTACAATTATATCTCAGTTTTGTTTTTCTTAAGGCAATCATAATTTCCACAGTTGGTGCCATCATCTTTGCAATAAATATGAGCAGTTTTCATACTACAATGCAAAGCAGAACTGACAAACATGAATGAGCAAACTGAAAAATACCCAATACTGGATGCCTGATTAAATCCACAACTAACCATTTCTGCTACAGCGGCTTTTCCTTTCTGTTTCTCCTTTTCCAATTCATCCTTTATATCCTTCAAGGATTCAATGGTTTTTGATAATTTGTCTTTGGTAACTGTAAGGTCTTTCAATAAAGTTTCTTTCTCCAACTTCATTTTCTGCAGCTCTGATGTTGCTGCTTGAATCTTGCCATCTAGTTCCTTACGTTGTTTATTTGTCTCTTGATTTAATTTCTCAAGGTCCCGTTTAAGGCTTGCTTTTTCTTCCCCTTGCTTTGATATTTGCTGTTTTGCTTGTTCCAGGGCATCAGATTTCTTCTCCAACTCCAATTTAGTACTAGATACACTGTGCAAATACAAAGGAGAACAGTGAAACACAAAACTTAAAAAAATTATTGATAAGTTGTTTTGTGTAATTAAATCTACTCTCTATAATCAAATACATTAATTGTTCTACTAATTTAAAACATGTTTTTTCAGATGATATATTGATGTTTCGTTTCTACACTTAAATGAATGACATACTCTGAAGTCCCATTTTCAGGCTGGTGGTTCTTCTTTAAACATTACACCTATGAACTACTCCTGGAGAGCTAACATGCAAACTGTAAATCAAGATGTATAAAACCCCAAATTAAGGTGTTTTACTCAGCAGATTTCTGAACAGGTTAATATATTCAGATCCATCAACTGGCAACATACCCATTGGTTCTATGAAAGAGTCTCACACACATTATTCCCAGACAAAGTTAAAAGTTGAGAGACTGACCTTCAACACAACAACATTACCAAATATATTTTGTAGTAGTTTTTGTTTGTGCTAAGTGCTGGAGAAATTGCATTTGCAATAAGATTCCCACACCAGCTTTAATGCTAGCCTGTATCCCCACTAACTTTCCACCTATGGGTTGAATCTCCCTTACCCATTTATCACACAAAACTTAAATCCGCTTAGTCAAGCATATGAATTCCAATATTCTCATTTGTTCTATGACAATATAACCTCCTCTTACCCATATATCAGATATAGGTGGTGATGATGAATATCTCATTTATATACATATTAGAGATCTGAGCCCCATGCTGGGAAGGACCCCTTAATTTTTCAGAGGGTGGTATAACAGTAAAAGGTTGTTTGCTGATGACCAGCTTTCTGCTGCTGATACAATAAGTGGGATCTAGACAGAGTGTACAGAAGAGATGGAGGAAGTACACTGGGGGCATCTCAACCCACACAGGTTAAGTCACAGTACTTGGTGACTCATCTATGGGGTGAAGGCTGATGGCTGAAGTGCAAGTCAAACAAGGCAATGCTTCTCTCCCCTGTGGAGGAAAAGATGCAGAAGCCCCCACTGAGATGTAGGGTTTTAGGTGAGGTCTGGGTGATCATGAAGGTGAATAATAATTTCAGTTCTAGTCTAAGAGTATAAACATGTATTTGTTTGTTCTTATAGAACAATTCAAATTTGAATCTAGGTCTCTAGGTCTGAAAAGTAATGCATTAAACACTGTTAGCATACACTTCTCTTTCTGCTTCAAGCTGTTTAGTCAGTTCTGTTGTTCTGAGGCTTAGTTCTGTACACTGCTGCCGTTGCTGTTGTAGCTCCTGAAGAGCTTGTTCTTTGCTTGCTTTAACCTCAAGAATGTCAGCTTCAAGTTTCTGTAAAAGAAAAGAAAAAGCTACAGTTACCATTACACAACCACCAGAGTGAAAATTCACTCAATTGTTCATAAATATCTCCAACCTCCAGGTATAAAGGGGCTACAGCAGGGGTAAGGATCTCACCCCTAGTCTTCACATACATTTAAAATTAAACATACTTCTATATTTGAATGTGGTCAAATATCATAGATTCATAGATTATAGGACTGGAAGGGACCTCGAGAGGTCATCGAGTCCAGTCCCCTGCCCGCATGGCAGGACCAAATACTGTCTAGACCATCCCTGATAGACATTTATCTAACCTACTCTTAAATATCTCCAGAGACGGAGATTCCACAACCTCCCTAGGCAATTTGTTCCAGTGTTTAACCACCCTGACAGTTAGGAACTTTTTCCTAATATCCAACCTAGACCTCCCTTGCTGCAGTTTAAACCCATTGTTTCTGGTTCTATCCTTAGAGGTTAAGGTGAACAAATTTTCTCCCTCCTCCTTATGACACCCTTTTAGATACCTGAAAACTGCTATCATGTCCCCTCTCAGTCTTCTCTTTTCCAAACTAAACAAACCCAATTCTTTCAGCCTTCCTTCATAGGTCATGTTCTCAAGACCTTTAATCATTCTTGTTGCTCTTCTTTGGACCCTCTCCAATTTCTCCACATCTTTTTTAAAATGCGGCGCCCAGAACTGGACACAATACTCCAGCTGAGGCCTAACCAGAGCAGAGTAGAGCGGAAGAATGACTTCTCGTGTCTTGCTCACAACACACCTGTTAATACATCCCAGAATCATGTTTGCTTTTTTTGCAACAGCATCACACTGTTGACTCATATTTAGCTTGTGGTCCACTATAACCCCTAGATCCCTTTCTGCTGTACTCCTTCCTAGACAGTCTATTCCCCTTCTGTATGTGTGAAACTGATTTTTCCTTCCTAAGTGGAGCACTTTGCATTTGTCTTTATTAAACTTCATCCTGTTTAACTCAGACCATTTCTCCAATTTGTCCAGATCATTTTGAATTATGACCCTGTCCTCCAAAGTAGTTGCAATCCCTCCCAGTTTGGTATCATCCACAAACTTAATAAGCGTACTTTCTATGCCAATATCTAAGTCGTTGATGAAGATATTGAACAGAGCCGGTCCCAAAACAGACCCCTGCGGTACCCCACTCGTTACGCTTTTCCAGCAGGATTGGGAACCATTAATAACAACTCTCTGAGTACGGTTATCCAGCCAGTTATGCACCCACCTTATAGTAGCCCCATCTAAATTGTATTTGCCTAGTTTATCGATAAGAATATCATGCAAGACCGTATCACATGCCTTACTAAAGTCTAGGTATACCACATCCACCGCTTCACCCTTATCCACAAGGCTCGTTATCCTATCAAAGAAAGCTATCAGATTGGTTTGACATGATTTGTTCTTCACAAATCCATGCTGGCTGTTCCCTATCACCTTACCACCTTCCAAGTGTTTGCAGATGATTTCCTTAATTACTTGCTCCATTATCTTCCCTGGCACAGAAGTTAAACTAACTGGTCTGTAGTTTCCTGGGTTGTTTTTATTTCCCTTTTTATAGATGGGCACTATATTTGCCCTTTTCCAGTCTTCTGGAATCTCTCCCGTCTCCCATGACTTTCCAAAGATAATAGCTAGAGGCTCAGATACCTCCTCTATTAGCTCCTTGAGTATTCTAGGATGCATTTCATCAGGCCCTGGTGACTTGCAGGCATCTAACTTTTCTAAGTGATTTTTAACTTGTTCTTTTTTTATTTTATCCGCTAAACCTACCCCCTTCCCATTAGCATTCACTATGTTAGGCATTCCTTCAGACTTCTCGGTGAAGACCGAAACAAAGAAGTCATTAAGCATCTCTGCCATTTCCAAGTTTGCTGTTACTGTTTCTCCCTCTTCACTAAGCAGTGGGCCTACCCTGTCTTTGGTCTTCCTCTTGCTTCTAATGTATTGATAAAAAGTCTTCTTGTTTCCTTTTATTCCCGTAGCTAGTTTGAGCTCATTTTGTGCCTTTGCCTTTCTAATCTTGCCCCTGCATTCCTGTGTTGTTTGCCTATATTCATCCTTTGTAATCTGTCCTAGTTTCCATTTTTTATATGACTCCTTTTTATTTTTTAGATCGTGCAAGATCTCGTGGTTAAGCCAAGGTGGTCTTTTGCCACATTTTCTATCTTTCCTAACCAGCGGAATAGCTTGCTTTTGGGCCCTTAATAGTGTCCCTTTGAAAAACTGCCAACTCTCCTCAGTTGTTTTTCCCCTCAGTCTTGATTCCCATGGGACCTTACCTATCAGCTCTCTGAGCTTCCCAAAATCTGCCTTCCTGAAATCCATTGTCTCTATTTTGCTGTTCTCCCTTCTACCCTTCCTTAGAATTGCAAACTCTATGATTTCATGATCACTTTCACCCAGGCTGCCTTCTACTTTCACATTCTCAACGAGTTCCTCCCTATTTGTTAAAATCAAGTCTAGAACAGCTTCCCCCATAGTAGCTTTTTCAACCTTCTGAAATAAAAAGTTGTCTCCAATGCAGTCAAAGAATTTGTTGGATAGTCTGTGCCCCGCTGTGTTATTTTCCCAACATATATCCGGATAGTTGAAGTCCCCCATCACCACCAAATCTTGGGCTTTGGATGATTTTGTTAGTTGCTTGAAAAAAGCCTCATCCACCTCTTCCACCTGGTTAGGTGGCCTGTAGTAGACTCCTAGCATGACATCTCCCTTGTTTTTTATCTGTAAGACGCTTAAAATACTGTAATCTAAAAATAAACCAATAATTTATAAATGGAACATACTCCAGCTCTGTGCAATTGTATACACTTCTCATGTTACTGTATTCTAGCTTTTTGCCTCCTGCCTCAAATGTAATACACTGAAGATGTGTGTACATTAGGGTCTGATCCTGCAAACACTTATGCACTTTATATAAACTTCAAGTAACTTTATTCACCACAAATATGAGAGCTCTGAAATTAGGAAGTGGTTTATGTCTCATCTCTTAATATTCTCCATGAATTATATTCAGGGTACCCATTGGAGGGGAAGGAGACTGGGGCAGCGGAGGCAGTTATGGCATAACCCCACTTTCTCATTCATCAGCTGAAAAAGGAAACACTGGGAAAAGAGAATACTATCTACACTACTTTTTAGGTGGCTGGCCATTCTCCTCCTGCAATTTCTGCACTGCTGTCTCATGCATTATGAAACAATTTTGTTGCTTTACATGGTGAAAACTAGTTTTATAAACTCAGGTTCTTCATTTCTGAATACAAACCTTAAGCTGTCCCTCTAGCTCCTCCGTTTTCTGTTCTAAATAAAGACGTTTCTCTTTATACTCTTTAAGATTGGCTTCCAGCTGTGTACAATATTCTTGCTTGTCGTGCAGCGTAGCTGTAACCTGATCTAACTGAGTGTTGACCTTATTTAACTCCTATGAAGTAAAATATAATTGAAAATGGTTACTTTTATTAAAGGATGAGTATTTTTTAAATTATTAAAGAGTTCTCTAAACACATGCCTAAATATTTACTTGTCTAAAATGTTCATATGAAATTTTTAAAAATGCACATGTTATACTGGAGAAAAACAGCATATTTAATACCTTATTCTTTTCAAATTGCTTTTAAGGCAGAACTTTTTCATGAGCAAAAATTTTTTAAATTTTTTGCTATTGTGTGCACGGGAACATAATATTAACCTATTTGTAGCAGTAGATTAAATTTAGCAGGAACAAGGACATCCAATACCATGTGACCAATCAACTCTCCACAGACACCAATGGCTTACGGATCATAGTTTGAAAACTATTGGTTCAACATGGAACAATATTATTTTCTACCAGAAGCGGAACACATACTGCTGATAGTCAAAAGACCACAAGTTTTATGGTGAGCTGGACCTAACTTATGCAACACACTGATGCAAGAGACTGACAAATTCATCAGCAGCTTCATTTAAAATAAAATCTGGGAGATTTTTAATTAATTAAATATGAAAATGAAAATCACTACAGAAGGACTTGTGCTATTTATGTTAATATTCAATTCTCCACCCGAGAAGGCATGGGAGCTGGTGTTACTTTTGAAGTGGTTTGAAATTGTGAATGTTTTTACTGAAATAATCAGCAGCAAAATAATTAACCATGTTGACAGTTAATTTGTTATCATTCGTTTTCAATATTAGCACCCCAATGAGACGTGCTGATTTAGGGATGGAGTGCACACAGACTTTCACCAAAGTAACTAAATTGGTTTTAATTCATCCCTTTTTTATTTTAATGCAAGTGTGTGTGTGTACACACTGATTTTGGAATAAAAAAGTATGTTTCTTCATTTAGCTGAAGTCTGTTTTTTTTATCTTGAATCTGCAAACTCCAGAAAAACAACATTGCTTTGTTTTACACTCAGTATACTTTGTAAAGTCTCTCTTCATAATCACACAGGTTAGAAACTATTCTATTCTAACATGGAAGCTTAGATTCTAGAGTACATTTCTGCAGCAGGGGTGGATTTCACAGTCAATTCCATACATTACAATATACAGGGCCCTGCGTATAGCAAACAGGACAAAATATATCACATATTCAAATTCTGAATAATGTCTCCAACGCAAATGCAAATCCACAAGGACTTTGATTTTTTTTCCCCAAACCAAATTGTCCTTTTGGTTTTGTATGAAGGTTATCTTAGATGATCTAGTAGCATTAATTTCTCCTACCTGTTGTTTATCTTGCAGTGCATTCTGGGCTGTGTCCAAATGATTCTGAAGATCTGCTCTTTGAGCGGCTTTTGATGCTTCTGCTGAAAGCAGTAATTCAGTCTTTGCTTTTATCTGAAAAGAAGAGTGTTACAATGTTTGTAATATGAAGATCATAAAGAATTCTTGATTGCAGCTGCTTTTAACTCAAATTTTCTTCCTACTAACAAGCGCTTTAATACTAGCTATTTATTGCTAATTATTAGTAATTCTGACATGATGAAATGTTGGACACAGAAATCATAGCTAAACCACAAGTTATCAACAAAGTTTAGACAGTTGAAGACAAAATGGAACAAAATAAAATAAAGTTACGAATAATTGTTCTTCTCTTAAGGCAGGTCTACACTACGGGGTTACGTCCACCTAAGTTACGCAACTCCAGCTACATGAATAACATAGCTGGAGTCGATGTAGCTTCGGCTGACTTATTGCAGTATCTACACTGCGCTGGGTCGACGGGAGAAACTCTCCCGTCAATTTGCCTTATGCTTCTTGTTCTGGTGGAATACCGGAGTTGATGGGAGAGCAATCTGCGGTTGATTTAGCAGGTCTTCATTAGACCCACTACATTGACCCCCGGTGGATCGATCGCCGCAGCGTCGATCCACGATAAGTGTAGATATACCCTGAGTTATGGGGTCCAATCCAGTTCTCCTTTTAGTCAAGGGAAATCACCCTGGCATGTGGACTGTAGAACCATTAAAACAGTTTTCAGATAGGCTTCTTAGCCTTAATACACACAGCAAGTCTGAGTCTTTTAAGGAGACATAACTTCTCCTTCGTTGATTCCTTGGTGGTGGTTGTGTTCTTTTTGGTGTGTGTGTGGGTTTTTTTTGTTTTTTTGTTTTTTTTGGCTGCAATCCTTATATCTTAGAACCGCTGATGTCTTGCTGGATTATATCTTGCTTATTGCACTTTATTTGGCCATTTGTTGCTCACAAAACAAGCAAACTTTAGTAGAATCTTAGCCTACTAGCCTTGTATATTCAACAAAGGCCACCTTTTTCCATGATGAAGTGCAGATGGATTTTTTTCATTAGGATATAGTACAAAGGCAAATTACCTGTAAATCAAGCTGGGATACTTTCTCTTTGCTTTCATTTAGCTGACTACTTAGTTCACCAATGCTTGTTTCTAGGGAGAGCACACGGTCTTGAGCAGCTCTCAGATGTGCCTTCTGCTCTTGCACCTGCTCATGCAAATTCTCTTGGGCTTGTTTATGGCTTTCCGATTGATTCTTCAGCTTTTCTGTTAGCTGAGTTACCTACAATATAAATAAGCTGCCAATTAAAAGTCCAAAGGCAAAATTAAAAACACCCTAAAATTCAAAACATGTTGTCTTGGTTATGAAGCCCCAATACTGATCAACTTCACCACTTATTGATTCTACAAAGTTTCTCTTTGTGGACAACAACAATGCATTTATTTTTTGTGTGCAATACGTGAGTGACCCCAACTTTTAAAAGCATAACTATTTTGACAAGAAATTCAAAGCCAGCAAGCATGATCACTCTCAAATAACACTGTGAGTGTGTATCCTTTTGTGTATACCCAGTTAGTGTTGGCTAGGTTGAGAGACAGATGAGGATGGTTGACTCTTGCTTTATTTATAAGAAAAATAATATAAACACATCATGGAGGCACCAATTGTGGTTCAATAGTTAGGCTGAGTTGAGCTTTGCATTGAAGGCCTGGATTCAACCCTTTGGTTATGTATTATTGCCTCTTTTCCACCTGAGTAGATAGTCAGTTTGGGGCCCTGGGGATGTTCCAGCTGGAAGCAGAATTTGATGGTATTTTATTTGCTGCGGTCCTGTTTATTGGAAGGAATGTACAAAGTGACGGGCCTCTGAATACAGAGGGAGCCAAGAACAAAAGGAGCAGTTTCTAAGCTTATAGCCCACAAACCTCTTTAGCCAACAACAATCCAAAAGCTCTCTAGCTTTTTTCATGGTCACAGGCTCCTGCTTGGCTTTCTTGCCTCTCCTTCTCTCTGTTCTTGTCTGCTCTCTATTTCTGTGTGCTCTCACCCTTACTTTCTCCCACATACTCCTGGTCATAATACCCAGTAAAACCTCCACCCACATGGTGCTAGATTCTGGTCAGATGCTATTGGGCTTTATTTTGCATGTTCACTCATCAATTTGAATGAGGTTTTAGCTTGACACATAAGGTTTCTCCCAGCTCATAACGTATGAAAAATGCAACATACAGCACTTGCTCCTTGAATATAGAATGTAATTGCCAAGAATTTACAAGTAACTCCATTAATAGAAAATTATATACATTTGATTGTATCCCTCTCCCTCCACCCTTCACGTTTCACCTGTCTTCTTAAGGCCTGACCCTGCAAACACTTATGCTCTTGCTTTACTTTACACAACATGAGTAGTCCCACTGACGTGTATAAATGTTAATATGATCAGTACCTTGGATTATAAACTCTTCAGGATAAGGGTATTTCCACATTACCATTAACACTAATGTGAGTTACACGTGGCCATCCAGAAAATAATATATCCCTATCAATTTAATCTTTGCTAGTTTCAAAGCTCTATGTCTGCAATAAACATGAATTGAACTCCATTTAATTCATATTAGTATTCTATATATTGTGTATGTTTTATTATAAGTTTACAGCAAGTATGGCAAAAAACATCCATTAATTACTCTCAAAAAATTGACATGTGTTTGCTACCAAAATATTTTTCAAGTAGCTCATAAAAGACACAAGTGTTCTTTCCCTTACAAACAGGTAACAGCTGGTATTGGGAACTAGTACATTTCTATCTTATTTGTACCAGTAGCATACACTATGGACTATATGTCAGAGAACTCACATTCAGCTCTAATTACTAGTGATGTGTTGCACATATGCTGGGAAAGGAGAACACGGTGTTCTAATAACCTTTGTTAGTAAGTGTGCAACAATATTACCATACTGGTATTTTAAACAGTATACTAAAAAAATTCCTCAAAGTACAAAAAAGAGTCACTAACATACAATCGTGTTACCTTTTGCAAAAATATGAAGTAAAAATTGTATGCACAAGTAGTACTAATTCCAGCATAGCTTTTTTTAAAATATATGTGTGCGTATATAAATACACATATATATTTTAAAAGAGTATGCAGCTAAAATTACTTTAAAAATTCCTTAACAATATCTAATAATGTACCTTTCAGATGGTACACTGTGATTGTAAATTCCAACTTCAAAGATCTTTTCATTAAATCATATTCAGTGTATGTTATGTGTTTTCTTGTTCAAATAGGTTATCAATTAGATTTCCACAGAGGTAAGAAAAAATAATTATAAATCATTTTGATTGTCTGTATGCACACCATCCTTCATATCCAAGTGCACAACTTGTGCACCTGGATGCGAAGCACCAAAATGTATCGCTATCACAACAAGAAGGGGGGGGGAAGGGAGTCACAGAAATCTTGTGAATTTTATAAAGAGATGCTAAAGCAATACAGTATCCAAGAGCGAAGTACAGTGAAGGCTGAAGCTGCAGACTGGGAGACAGAAACAAAGGAGACTCTTCTTACACAAACTTTCTTAAGGGTATTGGAGGCTTTTGCATTTCTTACCTGCTCTTGCAAAGTATGATTTTTCTCTTGCAGCTGGTTAAGAACTGCAGTTTCTCCTTCCCCTGCTTGAATTTTCGCATACAAGTCCTCTCTTTCTTTTTCTAACATGGTGATGTTCTCTTTACTCTTTTGTAGCAAGGCCTCAAGGTTTTGAATTTTTTGGTCCTTATCTCCTATCTGACGCAGTACTTGTTCCAAATCATTCTAAAAATGCATTAAATAGTTTCTTTAAGTATAGGGACCTTAAAAGTTATTCCTGATGCATGAAATGTTAGATATCGAATTTCACGAATACTTACTACATATTCTATTTTGAAATTATAAATTCCTTTAATGTTATTTAATTAAAAAAAGATAATGTTATACATTAGGAAATCATGCAGCTTACATGTGGCAATGCATCGGCAATATTAACTGCTGCAGTATACTAGTTTGAAAAGAATGTGTGGGGTTTTTTGTTTTTTTTTTTTACCTGGGCTTCTCGGAGTTTTGCTGTAGTGCTTTGCTGAAGAGTTTGTTGCTCCTGATGCTGCTGTTTTGCTTTATCTAACTGATGCTGTAATTCGGTGCAATTTGCTGCTTTTTCCTTTAGCTTAAAAAAACAGTCACGGACTGTTGACTGAAAACTGACAAGCACAATTCAGTAGTTCAATAACATTTATCATTTACTCTAATACTGAAAGACTACACTAAACAATTTAACATTTCAAACAGATGTAAAAGTAGTAATTTGTCATACCAATTCTATAGCAAAGAAGAAAGCACTGAAGTATTTCTCAACACTGACAGTAGGCAAATTCTAAATAACGAAAATTATCTCAAGTGTCAGACATGCATTATTTTACATCTTAACACCAAACTGTTAAAGGATATTTAGTCTTTTTTCCTATGGATAAGTTAGTCAAAGTAATTTATATTCATAAAGTATACTAAGTGCTAATTATCATTAGCAGTTTTAGTAGCAACTTAGGGCTGGTCCACTCTACAGACTTACACTGGTATAACTACGTCGCTCAGAGGTGTGAAAAATCCACACCCCTGAGCGACGTAGTTATACAGACCTAATCCCCGGTTTAGACAGCGCTATGTCAGTGGGAGACCTTTTTCCGTCAGCATAGCTACTGCCTCTAAGGGAGGTGGATTAACTACGCCGATGGGACAGCTCTTTCCCATCAGCATAGAGCGTCTTCATTAAAGCGCTGCAGTAGCGCAGCTGCATCGATGCAGTTGTGCTGATGCAGCGTTTTAAGTATACACCTGCCCTTATGCTCTACTTACCTTAACAGACTTTCTGGAGCCAACATGCAAAGCATTGCACAGTGTTAGCTGTATGACTTTCATTAAAGTCTAAGAGTGGAGGTGTTTGCTAAACTGTAGTGTAAAACTTTGAAAATGTACCACTCTTAGATATTTGGCACATCTGCATATAGCTCATATAAACAGGTCAACAACAAATATTTGTTACTAAGATAGAGCCCTATTGCAAAAAAAACTTGACCTATTAATAGAGTAGTAAAATTACTGTTTTCTGACACCAATTCCCCCCTACACATTATTCACTATAATCACGTTATGTCAATTACTTCTTCAATTGGACCCTGATCCCATAAAAATATATGCATACACAAAACTCTGCTATGCACGGCATAAGTTTCTGTGCATGGGGATCTTTTTGCATGCTCAGACCCATAGCCTCAAAGTCCTCAAGTGCCTGGGCTATATCCTTTATTTCTCTGTAAATCACCTCACAGTTTTAGGCTCTAGGCAAGGAAATAATTCTTAGCCTTCTAAAAACAAAAAAGTAACTGTCCTATAGACTATTTTGCCAAAAGAAAAATAGTGGATTTTTTTTAATGAGGATTTTTTAAAAATGCAATTACGTTTTAACAAACTTAGTCAAAGCTGTCAGTTGGACACAAACTCTGTAAACACCAACATGAGAAGTAGAATACACAAACCATCACTACAACAAAGGTGAAATCTGATCACGTGCATCACTCCTACCTCCTCTTCAGCACGAGAAAGTTTTAACTGCAGATCAGCCACCTGCTGTTCCTTGTCCATCAGTTTTTCACTAGAGAGTTGTCTCTGTTCTTTAAGTCGACCATGTGCTTCCCCTAGCTGGCGTTCTGTCTCCAGAAGTTTACTGTGCAACTGGAAGAAAATACTGGTCTCAGTTTTCCAACCACTACACTGTACTTCAGACTCATTATCCACACAATATAGTAATTTTCATCATGCTTTTTAATCACACAAGAATGGTATGACTAAAACATCTTGGGAATTATTCTCATATACCTGAGCTAAATCATACCAGCCACGTGCACATGCAGGAACATAGGATCAAAAGGGGTGGTATGTTCAGAAGGTGGGAAGTGAGGCTATCAAGAAGCAGCCTCACCCCTTTATAGAAGCCCCTCTGTATGAGCTATGTAGCCTTACACAGAGAAAAACCAGGATTAAATTCCATCCCCCACCAAATGCATAAAATATTTATCATGTAAAATAGCAATGGCTGAACCAACATCTTACATAGAGCTCAGAGTAAATCAGCATTCCTATGCCCTCCAATGGCTCATGCTCTAAGCTTTTACTGGCTACATTGGTTCCAATATCATAGTGTTCTGCATTATCTGGGCAAGTGGGACTTGTGTTTTCAGCTCACCATGAGCGCCTGGCATTCCTCCACTACAAGGGAGGCTGATGTATGGACTCTGTCTATAAGATGTGCTAGATCTTTAGGAGGGTCCTGTGGTCACATGCCCTTTTGTAGCTTACTCCCCAGCTCCTTCCATAGGACTTGTAACCCACTCTCTTGGATCGGCTGATGCATGGGAAACTTCCCCGGAGAGTACAAAGTAAGAACCTAGGCAAATTAGAGGATTGGGCCAAAAGAAATCTGATGAGGTTCAACAAGGACAAGTGCAGAGTCCTGCACTTAGGACAGAAGAATCCCATGCACTGCTACAGACTAGGGAACGAATGGCTAGGCAGCAGTTCTGCAGAAAAGGACCTAGGGATTACAGTGGACGAGAAGCTGGATATGAGTTGACAGTGTGCCCTTGTTGCCAAGAATGTTAATGGCATTTTGGGCTGTATAAGTAGGAGCATTGCCAGTAGATCGAGGGACGTGATCATTCCCCTCTATTCGGCATTGGTGAGACCTCATCTGGAGTAGTGTTTCCAGTTTTGGGACCCACACTACAAGAAGGATGTGGAAAAATTGGAAAGAGTCCAGTGGAGGGCAACAAAAATGATTAGGGAGCTGGAGCACATGACTTGTGAGGAGAGGCTGAGGGAACTGGGATTGTTTAGTCTGCAGAAAAGAAGAATGAGGGGGGATTTGATAGCTGCTTTCAACTACCTGAAAGGGGGTTCCAAAGAGGATGGATCTAGATTGTTCTCAGTGGTAGCAGATGACAGAACAAGGAGTAATGGTCTCAAGTTGCAGTGAGGGAGGTTTAGGTTGGATATTAGGAAAAACTTTTTCACTAGGAGGGTGGTGAAGCAGTGGAATGGGTTACCTAGGGAGGTGATGGAATCTCCTTCCTTAGAGGTTTTTAAGGTCAGGCTTGACAAAGCCCTGGCTGGGTTGATTTAGTTGGGGATTGGTCCTGCTTTGAGCAGGGGATTGGACTAGATGACCTCCTGAGGTCCCTTCCAACCCTGATATTCTATGACGCTGTCATCAGCTAAAGGAGCCGAGGGCTTTCTTTACAGTTATTTGCTAGAAACAGGCATCCATGCAAACAAATTTTTCTTCCATCTGAAACCTCAAGCTACACACTACTGAATCCCACTCCTACACACTACTGAATCCCAACCGACATACACATGTGAGCTTCCATTTTGTGGATTCTGGAGCGACAGGTAACTACAGAGTAAGACAGAAGTATTTCAATGCAAAACATTGAATGGGTCAGACCTTACAGTAGAAAAATTACTTCCACCTAACTGGAGCACTTACATCAGTGGATAAAAATATCTGAAGCTAAGTTATTTCCCTTTATAAGTCCATACTATTAGCCACTGTAAATTAAAAATCATTCCACCTGTGGGTGATGGACTATTAGTAATTGTGACATAGTAACACTAGTAATTTGTGTGTGTGATTGGAGGCAAGAAGTTGTGGTAAATTGCTAATGTAATTTCCTTCTAAAAATATGCACAAGAGTTGAGCAAACTTGGGAAAGTTTGCAGGAACAGCTTAACCGCTGATGTCATTTGTACCCGGATGTTGGGAGAAAACACCAAACGTAAGAAGAAAGCTCCAGAAAAAAAAAAAAAATCAGCAGAAGTATAACAACATTTTACATGTTACAGAAATGAAGGTCACACTTTTTTAAACACACGTTTATAAACAATGTATATTCAATAAATAATTAGTAGGTTTTATAAGCCTGTTGGAGACATGAGCAACATGTGTTGTAGATGGTTATAAATCTATAAAAAAATCTATAAAAAGGGAAATAAGGACAACCCAGGAATTACAGACCAGTCAACTTAACTTTGTACCCGGAAAGATAATGGAGCAAATAATTAAGCAATCAATTTGCAAACATCTAGAAGATAATAAGGTGATAAGTGAGAGTCAAAAAAGAAAACCAAACCAACCTGATAGCTTTCTTTGACAGGGTAACAAGCCTTGTGGATGGGGGAAAGCAGTAGACCAGGTATATCTTGACTTTAGTAAAGCTTTTGATACTGTTTCGCATGACCTTCTCATAAACAAACTAGGGAAATGCAATCTAGATGGAGCTACTATAAGGTGGGTGCAAAACGGTTGGAAAACCATTACCAGAGTGTAGTTATCAATGGTTCAAGTCATGCTGGAAAGACATAACGAGTGGGGTCCCAGAGGGATCAGTTCTGGGTCCGGTTCTGTTCAATATCTTTATCAATGATTTAGATAATGGCATAGAGAGTACACTTTTAAAGTTTGCGGACGATACCAAGCTGGGAGGGGTTGCAAGTGCTTTGGAGGTTAGGATTAAAATTCAAAATGATCTGGAGAAATGGTCTGAAGTAAATAAGATGAAATCCAATAAGGACAAATACAAAGTACTCCGTTGAGGAAGGAACTATCAGTTGCACACATACAAAATGGGAAATGACTGCCTAGGAAGGAGTACTGCGGTAAGGGATTTGGGGGTCATAGCGGACCACAAGCTAAATATGAGTCAACATTGTAATGCTGTTGCAAAAAAAGCGAACACCGTTCTGGGATGTATTAGCAGAGTGTTGTAAGCAAGACACGAGAAGTAATTCTTCCACTCTACTCCATGCTGATTAGGCCTCAACTGGAGTACTGTGTCCAGTTCTGGGTGCCACGTTTCAGGAAGGGTGTGGACAAACTGGAGAAAGTCCAGAGAAGAGCAACAAAAATGATTAAAGGTCTAGAAAACATTACCTATGAGGGAAGATTGAGAAAGTTGGGTTTGTTTAGTCTGGAAAAGAGAAGACTGAGAGGGGACATGATAACAGTTTTCAAGTACGTAAAAGGTTGTTACAAGGAGGAGGGAGAAGAATTGTTTTTCTTAACCTCTGAAGATAGGACAAGAAGCAATGGGCTTAAATTGCAGAAAGGGAGGTTTAGGTTGGACATTAGAAAAAACTTCCGGTCAGGGTGGTTAAGCACTGGAATAAATTGCCTAGGGAGGTTGTAGAATCTCCATCCTTGGAGATTTTTAAGAGCAGGTTAGACAAACACCTGTCAGGAATGGTCTAGGTAATACCTGGTCCTGCCATGAGTCCAGGGGACTGGACTAGATGACCTCTCAAGGTCCCTTCCAGTCCTATGATTCTATGTTAGAAGAAGGGGCTATAGATGGTTACAAGCCATGGTTATATGCAACTTATTGACCTATTGGATTCTAACAAGCTATATAAATTGATTAACCATTTATTTAAAAAACACTATTAACCTTTATAAAGGTCCCTTTAATATACAATGTGATCAAAATGCATTTTATTTTTTCCTGTAAGATACTGCTAAGCACAATACCTATTTTCTGCTTTAATGTCACAAAAAATTAGTCTATAGAAGCAAGAGGCAGAGTATATGGCCAAAAGCTCTTAAACCATTGACTTCTGTGGGGAATGGTGTGGCGCAGTGTGGACATGTGATGAACTTTAAGCTAATAGGGCTGTATAACCAAAGACATTACCATAGCGAGTAGAATGTACTTATTACTGATTTTACTTATAAAGAAAAAAAATCTCTGGAGTTAAAAAGATATGACCAATTAGTAGGCTATCATGTTCAAAGTTGCATGATAAAACCAATATTTATTAGCAGCTATCACTTCTAAGGAAAAGAGAGGGTTATATTTTCCTTTTCTCCTCTCCCCCTGCATCCCACCACTCCGCATCCCTCAATTACTGTCTCAGAGCCTTCCTCATGCAAAACCACCTTATGTGGAACATTCTTCTAATCCCTGTTTGCCTAACCATACCAACAGCCTCTCCTCTTTCAAATAACTCAGTGAAACCCATTTCTGTCAGGTCACCTCAAAAAAGTATGTTGTACAGACATGCACTTAACCAATCCACAGAGATGTGCACATACCAAAAATGGAGAAACTGGATCATCTTTTTATTGAAACCCTTTTCTTTTCTCCCCCCATCTCTCAACTGTTTGTTACTCTCACTCACCACATCACATAAAAAATTAAGTCCTTATCCTGCAATGAGCTGCATGCAAGCACATGGGTCCATCCAAGTCATTACAAGATCAGGGCCAGGATCAACTTATATTTTTATATTCTCTGTAATGCACAATTTTGGGTTCTCCATAAACAAGTGAAACTATCAGCTACGCTGTCAGAGTCCCGTTCCAGTCATCATCAAGCAAAATGGAAACAAAATAGAGAAACCGTACTTTTTAAAACTACTGTATCAGAAGTGTTAACATCACTCACAGACTTGCTGTTTTAAGTAATGAGCATTTCCTGCTGAAGACTAAGGGATAACCCTGTAATGTTCTGAGGTCTCCAACTGCCGGCTAGAATGGCAGTTGAGGGTGCCCTGTACCTTGCAGAAGCACATGGAACTCTCCAGGATCTGGGCCGACAACTGTTTGAGACAATTTTGATAAGAGGGCACATGGGCTTTCTCCACTACAGAATGAGGTGGGTTACCATATAAACCATGTTTAGCCATTCAGCAAACGGCAATTCATTATGTCATCATGAACAATATCACGTAATAACATGTTAGGAACAATCGAACTGTGGCCATAAACCAGTGGTGGGCAACCTGGGGCCCAACAGGGTAATCTGATTGTGGGACGTGAGCCATTTTGCTGATGTTGACCGTCCGCAGGCACAGCCCCCCGCAGCTCCCGGTCAATGGGAGCTGCGGGAAGCGGTGGGGAATGGTGAACCATGGCCACTGGGAGCTGCAGGGGGCCATGCCTGCAGATGGTCAACGTCAGCAGAATGTCTCGCAGCCTGCAATCAGATTACCCGGATGGGCCACATGCAGCCCACAGGTTGCCCACCACTGCCGTAAACAGATCATCCACAAATTTTCCTTCAGCCCCGAAGAAATGATTAATCCTAATGAACTGTGTGTGCTATATTCCATGTATTAAAATAATTACATTGCATACACATAAAGATACCTTTCAAAAATTCAACATTTAAAATACTATTTCTCATTTTTTTAATTTAATTTTAAATTAAAAGAAACACTGCTGACTTTAGGACCAGATAGGATATTAAAGCTTTCAACATACCAACAACCTCAGCTTCATTTGAGGTAAAATCTCACACGCGAAAAAAAGTATACTGTGACTGAATCTTAACTGGTATCTGTTTAATTGCGATGTAGACGTTTGGGCTTAGGCTGGAGCTCCGGCTCTAGGACCCCACGAGGTGTTAGGGTCCCAGAGCTCAGCCTGCTGCCTGAGCCCAAACATCTAGACCACAATTAAACAGCCCTTTAGCCTGAGATTTTTGAGCCCGGGACCTGTGAGCCCGAGTCAGCTGGCTTAGGCCAGCTGCAGGCAGTTAATTGCAGTGTAGACATACCCTAGTAGGCTACACCCTTGCAATGATCATCTCCAGTCACAGGTAAGAGGGAAATAAAAAGATAGCTATAAACCTATTTCCAATATTCAAAACTATGAGCTAAGACTGCTAAGTGAACAACAATACGAAATATATGGGAACTGTACAAAGCGATTAGAGAAGAAACTGGAAAAACTAAGACAAATCTCTCTTTCTATGAGTAACCAGTTACTGTATCATGAATAGACTCAGAATCTCTCAATCCACCCTAAAGTCCTCCCTCCACCATGTCTAAATCAGTGGTCCGCAAACTTTTTTTTACTGATTTCCCTCTCCCCCTGACTGGTATACACACACATGCACACACAGAGCCATGGTCAGGAACCAGAGGGGGCCTGGGAGCAGGGCCACGGCCAGGAACTGTGGTTGGGGCCAGGAGCAGAACTGCAGTCAGGAGTGGGGCCAAGGTTAGGGCCGGGGGGGCCAGGAAGGGAGATAGGGGCAGAGCAGGGATGGGTGGTGCTTCCTCTCCGTCCCCGTGGGGGCTGGCCTGGGCCCCGCCACACATGCCCCCCAAACATTCCTCCAAGCCCCCCTATAGGGGAGTGCTTCACAGTTTGGGGACCACTGGTCTCAACAGACAATCTTGGGAACTCCAGTGATCCCCCTTCAGGCAGGTTTTCTTAGTTGGACTAAATTCCTTTCTGATGGTATCACCAGCAGATTTGTGTCATCTACACTTCCTTTCCTAGAAATTTATTAGGCAATCCAAGTTTTTTTTCCCCACCAAAAATCCTTTCACAAGCCCTGCTTAGCTGGAGCACGCTCTCCTAGTCTGAAACCAGTTTCCAGCTGAACTCTGCCAGTTGGTTGTGCTTTCGGAAATTGTATTCTTTGCGGTCTAGAAAGACAGCTGCAATGTCACCCATCAGGATTCCTAAGCATATGGATGAAACTGCAAACTTCAGCACATCTCCAAGCATCAGCTTTTTTTTTTTTTTTCCCATTAAACTTGGATTCTTGCTAAACCACAGGAGATTCCAGTAGAAAGTATGCATGCATAGGTTAAGGTGTAATTTATTACAGGCTTGTGGGTGGGCATCAAGCCAACATATTTATTTAAATTACTTTATGAAAAAGGGAAAGCTGTAAAAGCACAGGCCTAAAAGTAAAGTAAACCAAGCTGGAATGAACCACAGATTTCTTATTGAAGTATTGAGCATGATTCTTGAAACACAAACATCTCTCTGATCTCACATACTACACACAAAGAGGCACCCAACAAAACAAAGATCAAACAAAACTGCACCTCAAAGTCAACTTTCATCTAACATTGAATAATAGTGGGTCAATCCCACAGCTCTATGAAAGTAGCTCTGATTATACTCCATAGGATTTAGCATGTGAAAGGACTATGGGACTGTTTACTATATGCATTCCAATATAAAGGCTCAAATCACAGAAACAGACATTAGAAATTGAAAAAAACTATTAGGACTTTATGTTGTTCCTCTAGTCATGCAGAGTTCTTCTCTATAATACATTCACTGCTTAGTACATTTTTTAAGGAATCAAACAATGGGGTTTCCACTACTTCTTCTATACTATCCTACAGTCTAACAAGCTTTACAACTAGGAAACTTTCCCAATATTCAACCAAAACTTTCTTTTGTACTACTTCATCCCATTACAACTTACTCTACTCTGAGCCAGCAGAAACAATATTACTTGCTCTTTGTTATTTACAGCCTTGCAAAACTTTTAGACACATGAGGAAGGCTTGATCACTTTCATATATGTCAAGAAAACTAAGTAATCTAAGTAGCATTTTCTTTTGCCAATACTCCACACCTAGAGTCAGGAAAAGAATGTGATGAGAACAAAAAAAAAAAAAAAAAAAAAGGGAAGGGGTGGGGTGCATAGTGCAATGGTCAGTTACCTAAGAACCCCCAACAGGAGAGGAATATCACAGATATGCCTCAAGATCCGTATTCATGGGTAAGGGCATGATGAATTTGGAAATTATTGATTTCTCTGACTCTCAGGGCTTGTCCAGTCAATGCCTTAGTCTGCATCAGCTGGGGTATAAATTCTAACATGCACCAGCATGTTGCACACTAACTGACCTGTGTGGACCCTGAAGGTGCACACTAAAAGTTCTTTAGTGGATGTTAATGTAGTGCTGTTTGAAATGGGACTATATTAACATGCACTAGGGAACTTTTAGTGTGCACCAGCAGGGTCCACATGAGCCAGTGAGTTCCTGACCCAGCAGCATGCATTAGAATTTACACTCCAGCTGATGTGGATTAAGGCACAATGCAGACAAGCCCTCTGAAAACAAGAAATAAGCTCTACGGCTAATTTAGATTAAGAAGAGTATTATTCTTAAAAAATGGAAAGCTACTTATAAAGAACTATTTACAAGGTTAAAGGAATTAGAGGTTCCTTTCACACAGAGCAGAAAATTTAATTATTTTAAAACAGACAGCATTAGTAATCTTAGGGATACAAAACTAAAACAATATGAATTATGGACCAGACCCTCATCTGGTGTAAGCGAGCACAACTCTACGCCAACTTGCTCCAACTAAGTGTCTGGCCCTATAACTAGTTTCAGGTATGACAGTACTGATCAGAGTAAGTTTCTGTACTCCCTCTTTTACCTTTACCTCATCTTTCTTTGTGTTCTTTGCTTAGTTCTCTAACATGCCAAAACATGACACTTGAAATTTATTTTTCATTTATAAGAGCCAGGAAATACACATTTAGCAGCATGTTTGCATTTCCCCCCTCCAATAAACAAATGTGTACACATACACACACAGAGCACTGTAGTTCCTGGAGATTTTAAATGTAGATATCACAGACACACACAGAAGCTCTATATTACATATACACAAATATATAGAGAAAAGTGTAGTATTGAGAAGAATAATATGAATGAAAACAATATTTTTGAAGGCACCACACCTGATTAAGCTCACTCTGCAGTTGTAGGCTATGTTGTTCTTTTTCCTCTCTCTGCTGTTGTAGCTGTTTAAACTCTGCCTTGAGATGCTGATACTTTGTCTCTATTTCTGACAATTCTTCCTTAAGTTTGTGGCTTGCTTCCCCCTTCTCACCCAGTTCTGTCTGTAATCTCTGCAATGAGGCTTCAGAGGCAGACAGCCTTGCTCGAAGCTGTTCCAGGTCCAGGTCCTTTTGGTGAAGGCTTGCCTGCATATTTTTTTTACTCACTGATTCTTCATAGTGCCTTTCTTCTAACTGGGTGTAATCAAGTTCTTTCTTCAGCAGCTTTTCTGTCAGACTCTATAACAGCAATTAAATGGAAATTAAATTACAATTCTGCTTACATCTGATCAACTGTTATTACTCACATTTCCTCACAAGAGTTTATCCAGAGCAATGAACAAGTCTCTCACACTAATAATCTCCAAAATTGAGTTGAGACATGAAATAGGTCTGTCAATAATTCTACATTTTAATTTCTATTTCATATTATAGCAGTCAATGCCAGAGTCCATATAGCATACCATTACAATTATAATTCCCATTTTCAGGCTCCCTTGCTCTCTATATATTTTAAACTGTGCTCAATAAAGTTGCTTTCTGGACTGAAACTAACACTTTTCCTTTACTCCTTACATAAGCCCTTTTTCAAGTCTTCTGGTAGCTGATTCAGTTGCCACTATTTCCACATCTTGAAGACTGATTTGTTTTACTGAAACAACTGAGCTTCTATGTTACTGAAGCTCATGCATGTGTTTGGCAAATTGCTTTGTGACAGCTAAAAATTATTTGTATGTCAGAGATACCTCACCCTTTCATGTACTTCTCTATATGTTTAAATTTGTGGGCCACTGCCTCACCTGTAATTCTGTGTAAGGCAGTGGTTGTCAACCTTTTTTCATTTGCGGACCCCTACAAATTTTCAAATGGAGGTACGGATCCCTTTCGAAATCTTAGACAATCTGCGGACCCACAGGGGTCCATGGACCACAGGTTGAAAACCACTGGTATAAGGCATCATACCCTCACTTTTTCAAGAAGTTTCCTCATTTTGCCCTATCACATCTCAAGAGAAGTGCAACATCCCCAAATATTCAAAATATGTGTCTCTATGGTGCAATGGGTCAGCGCATTCGTCTGTTAACCGAAAGGATGTTGGTTCAAGCCCACCCAGGGACGGCGGTAACCATGTTACTGCTTGGGGGGAGGGCTAGCTCAGTGGCTTGAGCATTGGCCTGCTAAACCCAGGGTTGTGAGTTCAATCTTTGAGGGGGCCATTTAGGGATTTGGGGCAAAAATCTGTCTGGGGATTGGTCCTGCTTTGAGCTGGAGGTTGGACTAGCTGAGCTCCCTTCCAACCCTGATATTCTATGAGCTTCTCTTGAACAGAGACTGCCAAAATGAGTGCAGCATGCGACATTAAAAATGATAATAGCATGAAACCACCAAACTCATAATATGATTCAGAATTTAGCCTGTTTTAACATGTTAGTGTTCTGCTAACTCCCTCATGCCAGACTTTTCTGTTGGAAAATAAAACTCTGCATACAAGTCAGCTCAGGAGGGTTGTTTGTTTTTAATTTGAACACACCACAAATTTAAGAGTGGCCTTTTAGTGAAGAGGAGCTCTGAAGTCTCAATTTTTTCTCACCACACTTTAGCAAAATTCATTTTGCAAGCAGCAAGGCCTCTAAATCAGTATTGATCAACGCCTCAGCAACAGAGGCCATTTTCCTGCCGGAGGTGCCATCTTTCAAAGAGAGAACTAAAGCCAAGATCTTAACCATTGTCCTTAAATAGCCAATGGCACTTTTTGAAATTTATCAGCTGTCTTCCTGGGTGTCATAGTAAAATTCCAGCTCAGGGAATTCATTGTTTCTCTAAAATCCCCATGTAGGTATAACTGAATTCTTAACTTCCTGTCCCATCATAGCATCTCTGTGTGCATCTTTCCGCTACCAATGTTCTCCCCGCAGTTTAACTGCATACTCTGTTTTTCAGCTCCTCTTTAAACAAAACATTTCTAAGAATTCAGCTGGCTGGCAGCTTGAAAAATCCCAGCACTCACAAGTTTAGTGTCAAAAGTGTCAGTTGGTGATTTATGTTCTGCAATTCCTGGAATATATAGGTTCAGGAGAAGACACAGAAAGAACTGTAATTCTAGCTATGTTGGGCATTTTTAAAGCACACTTCTTCATAGCATCTAAGCACCAATCCCAAATTGATTTTGCTTTGGTTAGTTTAACAGAAAATTAAAACACTATTCAAGACTAATTTTGAGGATACAGAATTTAACTACTGTTAAATTTCACCAAATTTAAAAGGGCAAAAAGTCCTTTTATACTAGTTTACTTGCTTTTTAACAAGTTTGGAGGGAGGGGAGAGTTATTCTTCGGTACATCAGTTTTTAAGTTATGTTGCAATCTGGCAAATGGCTCGGCAGTAGCAGCTCACATTAGAACGAATATAATTATAGTCCCCTCAGAGTTTCCATTATAAAATATACTTGCTAAGGCTTAAAACTTGGCCAAGAAAATTTGCTCCAGGCTGAAGTTTGAATGTGAATTCTAGCCTGGCAATAACATTTTCCACAACAGTTCTAGAAAAACAAAATAACTATTTTTAGTTACATGATTATATTATAATATGTATTATATATGCAATAAACAATACATACAGAATGTCTGTTTTTAAGGTTATATGGGTAAAATCCTGGCCCCAATGATATCAGTGGCAAAACACCAATTGATTACAATGGTACCACAATTTCACCCTGAGTTTATGGTGTGAATTAGTATGTTTTAACCTTTAGAAAAACAAAAACTCTAGCTAGCCTTCTTAACACCAGGAAAACAGGTTCAGCACAGGAGCACCAGCATAGCACCTTTTTCACAACCTGATTTCTAATATGCATATTTATAACGGCATTACAGCAGTTTCATATGCAGATTATCACAATACATTTGTAACCCTCAGAAGGTATTTTTATAGTAATCAATGTAAAGGTGCTTCAAAGAAGTAATGAGACGCTGAACATTTTCATGCACCTTAAAGATGAATGACAGAATTTGAAAGAGAGATCCCTGGCATAGTTTAATTTTGAATTAACACTGGGAAAGGCACATCATAATGTGTGCAGTGCCATTGTTGTTGCGTTGGTCTCAGGATATTAGATACTATGTTTACATAATAAAGTGGCATTTATAATTGCTTTATTGCAGTATTTCCCAAACTTCTGAAATCGCAGTTCCGCTTCAGGAAAACGAAACAAAATATGCTCCCCTTCAATCCCCCACGCATTCTAACACCTAGCCAAAATGAGCAGTCACTCAAGAGGAGTTTGTGTACATCTACTTAATATGATACTTCCTCTCACTCCTTCCATGCTGGGATGAATAGTGAAACAGCTAACAATGAATGTTTATTTGACGTATTATCACTTGTACCTGAGCTTATGTCTAAACTTAAAGCGGTGTGTAGAGTACATACAATGTATGCCGCATAGCATGGGTATAAACAGCAGTGTAGATAGTGAGGCAATACTTAGGTGAATAAAGACACTCCAGAACTGGGCAGTATAGGGCATATACTCTACACAGCTCTCTACAGGCCCAAGCAGTGCCACCTGTGTCTACACTGCTATTTTTAGCACAGTAGCTTACCAGCGACTCGAAACGGCAGGAGTTGTTCCCCACAGCGGGGAAAATCTGAGGCAGTAGGAAAGGCTCTCACAAAGCAGCAAGGAAGAGCTCTGGCAGTGGGGAGGCAGCGGTGAAAGGCTCTGGCAGCAGGTTTCAGATGAAGCCCCTTTCCCATTAACACACCTTTCCTAGGAAAAGGGGCTAGATTTGCAGGGAAGCCTGAGCCATCTTAAGAGGCGTATTGTTTTTTCTAGCATTAGGCTGTTCTGGGCAATAGGACATTATAGGCATTGGGAGTAATGTAGGCTCTAAGGAGCCTTGGTTTTATACAAGCAATTTGATCCCTGGAACTGTGATGCTCTGGATTTGAGCTACAAAAAGAGGGGGAGAATCCATGTGACAATACAGTGCCTGTTGCCTTCCCCCATTTTCCACTGTGGTCAACACAGGCTGGCCTGTTAAATTATCCTGTTACATAAGAACATAAGAAAGGCCGTACCGGGTCAGACCAAAGGTCCATCTAGCCCAGTATCCTGTCTACCGACAGTGGCCAATGCCAGGTGCCCCAGAGGGAGTGAACCTAACAGGCAACGATCAAGTGATCTCTCTCCTGCCATTCATCTCCATCCTCTGTCAGACAGAGGCTAGGGACACCATTCCTTACCCGTCCTGGCTAATAGCCATTAATGGACTTAACCACCATGAATTTATCCAGTTATCTATGTTCTGTTATGGGATTAATAGAGTTGCAGCCACTTGACCGAAATTCCAGATGTCTGTTTCCTTCCTCACAAGTTCCTACTATTCTCAAAGTTCATTGTTTTACTTTAAAAATTAGAGGAAGTAGATTCCTCTCCTAAAGTAAAGGCCTGCATTGACGTATTCATCGCTGCTCATTGTGATGCAGCTGCTGGAAGATATCACTGTAAGAATAACATTCTTCTAAATCAGACTTTACATGATCTCAACATCTGGATGCATACACAAAGAGACTGTCCTGGGCTACGCTAGAAGCTTAATGGACATACAAACTAAAACCCAATATATTCCACTCTGCATGAATATCTGTTGTCTATCTTTTCCAAAAGTGCATAGAATCATAGAATATCAGGGTTGGAAGGGACCTCAGGAGGCCAACCCCCTGCTCAAAGCAGGACCAATCCCCAGACAGATTTTTTCCCCAAGTCACCCCCTCAAGGATTGAGCTCACAATCCTGGGTTTAGCAGGCCAATGCTCAAACTCCCCCCTCTCCCCCGCCCCCACATGTTTACAAGGAGATTAAAAGTAAAGTTTTTGCATCATTTAAGAAGCTTTTCATAACGTTTCTAGTTCTGTGGCCAGACCTTCAACATAGGACAGTACAAGGTATCAGGAAAGCTGCCCTGTAGAGGCAGCTGATGATTCCAAGCACTCACTCACACCCAGTATAGGGTTTACTGGAGTGACGGCAAATCAGGGGCATGACCAAGGAACACAGTATTCTAGCCAGTTCTTGGCTGACAGAGTGGTTTTAAGAGGCTACTTCAGATGCTGCAAATTAGAGCACTCTTAGGCTGCTATAAGTCACTTTGTGGGTCATTTAAGCTGTGACAGCCCCAGGACTGGGGGCCTCAAAAGGTGGCTTGGAGCCACCCCGCCACACCATCTCAACTGCACCGAGCATGAACTCGACAGAGCTGAGGACTCTTCCCTTGATTTCTAATTTATCTTCCCATTTTGACTACAGATTAGTCATTTTATTCATCAGTCTGCTGTCATTCCATTAAATATAGGGAATTAAATATACTGTGTATCAGTTTCAATGCATTCTTCATATATGATTAAACTCTGCTGGTTTGTGGAAGTGAAATAAGATGCTAATTCTCACTATCTATTATAGGTCTGCCTCAGATTTACATCATACTATCACAAGCAAAGTATAAAGAAATTTTAAACTGCATCTTACTATATTCCTTGGCAAATGTTATTTCTACATTAAACTACATTAAACTAGTGTTTGGTCTCAGTCCCTGCCCCCCACTGACATTCTATGTTCTATTTTCCTAAATATGAATATGCTTCCTTTCCCAAGACACTATTTGGGCAATGTGCTATATAATAACTACTCTGCCAGCAACACACCAAGTACTATGATTCATCCTTCTAAGGAAGTGCTCCATCACAACTGAATTCCATATTTGGTCTTGCTTATCTCCACATACACACACAGAGACAGACATTGTGGGAGTATGCAAACAAAGAAAAGCATCTGGACAGCACAGGTCACTAGGTAGTATTCAGAGTTATGATGTAGGAGACTTTGGGGTTACAAGCCTGTACTTTTATTGTGCACTTCACATTAATGTAAGAGTAGGAATATTGCATAGGCATCTGCTAAGCTTCCAAGTTAAGAGTTAACATCACTATGACAAACTTGACCTGAACGTTTTCCATGTTGATTTGTCCCAGTTTTGTTTTGGCAGAATAGTAGATAATACAATAAAACATTCAGTGGAGCATTATGCTTTGCAGGGGGAATTTATCCAAATTTTTTGGCAATGCAGAATCACAAAAGCAACTGTGAGTAGAGGAAATATGTAACATTTAAAAAAATGAAGTTAGAGAAAAAAGAAAAGCCTGCCTTTTATATGTTGAATGATTTGCCAAATACAGTAAACATGTCTTGGATTTATTCACAAGACATTTATACAATAGTGAAATAAATACAGAGCCCTGGAAAAAATGCTTCATCTCCACAGAGGAGGAATAAATTACGTCACTCACACAGGCTACAGCTGATGAGAAAAAGGTATATAGCTTTCAAAATAACAGAGATGTTTAATAACACACTGAAATGCTTCATTGACTACACTAATTAAACATGAGTTGTGATTATATTTTATATATTATATATATGTAAGATTTTATATATATAGATATATAGATATAGATATATAAAATAGGCACTCTGATATCATGGTGATGTGTAAAGTATAAGAACTTGGATAAAATAAAATATGCAGAGAATACACAATGTTGTGGTGTAGTATAAAGGATTTATTAGCAAGAGTTTGAGATGGCACATTACTCATTAGCAGTGAAGCCTGAAGAAGTTATACAGGTCTAAACATGTCCTGAGGAAAACTTTATACCCTACCAACCCACCATGTTTTTGCATATGCCACACAGGTTAACGGAAAAAAAAAATTTAAAAGGTTTTTTTTACTAGGAGTTTTTTTAAAGAGACAACTGAAAAACGAGCAATTCACTTGCCTTAAGTCCAACTGTACAGGGCAGCCTCAGAGTAAGCCACAAAGAACCCTAAAAGTAACCTAAAAGAGTTTTATCTAAAATCAACGGGGCTTTGAAACTGGATAACTTGAGACCTTCCATAATTAGAATCAAATGCTGACTCCCACTGGGAAGCTGGGATTCTCCTTTTTTCTGTGTTATAATGCTCCCATTTACAGCTCTATGGAGTCACAACACATTGAGCTTTAAACATATTACATTCCAGGAGTACTGCTTGTGATTTTAGAGGGGAAATTCCACAAGTCAAGGAAAGAAAAAAATATTTATCTGTCAGGTTAACATGGCTGTTTAAATCTATTTAATGATGAGGAAAATCAGAAATAAGCCCAGTTGAGATGCATTAATGAGCAGAGAGCAAGTGAGGCAGGCATGTTAATTGAGCACATGGCTACGACTACCACATCTATGGTGTTCTCTACATATATACCCATACATCGAAATACACACTCACATATGCACTTACATTGAGATACAAACATAGATATAGGACCACTTCTGTAGCAGAAAGGTTGGGGGAGGACCTGGATAGCCCGCAATACACATTTTTATGTTAAATGTGTCAGTTAACTTGAAAGTGCAGCCCTCCACTAAATCGTTAGTGCAGAGTGATGTGACAATAAACGGCTCAATTGTGACTTTGCCATGAGCTCAAAGGTATGGGCAACACCTTGTTACTCCTGCCCCAGGAGTCTCCCTGCTGCTCCAAGAAGAGAGTAAATCATGCTGGGCCTTTACCCAGAGGAAGCAGTGTATGCTCCCCAACACGCTGGCACAGCTCTAACCTATCCTTGCCTTCTTCTGCCCTTCCCACTTAGCTGGCACAAGGACAGGACACAGTGGTCCTGCACAGTCTGCTTCCCCTTTAGCACTACTAGCTGTATACGGACACCCCTACACAACTGCATTAGCTATGTCACAATTTGGCCAAAAATAAATAAATACTCGTAGACAGCAATTGGTTAGGCTTCAGGTGGTGTTCAATAAATATGAAATTAAAGAATTACTGTTAGCTTGAGTTTGGTTACGAAAAGATGTGTGTGTTGTAAAGGAAGGCCCTGACTAGCAAGTAGAAGGAAAGGATAAGGACACAAGGAATAAAATAAGGAAGATGTCTGTTCAAAGAATAACAAATGATATAAAGGAAAAGCTTCTAAAAAGAAGGCCTCTGACCAATAGGGGTGAGTGCAAATGGTTTTAAATAAGACAAAAAGAATCTGTCTTAAAATGAGCCAGCTTGGCCCTTCCCACCCCACACACCAGCACTGAAGTCTGTGAGAATCCAGAACAAACTGTCAGACTGCAAGAAGGAGGGGAGGAAAGGAAGCTGTAAATCTTAGCTGAATAAGGACTAGAAATAAGGGGAAATTGTCTCAAATTGGTTGTAACTGAAGACAGTAATTTGCAATGACAGTACTTATTTGTTGAAGAGTATAAAAAAAAAAGTAAACTCAAAGGATTCATTGCCACTACTTGCCTGACCACATTGGAGCCAACAAATATGGTTCTAAGCATCCTTGGGTTTAGCCCATTTATAAATATCTTGACCAAACCTTTATAAATGTTTTGTTACTGGTTGGATGTAGTAAACTGCTTATTATTGAGGCTTTTTAGGCATGTTTGGAGCAATTGTACACACACCATTTGGTCTTTGGATTTAATAAAGGAATTTGTGGTTAAATTAGAGTTTGGTGGTTTCCCACATTAATATAAATAATTTCAAATATAAATAATTCCAACAAGTGGGGAGAATTATTTCACAGGCCTACCCTAAACTACTAATGTTGCCACCACATAAATAAATACACATACACAAATGCACACACAGAAAATTATAATCATATATAATACAAAAAGAACGAGGAGTACTTGTGGCACCTTAGAGACTAACAAATTTATTTGAGCACAAGCTTTCGTGGGCTAAAACCCACTTCATCGGATACATGCAGTGAAAAATACAGTAGGAAGATAGACAGAGAACATGAAAAAATGGGTGTTGCCATACCAATTATAATGAGAGTAATTAATTAAGGTGGCTATTAGCAGGAGAAAAAAAACTTTTGTGGTGATAATCAGGATGGCCCATTTCCAACAGTTGACAAGAAGGTGTGAATAACGGTAGGGGGGAAAAAATAGCATGGGGAATAGTTTTTACTTTGTGTAATGACCCATCCACTCCCAGTCTTTATTCAAGCCTAATTTCATGGTGTCCAGCTTGCAAATTAATTCCAATTCTGCAGTTTCTTGTTGCAGTCTGTTTTTGAAGTTTTTTTGTTGGAGTATTGCGACTTTGAGGTCTGAAATCGAGTGACCAGGGAGGCTGAAGTGTTCTCCGACTGGTTTTGGAATGTTATAATTCTTGACATCTGATTTGTGTCCATTTATTCTTTTGCATATAAATTTGTTAGTCTCTAAGGTGCCACAAGTACTCCTCGTTCTTTTTGCTGATACAGACTAACACGGCTACCACTCGGAAACCTGTCACCATATAGTACAAATACATTCAAATGTTTTATATGTTCACAAACATGCGTTATAATGGGGAAACAACCATAAAATTGTAGAAAAATTCTCTGATTTGTTTTCCTGTCTCCTCTTTCTCTTCAGTCTCCTTTTACTATTTTTCCCCACTTCTTCTTTAGGGAATACACAATAGAACCTCAAAGTTACAAACACCTTTGGAATGGAGGTTGTTCATAACTCTGAAATGTTCATAACTCTCAATAAAACATTATGGTTGTTCTTTCAGAAGTTTACAACTGGACACTACTTAGTACAGCTTTTAAACTTTACTACACAGAAGAAAAATGCTGCTTTTAACCATCTCTGTTTAAGTGAAACAAGCACAGAAACAGTTTCCTTGTCTTGTCAATTTTTTTTTTTTAAACTTTCCCTTTATTTTTTTAGTAGTTTACGTTTAACACAGTACTGTGGTGTTTTTGCTTTTTCTTTTCTTTTTTTCCTGTCTCTGCTGCTGCATACTTCTGCTTCCAAATGAGGTGTGTGGTTGGTCACTTTGTAACTCAGGTGTTCGTAACTCTGAGTTTCTATTGTACATGTGTGTGTTCATTTATATATTACATATGAAATGATGCCAACTCAGGATTTTATCATAAATTTTGCAATATTTGATGTTTTTCTGAAAACCCTGGCTCTTCAAGCTGAGAATCTCAGCTTTTATTATAAAAAATAAATAAATAAGTTCCTAGCCTTCACAGTTGTGAAAAGCTTCAAAATGTGACCTGTGTATGACCTAAAGGCTCAGGAACCAGATGGCATATAAAAAGAACCCCCAAAAGTATATAATTTCCTTTTAAATGTAATTATTTTTAAGCCAATCTCCTAATATTTTGGGAACTTACTAATGATTTTTTAATGCTTGTTTTGGCAATACTATATAGAGTGTAAATGGCAGATATTAGAAAACTACAATTGTAACTGTAATGGACATGACTATCTTTAAAAGTTATAATGTAAGATAAAATCCTTCAAATGCACTACAGTATTGTAAATTTATTACCCCCTTCAGGCTAATCGGGATAGTGAACAATCAGGAAAGGCTTAACTTTTGATGCCACAATGATGTATTTTGTTAAACTCTTTGGTTAACACTCTAAAATGCAGTTTGTGACACAAGAGCCAGATTGTACATTTTCACATAAATACCAGTTTTACAAATGTGATTAATAATAAAACTCTTACCTGGTTTTTCTGTGCTAATTCATTAACTGAACTTTGAAGTTTTTGTTGTTCCTGCACATACACAGCAACCTCCTGAGGGCCTTTTGCAAGCTCAGCCCTTAGCTGATTTATGGTGGCCTTAATAAAAAAAAAATTTAAAAACAGTTACGATTAATAATCAATTACATTGATAGCCCAAATATAGACAGGAGGTCGGGGAAGGGGAGCATATAAACCAGCTTGCAAAAAAGAATGTGTCTTTAATTTGCATGAACGATATGTGCAAATTTTGGCCCAGATCACTACCCATGGAAATACCGGGGGCAGGGGGGGAATCCCCTTGCTGAGATCCTTTCACATCATCCCATCAGGAAGATGGTTGCTTGCCCGCTCCAGTGGAAAAGGCCAAGGAGCCCACCCCCAAACCTGGCAGATCCCAAAGGATCTGCATGGAGGCCTTGTGTCTCCGATGGCTCTGATTCTCAGTGGAACTGGAATCCCTTGGCTCCATTTCAGCAGTGTTGCCAAGATCTCTACCCAGCCAGGAAGAATGGTCAAGTGGATAGGGCACTAGAAGGGACTTAAGACACCAGGTTCAGATCCCAGTTCTGCCGTCGACTTCCTGTGTGAGTTTGGACAAGTCACTTAATCTACCCTGTATCTCATTTCCCTATCTGTAAAGTGGGGATAACAACAGTTCCCTACCTCACAGGAGTGATGTAAAGATAACTACATTAATGACTGTGCGATGTTCAGATACTACAGTGATGAGGGCATAAGTACCTTAGACAGATAGCAATGGTTGCCCTGGGCTCTCATCTTTAAGGGTTAATTTTGGAGAGACAGATGCACAATGTGCATCACCCACTCCCCATCTCCTCCCCTGGCAAAGACCCCAGAATGCAGAGAAATCTCAGCATGGCACACAGGAAATGGTGAGGGGGAAAGAGAGGGTGGGGGAGGGGACAAGGTGATGGGGAAGGAAGGAAATAAGTGTGTGGAGGATCCCCGCTATGCATGGATTTAGGTGGCACGATCTGGTCCTTAAAGTGGAAGACAAAGGTAACTGCTTTTAATAAAATGTGAGTTAATACTGAGCTTCCTAATTAAGATGTGTCTGAAGCAAACCATCCAATGGCTAACAAGTCCAATTCACTTGCTTTTACTCTTTGTTTCAATCTTTCTGCAACAAAGAAAGATATGGAGAAACATCAGCGTTCTGCATTTTAAAGATAAATGAGAAAAATAAAATGCACGTTGTGTTATCTTTGAAACACATAGTACACCAATGGCATTATTTGTTATAAATGCTTTTCCTTCCCTTAAGTTATTCTAGCCACAGATTTCTGGTCACAAGTACAGATGTTAATTTGATAATTTCTTTTTTAGAAAAAGAATAGCACATCCCATGAAAGTTTACGCTATTTTGTGCAAGTAACAAAAGTTACCAGAAAGAAGCAGTCTTGTTCATAAAATAGGATACATTTTTGGGAAGAGCAAAGAGAATGTATAAACACATTATTTGTAAAAATATATTTTGCTATTAACTCTGACTTTTCATAATGGCACACTTTATACTGTTGTAGTTGCAGAGTTGTCACTAAACAACATGGGATCTCTAATTTGCAAATACACTGTTTTGTGAGAGTATCCAGAAAAGTACACAGACATTTTGTAGAAGTGATAGTGCAAATGCAAAAACGTGCACAAATTTGTCAAACACTGTTGCAGCTGTTTAAACCAGAAACAGAACAAGAACCTACATAGAAGAGTTACTGTAAATATATTTCAAGATACAGTTCTGCCAGCCATTGTTCAAAACAAAATCTCATGTTTAGTTAAACAGCAACAAAGTGAGATTGAATAATTATTTAAAATACGTGCTGGCTGATGTGTTTATTTGATTAATAAACCAATAAGCAAACAGGAACTGTTTAACAAGGTCTTGATGTTATCTTGGGACTACAGCATTACAATGTAATGAGAAAAAGCTTTCACAAAAAAATTACCTCAAATGTAAGTGTCTCCATTAGAAAGCAGAAAAAATAAAATAAAATGATGGATGAAATGTGGAAGCAGGCAGTGATAAAAGTTTTAGGTACAATTCTTCAAAAATCTATAGTAAAACATTATCTTTCTATGCCTTTATTTAAAGAGACAATCTTGACTTTTATCACAACAAAGGCACTTTATACAGAAATACTCATATATTACTCATGCTAATACCCCCTACTCATGTTAATATGCACTGGAAACAATATCAACAATCTAGCAGGTGTCTTATGCCATGTAGGCAATTATTCCATATATAAATAACTGAAATGGGTGCCTGCAAAGATTCACACACATGCTAAACTTGACTGCACTGAAACTATCCACAGTGAATGAAGTTAAGCACAGTGTGTAAAGTTAACCATGTCTTTCCATTGATTTCAAAGGCTTTTGGAGTACGTCTTACGTGTTTTAGGTGCCGCAGAGAAAATTTATTATGTGGGATTCACTATAGTGAGAAACTAAACATGGGATAATTAGAGATGGTTTTGGGATCCTCATAATCTAACTAAGACAGCAACTTGCCATGTTTTCAGGTATAACTCCATAACAAGCACAACATACAATATCCAATGAATAAGAAGGCGAGATGGTGAATCGCAAAAGAAGAGTTCAGAATACAGTTGGATCAGTGATTTTTAAATATGAAAAATTAGAATTCTTTCAACAGTTTTTAATTAGTTAATGCCAAAATGATAATTTAGTTCCTTAGCAATGAAGGCCAAAAAACCCAAGCACAAGATGACAAACACACAAAGCCACATTTAGAGCAGAAATGCCACAAATATGGAAATGGTAAATTTGTTCATCTCAAAACTACTTAGTTTCTCAGTATTTAAAGGAAAACAGTAAGATTTTTTTCTTATTCTCTCAATTCAGGCTATACAGTTCTCTTTTTAAAAAATTACATTCTCTGGAAACCAATACTATGAACATGAGAAGATACAGTTTGAGTTCTTAATGCTATTTTAGTTAGATTCTCAATCTGCACTCTTAGCATTCTAAGCAAAAAGACCAAGGACTGTGTTATAGTTACAGGATGAGCTGTGCTTCAGACCCCTTTTGATCCCTCATGAGTGTATCCGTCTGGTGACAGGTTTCACTACCTTCCCCGCTTTTTGGGTGGAACCACACATTCTACCTCTCTCAGAATGGATCTCTGGGCTGCAGCCCCTTTTTTTACCAACTGTGTTAACACAACAGGCCCAGCTGTGTTTAACTACTGTAAGCCCTTTTCCTCCAGGGCCAGTGACATGGGCTGATTAAAGTGACTCAAACAGCTTCTTCAAAACAAGGAATTGTTTATTCACTCAAGGGTGCACAGCAAGTAGAGAAAGAGATAAAACAATAAAAAGCCTATACCCCTGGGTCTTACCTAAACTTTATTCTTTCTGTGCAAGTTTTATGTAAGTCCCATTCAGCCCAGCCACCCCTATTGCTGGTTTGGGAGTGACAGTCAGCCCCTGCTACACTCTGTCTGTGTCTCACTATCAGAGGGTACATCTACATTGTGTTTTTAAACCCGTGGCAGCAAATCTCAAAGCTCGGGTCTATAGATGTGGGCTCACACTAAAAACAGTTGTGTAAACATTCAGGTTCAGGCTCTGAAGCCCATATTAATATGGCTGATAAAAAGGGGAGGCTGCGGCCCACCTCCTCACCCAGGCCTTAGAGTCCTAGCTCCAGCCCAAGCCGCAATATCTACACTGCTGTTTTTAGTGCTATAGTGCGAGTCCATGTCTATAGACCCAAGGTTTGAGACTCGCTACCATGGATTTTCAAACACAGTGGAGACGTACATAGAGACTTCTCTTCAACCACTGCTGCCTATTCACTCCCCTGCCTTTCTAGGCTAGGGTCTTTCATGGTTTAGTATAATTTCTCCCACATCCAAGCCAAGGATCAAAGGGATACAACTTAGAGAATTTTTCACTTCCCAGCTCTTTGAGCTCTGGTCAAGTGAAAAATTCTCTAAGTTGTATCCCTTTGATCCTTGGCTTGGACGTGGGAGAAATTAACCTGCTAGCCTGGATGAAGCCAGGCAGATAGGCATTTCCCAATTAACGGGCCTTTCACTGTTCCCTTAAGGACCCTTTGTATTCTCTCTGGTGGTATCTTATCTCTGTCACTGTTTCATTTCCCATTAGTTCCCTCCTAACAGCCTCCTCTGATTTAATTCCATGAAGTCAGGCAGCATAATATCCAGCAGGTAAACTGAGGCAAATGTGATTGTCAGAAAATAATACAGATAACTCCTTCGTGCTCCACAGACTGAATAGTCAGAGACTGAATTACTCTCTCAGCCCTCAAGAACAGGGCTGAATCACAGGCTTGGGGAAGCTTTCACCACCATTACTATATACATTCCATGGGTGGAGGGCATCAGTTTCCAGTGTTCTCAATCTAGCACTTTTCACAAACACATTTTATTAGTTTTTAAAAGCTAAGTGGAATTCAGGCTACTGATTTTAAAATCTATTAGATCTAATATCACTTCTCATAGACAGCAACGTTTTATTTTAATGTAGTTAACCTGTCTCACACTATAGTCACTGCTATGTTAAAGGTTATGATGCAGAGGAGATAGCAACATTTTATAGAAGAATGAATTACCGCTACTTACTCTAGCACTTAAATGATACCGGTTGTCTTTGGTTCACTTTAAACAATACCTATCCAAATTTTTCATAGATAGCTAATGTCACTGAAAACACTTTACTGGAAATTTAGTCACACAACCCCACCAAGATTTCCCATATATATGCATGAAAATAACTAGCTACACCAATGCAACCCTTCTCCCCTATATCTGCTACTATGTCCAACAAGAGTGACAATGAACATTAGATTGTTTCTACTAAATGATACACCGTGAAATAGTTAGCCATTTTGATATGTAAATCCATCATTTGGATGAACAGCAGCAGTTCATATTTCTGTTAGAGCTAGCTCTGCAAAATTTGGCAGACATCACTTTATGTTCAGCTTACACTTTCAGATTGTCTTTGAAACAGACAGACTAGATAGCCAATATTTTGAAATGAAAGTTTAAATTCTGAAGTACAATTGTGATACTTCAAAAATGAGGCAGCAATTTACATGGCCACATAACCAATTACAGTAATTCCTCACTTAAAGTCATCCTGGTTAACGTTGTTTCATTGTTACATCGCTAATCAATTAGAGAACATGCTCATTTAAAGTTGTGCAATGCTCCATTATAATGTTGTTTGACAGCCACCTGCATTGTCCACTGCTTGCAGAAAGAGCAGCCCATTGGAGCTAGCTGGTGGGGGCTTGGAACCAGAGTGGACCGGAAGCCCCCCTATCAGTTCCCCACTCCCCTAAGTTCCCTGTGCGGCAGCTGCCAAGCAGGCGTGTCCTCCTGCCCCCCATCTCCATAGAGCGGGAGGAAGGGAGTGGACACGACAGGGCTCAAGACGGAGGGAGCCTGCCAGCAGCAGCTGCTGTCTCAACTTGCTGATCTACTTAAAAAGGTAGTGTACTCAGAGTGGGGTCAGCATACTTAAAGGGGTGATGCGTGTCTCTCTCTCTCTCTCTCTCACACACACACAGTATGAGTGTGTGTCTCTCTCTGCCATGCTGTCTCCCCTCCCTCCATTTGTGCTGCCTTGTAGAGTGTGAGGCTACATTAACAATGTGTTAACCCTTGAGGGCTCAGCTGAATGCTAGTTCAACATTTAGCAGTAAGGCATTCCCTGGGAAATATCCCACCCTCTGACTCCACCACCTCAACCAAGCTTCACAATCATCATTGCTGTGTACAGTATTAAATTGTTTGTTTAAAACTTATACTGTGTATATACATATATATAAAATATAGTCTTTTGTCTGGCAAAAAAAATTTCCCTGGAATCTAAACCTCCCCCCCCCCACACACACACACACACATTTTACATTCATTCTTATGGGGAAATTGGATTTGCTTAACATTGTTTCGCTTAAAATAGCATTTTTCAGGAACATAACTACAACGTTAAGCGAGGAGTTACTGTATACTCAGGGTCCCAACTGCGACATTCTTTTCTTCACATACATGTTTGATCAAGTATGTGAACGGATTCTCCTTAGTCTAAATATTTTAAACTTGAGTAAGAAAATACTGGACTTATTGTTTGATAGAATACTGTACTCTCTATACAATTCATGTGGCCCCATGAATGCCTTGTACAGTCTCTGCAGGGCAAGGAAAGAAGGGAAGATATCAAGAACCCTGAGGAGTTTAGAAACAATACAAGGCCAAGAGAACTGGTTACTCCACACATCCCTAAAGCTCTGCAGGGCAGAGGAAGGAAGGCACTGGAATCTGTGGAGCTCCAAAATTCCACAGGGCAGATGAACCCGTGGTGGGAGAGGGTTTAAAGGGGCCAGTTATTCTGAACCATTGCAAAGGCCTCTAGAACAGCATGAACTAGGGGTAACTTGCAAAACTTATAAGCTTATCTGAGCTGTACAGGATAGGGAAAAACACAGTCATGGTGGAGTAGGGACCTTGCAGAGCTCCTAAGTTCCATATTGGCCCTATAGTCAAAAGAAGGAAATTAACAAACAGATAATTTTGTTACTTTTAGCACAAGCATCTCCTCACCAAAATTCATTGATCCAAGGCAAAAATTACAGCAAGGTTATAGGTGATAAGATTGCTACCTCTCGCTGAAGCGCAAACATATTCACTCCAAGGATTGTTCCAGTTTAAAAAAGCCTAAACATTTAAAAGTCTGGAAATGAATAGTTAAAGGAAGGAAGATAAATATTCAAGTATCCTCACAGTTCAGACATTCTCTGAAATAAACATGCATGTGTAAAAATAAAATCACATTGCACATTCCAAAAACAACCTTAATTCAGACTCCCATTATCTACCCACCTAACATTTAACAGGAAATGCTTATTGGAACAACAACAGTTTTAAGAATATTTGAAATCACTGGTTACAGATGAAAACACCAAACATTCTCCAAGTTTCTTTGACCCGCTTTCTCTTCTTCCTAGGTAATTAGGTAATATACTAGCTTAATTTAATCAAAAGGTTATACTGAGATCTGTGCCCTATTGAGTACAGCATGATTGGGTAAATATTGTTAAGTATTTTCAGATCAGTCAACACTGGTCTAATTCTGCTCCCATTGAGTTCAACAGATGCTGGTTAGCCCAATGCTGAGCACTTCTGAAAAACCCACCTACAATCTGTATCTCATATGAAATGTGGAGTCTCACTTTGAAAAGATAAACAGGAAAAAATGGCATGGGGTGATATAGGGCTATATATTTCCAGGACATATAATTAAGGTGGAAGTAACAGATTTTGTTTTCAACCTCAGAATGGAATAGTGGATGAAGAAAAATAGTTGTGCCTCTGGTCTGACCATGAAGGATGAGACATGATATATTGGTGTCTATTGGCCAAAACAGGTAGTTGGGATTGGCAAGAGCCTAGTTTCTGGTTTGTATATGGAGGATAATAGACAAAATGTTGGTTTCTATGGCCAATAATAAGCAGGTGAACTGAAGGATACTGTGGGGGAGGAGGGCAGGGGGGAGTATGTGAGTGATTTTAAGGTTTGTAATTTATATGCAAAATATAGATGTGATAAAGGGTAAGTGTCAAAAGGCTTCTGATTAACAGGTTAATGCTGGGAAAATTGTGCAGAATTTACACTGATTTTTAAAAGTCAATGCATATTCTACAAACACATGTACATTTATTTAAGGGACTATATGAACTGTGAGAACATTTGAATAGTTATCTACCTCGCATTAATGGTTCATTTTCATATATTTACATGCTTAGGGGGTTATTTAAAACTGTAACCCTGTTTTGTAAACATATGTTTCAATTTTAATGTTAAGTAGCAACCATAACCTTAGGTAACAATTAGTTTCTGTCTCTGTATTACTGCGCACAATTTAGGAAAGCTCAAAATAATTTTTTTCTTTTTGAGGCAGAAATGTATTGCTCTGTCTGTTTCCCTGTCTCGCTGGAGAGAACACAACATATACCAGCAGGGGAGGTTGCTTCTCCTCTACATGGCTGTACAAAACTAACTTTTCATGCTAAAAAGAGAATTTTTTAAAAAAAGATTTAGTGTCTGGATCCGATGCACAGATTGTATCAATTTACTCTAATCTAATGAAACACTCCCTACCAGACTAGTTAGGGAAGAAAAAAAGTTCTATTCAGTGTGATGGATTAACATTCATCATTATAATATGAAAATCACAACAAAGCTAAAACATGTTCTAAGCCTTTTTGTTTGGCTTCATTACCTCTGAGTTTGCATACTCTGCCTGCAAATGCTTGCACTCATCTTTCAGCTTCTCTGATTCTCTCTCACGCTCCAAAGTCATCTTGTCCATCAATGTCTGAACTTGGACCAGCTCCTTCTTTAAAACAGAAACATCCTCCACACCAGGCCTTTGCAGCTGAAAGGCAGCATAACAATAATTACTACCTATAAGGATTTCTAATACTGACAGATATGTTTTCAGTATCACTTCATATTCACTCTCTGCAAAAGCTTCCAAATTCATTTAAGATTTCCTGCTGAAACTATTTTGGGTTATTTCCAGACCCTTTATTTTCAAATACACTTTCATTTCTCATCTAAACAGAGAATGGTATTATTTATCACTGTTTTTATTATATATATTGCTGTAGCACCCAAAGACCCCAATCAGGAGTGGGGCATTAGGCACTGTTTTCACTTTCATAAAGACAGAGTCCCTGCCCTGAAAAGCTTACAATATAAAAGAACAACAGAACAGATGAGGAGTGGAAGGAAAAGATAAACCTTACAGGAAAAGCAGCCAGGGTGGTAATCGCAGCTATACATCACAGGGAGAAGGTGGATGAGGTAATATATTTTATTGGATCAACTTCTGTTGGTGAGAGAGACAAGCTTTTGAGCTTACACAGAGCACTCTGTCAGGTTTGGGAAATGTACTCACAACGTCACAGCTAAATGCAAGGTGGAACAGATTGTTTAGCCTAGTAGTTAACACATATTTCCAGATACTCAGATACCAAAGAATATGCTCTGAGGAGAGAGTCCAGGATATATACACTTAAAACCACCTTCACCAAACAAGGACTCTCCACCAGAGAAGTAGATAGCATCATGGAATGGGCCATCCAAACACCCTGAGAGAACCTGCTTCAATACAGAAATAAAACTCCCTCCGACCGCACAACAGTACTTTTCACCTACCACACCACACTAGAACCCATACGGGGTATCATCAAACAATTACAACTTATACTCAATGTGGACATTATCCTGAAATAAACCTTTCCTGAACCTCCTCTTCTGGTCTTCAAACAAGCCCCCAATCACTCTCCAAGCTCCTCATCAGACGCAAGCTCCATGCAGATCAGGGCCCACCAACTCAAAGTAGCACCAGACATTGTCAGAACAGATGCAAAACTGTAGACATATCTCCATTTCTGCTATAATCAACACTCCCCACAACACATCTTTCAAGGTCCATGGGTCCTACACATGCCTATCACAACCTATGGTGTACCTTATCCAGTGCAGTAAATGCCCCCATGACTGGAGAGCTGTTAACAGGCTACTTCACCTTGAATGGTCCCTTGAAATATGTGTTAGCTATTTATGCTAAACAATCTGTTCCACCTTGTATTTAGCTGTGACACTTTGAGTACATTTCCCAGAGAAGAAGAAGAGCTCTATGTAGCTCAAACCTTGTCTCTCTCACCAACGGATGTTGGTTCAATAAAAGATATTACCTCACCCACCTTGTATTGCTAATATTCTGGGACCAACACAGCAACACCACCACTGCATAAAGCCATACATCATGTTAGTTCCATGGACGGATGGGTTGTTTACATATTTGTTTCATATGTGTTACCCCAAAAAAAGTTTCAGGTCGGCTTTTGGAGGGGAAAGTAGCACTTGGAGCTGAAGTGGGTGGGAGGAAGGGACTGTTGGTGTTGGACAGGGAACAGGAAAGAGAATAAAGATGAGACGGGACAGAGAGAGGAAGGATAGAAGGAGGGACAGAAGCAAAATGTCCAGGAGAGTGAGATTGCGCAGATGAAGGATTGCAGTGGCAGACAGAGAAATGAAGAAAGTCTACTAATCAACAGCAATACAGAAGAGGAAAAGAAAAATCCAGAGCCCAAGTTTCTCAGTTGAGTAAGTGAATGAAGATGACAGGAGGCTAGAAAGCGCCTCCTGGCTACTCTGCTTTTCCTTATGTGGAAGAAAGGCTGCTGGGTAGCTTCCTCTTAGACCATGATTGTGAAAAAGGGTTACTAGGAATAACTTTTCTTTAGTATTTTGCCTCTGTGGAGCCACACTCTTGGAATACGTGTGCCCTGGGCAGCCAAGAGCAACAACGGTAACACCAGTGTAGACAAAGTGATGATAGGTGCCAGCCTTTAACCAGCACATCACCGAGGTCTGGGCAGAGCTGCTGTTATGAATGCAGTTGCCCGGTGACAGCAACAGTGAAAAACATGAGGGGAAAAAGGCTAATATAGAGACATCCACTGAAGTCAACAACAATGGATCTATTCACATGAGTATATTCTAAACATCGACAGTAAGGGTTGCAAAATTAGGCCTAAGTAAAAAATGTATGAGGATTAATATTTTGTTTATGAAAGTCCTGAAATGAGGGAAGCCACACAGAGGCCTCTGAACAGAGCACAAACAAGCATCATGTCATACGTACCTAGCAATAATGCAAATAACTGAATAAACAGAGCAGGCAAAATATACATTCCTTGGCTGGGAAGTTATTGGAAGTTTAGAGCAATGGAATAGATAGTTTAGAAGAAGGGATTTTCTGAGCCGCTCTTTCTCTCATAAATAAATCACTGTCCAAGTAAACAATGATAGTCTATTTTAAGATTATGTTTAGAATGGGCAAATGACTAAAAACTCTCTCCCTCTCATTTGGGAAAGGCCGAATAAATAAATAAATAAATAAATAAATAAATAATGTGGTATGAGTTACCAATTCAGTCTTTAAATCTTCTATTATGGCTCTCTCTTTCTGTAGTTCTTGAATCAGGTTTGTCACTTTCTGCTCTGCACTTTCTCGAAGACTCATTTCCTCATCATACTTTGCCTTAATATCTAGTAAAGAAGGAAGTTATGCAAAAGATCATTCATTCAGGTTTTAATTAAAAGAAGAACCGATTGCATAATAATTTTATGTACTTACCTACAATCTCAGTAGCCAGCTGTGCGGCTTTTTGCTCAAACAGGTCTTTCATCTGCTTAATATTAAAATTTTCTACTTGGGTCTCTTCAAGTTGCCGTTCTAATGATTCTAGCTCAAAAACAGTAGTATTTATTGAGAAAACTAAAATCAGAGGTTACACAGAAACTTATATTGATAAAAGAGCATTAGAAATGAGTAACTCACCAAAGCTCACTTAACCTTCAATTCACTTCAACAGAACTGTTCATATGCTTAAAGTTAAGCATGTGCTCAAGTGCTTTGCTGGAATAGGACAGTGAGCACAGCACTTTGCAGGATTGAGCTCATAATCTAGCTAACCAATGGAAATTAGTTTATCCATTTTGGTCACTTTTTGTACACTGCTAATTTCTGAGCCCTGAGGTGCAGTCAGAAGTTATTTAATAAGGATCAGCCAGAGATTGTGTGTGTACACATAAGAAAGTTATTATTCGATGAGTGTCTCATGCAAATATAACATGGAACAAAAAAATTAAGAACATGCAGATTTTTAAAAAAGTGTTTTCTTTGGCAGCAAGCAGGGAAGACTGGCACTGAAGTCAACAGAATGAGCACTGACAATTGGTGTAATTCAAATGTCAACAATCACTCTGTCTTCCGCAGCACAATGGCTGGTTGGATATTTAAAATGATTAAGAACATGTTCAGAAATCAAAACCATGATCAGAAGTACTTTTATGGTCACAATAATTTCACCTCCTTTATCCTAGAAATGATAGAACCAATCAACCTTTTTTTTTAATGTTTCTTTACTCTAAAAATGAACAAGGCAACCTTACGTGTCCCTATAAACTTATTGAAAAAAAATGTAGGCAAGAGAAGACATTACATAATTGCACCATTTTAGCCTTTTAATATAGGAAACAGTATTTTTTATCAAGTCTGAAGTTTCACTTAACTTAATTTTTCTAACACAGAGAACTGTAGTATTTCAATGCAATGTAGAAACTTCTCTATTAAAATATTTCTCACCTGTAGATGCAGCAGTTGTCACTCCATCAGGCTTAGAGTCCTTAAGAAAAGAAAAAATGAAGAATAAGTGTATCACTAGACAGAGTAAAGGTAATAACAAAAGTTTCAATAGCAGACATTTCCTGAGCATTTGAAAGAATTCCATACTTGAAGCCTCTTAGAATGGTTACGAAAATAGACTGATGTGCTTCAATGCTGCAGAGCAATTTAGGACAGAAAAGGCCAAGAAGACTAGCCATCCTCTTATATCACTTAGCTATCATACTGATGCAGAACAGCAAGACTCCAATGCTAACGAGCCTTCTGTTATATTGAAATCTGCCTCTACAGCAATATATGTTGTTATATGCACTATTACGTGCAAGAGAAGCAGCAGCAAAGAAAGGAAAGACAGATTTTCCCAAAAGGTTCAAGCAATTCTATACTTTTAATCCTTCACATATAGAGCGAAATTCACCCCAATGCCTATTTCTGAGGTTTGTATAAATCAGTTCTGAAGCAACTCTGTTATATATGAAAATAAATTAGAGCTCCATTGTTTCAGGAGGCAAGTTTAATAATGTGCAAGAGGCTACAATTAACTTTGTTTGGTGGGTGTTTTTGGAGAAGGTTTTGCGAGTTTTTAAGATTCTATTGCCATTTTCAGAAATACTTTGGAAGCAATAATTCACTACAGATAAATACAGTGAAGAGACAGATAAACTGAGCATGGTCTGAATGGGCCTACTGTCAGGAAAAATCTGATTGGAAATTAAAGGGCATGTAGTAATGAACAATCATAGCACCTTTAACCTCATACACATTTATTTCATTGCATATTCAACTGATTTTTTAAAACACTTCAGGAATCAATTTATGGAACTAATTGAATTGGGCCACGTGCCTTACAACAAGGTATTAATCTTCAATGTCAAAGATGATAATAAACTGCTTGTTGTAAACCTGCTTCAAGTATTTTAAAGCAATTACTTGCTGGCGCTGCACTTTTTCTAATTCTTTCTTCAGCTCTTCTGAATACCATCTCTCCTCCTAGACAAAGGGAGGGGAGAGAAAGTGTATTACAGGCTTGCAATGTAAGCTGCTAGCACACTTCACAATTTGAAACCATGAACTATATTCAAGTAAAATTAATTTCCAACCTTAAGTGAAGCTTGCAAATCTTGGACTTCTTGTCGGAGTAGTGATATTTCATTGCTGAATAAAGATCCGGGAGTTGAGAAATTAATAAGTCATGGTTACATTTTGTTGATTAAACTTCCAGTACATGCAATAGTTCCTGTTCAGATTTGTTATTAAATAAGCTGGATACAGGACACCTCACATTTGATCAGTGTCTTAATGCAGTCTTAAATTTCAAAAAATAAAAAATGCAACACAAACTGAACTGCCATCCATTATCTCATTTTCACACTAATCACCAGATTTAAAAAGTGCATAGTCACCTTAAATATCTTAATAATTTTCAGTCTAATGTATTTGGTCTATTCTCAGAATGAGTAATTGCACTAAGGTTTATGGAATTTTCTTTTCACCCTTGTATTGGACCAAAAATAACTCAACTATTTCCATATTGGGGTCTTGGAGACCCCTAATATGTGAAAATTGGAGATAACACATGGGATGTGTTTAAAACTGACTTTACTTGTAACCAATGAACTATAAAATTATGAATAAGTTAAAACTTTCTAGATTCAGAAGAAGTAGTTACTCACCTCGTGCAGTAACAATGGTTCTTCGAGATGTGTGTCCTTATGGGTGCTCCACTATAGGTGTGCTTGCTTCTCTGGGCTGCTGATCAGAGAACTTCGGTAGCAGTGTCCGTTAGGCCCACACATGCACGGTCTCTCCTTGTGCTGTGCCACAAGACTAGGCAATGTGCTAAGCCCCCTTGACTTCCTACTCCCACATGGGACTTAAACCTGGTGTTGAGAGGCCTCCTTTTGAACCCAGGGCCACCTATTCACTTACATATCTCTCAATGAAAATGGCCTTCCTGATAGCAATTACTTCGGCCAGGAGACAAGGAGAAATAGCGGCTCTGGTGCACATCCCCCCTTCACAGTATTCTTTCGGGACAATGTTACACTCTGGCCACATCCAAAATTCATTCTTAAGGTAACCTCCCTGTTTCACATGAACTAACTGATTCATCAACAGCACAGAGATGCAAGCACACCTGCAGTGGAGCACACCTAAGGACATTATTCGAAGAAGCACATTACACAGTACTTGTGCTGGGGTCTAACTGACCCCATGATGAAACACGTTTTTTAAAAAAGGAACACACTCTACAGGTATTGGGGGCTAACTGACCCCATCTTTAGACAATGAAAATAGATAGCAACAGCAACAATATAAAAGGCACAAACACAGCAAAATTGCAATAAATGGCCTACTACTTTGAACAAATGGAGCTAATAACTGACATATCTTCTAAAAATAGTAAGTTTTTACACTTCACACATTTTTGATGTGTTTTTCTATCTCATTCCCTGGAACAGATGCAACATCTTCCCCATTAGTCTCTGGATCAGTATCCAGGATACTAGAGGTTTCAGAGTAGCAGCCGTGTTAGTCTGTATCCGCAAAAAGAAGAACAGGAGTACTTGTGGCACCTTAAAGACTAACAAATTTATTAGAGCATAAGCTTTCGTGGACTACAGCCCACTTCTTCGGATGCATACCGATGATATGCATCTGAAGAAGTGGGCTGTAGTCCACGAAAGCTTATGCTCTAATAAATTTGTTAGTCTCTAAGGTGCCACAAGTACTCCTGTTCTTNGGACCTGGGTACAGAAATTTTTTGCCCACTGGTACATGAAAGGAACATTCCAGCCTTGCCTAAGGCATCTAGGGAAGTAGTGTCTAGTATCCTGAAAAAAGAAGAACAGGAGTACTTGTGGCACCTTAGAGACTAACAAATTTATTAGAGCATAAGCTTTCGTGGACTACAGCCCACTTCTTCGGATGCATACCGATGATATGCATCTGAAGAAGTGGGCTGTAGTCCACGAAAGCTTATGCTCTAATAAATTTGTTAGTCTCTAAGGTGCCACAAGTACTCCTGTTCTTCTTTTTTCAGGATACTAGACACTACTTCCCTAGATGCCTTAGGCAAGGCTGGAATGTTCCTTTCATGTACCAGTGGGCAAAAAATTTCTGTACCCAGGTCCCTGAGAAACATTCACCTCTTATTCATAGATGTATTGTGATTCAACAAAATCTAAACAACATATGCCTTCAGACATGCAATGTGCATATGCAATCCAATAGTGCGTCTCTGCCCCAGCCACAGCATCTGTCAAGCATAGATTTTTCAGAAAATGCATCTGACAATCGTTGCATCCCCAGAAACTCTTCCTAGCAACTGTAGGCTTCCCAGAAAACCAATGTAATGGCATTATCTTCAAAGAAACTCAATTTGCTGGACAACTGTGATGATACATAAGCCAAATGTTATCTGGACTCTCACAGATTCTCAAGAACCTTTTGGTGCTTGCTTTTTTTTTTTTTTGAAAAACAAAAAACACTGAAACAGAGAAGATAAAAACAATGCTGAAAGACTGATATAATCATATCATAATTGCTGCCTCAACATAAAAACAATCTGTGCTGGAATAGTTGCATAATTAATTTCAAGTCTAACTGACCCTAATAACTTTTGAATGACCTTTTTTGCTACGCTAAAACCACAATAGGATATGAAGATAAAAACCAGTGCTAACAAGTTGTCCTTATCATACTTAGAGAATACTTAAAGAAAAAAACAGCCAGTGGTTTGCCTATCATGTTTTATTTATTTTATTATGTATTTGGGGTTCAGGAGACCCCCAAAGACCTTGAAAGTGTAGTACTTTCATTTTTCCCATTGACTAACATTGAGGTGGTCTAACTGACCCCATTACCTTTTTGGTGACCTTTTTTTAAACACAAAAATCACAATAGGTAAGATAATAAACCCAATGTGGAAAGATTGACCCCATCCTACTTTGAGCATACTTAACATATGAAGAAGCACAGGTTTGTCATAACAATTTTTATTTACATTTTTGTGTGCGTTGGGGTCACACAGACCCCAAAACATTAGAAGGGTTAAATATGCAAATAAACTGATTTAGACCTATATTCTGTTTTACTTGATTGTATCAACTAAATAATAGAACTTTAGAATTGCAAGATAGTGTATTAAAATGTTTAGCTGTGGTTAGTTCCCCCTCATTTCCCATATAATGTCAAGGGGCAATGCTAGGAGACAGCATGCTATCCTATTTGTTCTGAAATACACAGTTATATAATATTTAACTCAAACAGCAATTTAATGTGTCCAATAGTTACACCAATTTCAGGGCTTGAGTGTGCTGACATTCAAAACCCTGGGGCTTGTAACTCTCAAATTACACTCAGAAGCCTGATGTTCTAGTCGCCCAGGAAAACAAAATATGAGGAGGAAATAGTTATTACTCAGTTTGCATAGCACCTTCCTAAAATCTCAATTCACCTTGATTAATTAAAAAACTATACACATAAGAATCACATCACATCACAGAAATGCAGCCACCCTTAATGTGGAATGTAGCAGCCATATTACTGCCAACAACACATTATTTCTTACTCTTATTATTGGTATACAGTAATAATCTGAGGCCCCAGTCACAACCAAAGGCTGATACAAAAAACACTACACAACAATTCAGGGTCACTAAATAGAAAAGAAAATCTCCAATAAATATTACTAGTGTCTCACTAGTTATGTCTATATTGTAAGTTATCTATTTAAAGCAATAATGGGATTTAGGTCTTCTCTACATAGGAATGTTTTACCAGTTATACTGACATAGTCATACAGATATAGTTATACCACCATAACCACCCATGTGGACACACTTATTCTTTATAAAAGTGGCTTTTTTTAGTTTAGTTTATGTCAGTTGGGAAGAGGTTTAAGCTAAACTGAAAAAGCTCTCTTATACTTGAATAAAAGTGTTCACGCAGAGGAGTTATACTGATATAACTTTGGCTTATATTTTAAAAAATGGCACTTTTCACAATACTGTGCTTTTCCTGGCCCAATTCCAAAATAGTTTGCTATATCTCACCTTTCTAAGCCTTAAATGGAAAAGTTTATTTGGTATAACTTGAGGCACGAATTTAAACCAATATATTTATACTGTGCCAGTTTAACTCTGTGTGTGGACACTCATTTCAGTAAAAGAGAGTCTTTTTCCGCATTTATGCTTATGTCACTCTGGAAAGAGGTTTATGTTCAACTGAAAAGGCCACTCTTATTCTGCAATTAAAGGGTGTCCACATAGGGAATTATACTGGTATAACTATATCATCTTAAGAACTAGTAAATCTTTCCTGTGTAGACAAGCCCTAACTCTTATTTCTTTTTGCTCCCCTTGAGCTGCATGACTCCCAGTCCTTCTCCCACTTCTGTCTTCAGGCCTTCTTCTATGCAGCCCTCCTAAATCTGATGTATGATGCTTGATCCAGATATACTTTAAGTTCCTCTTTTATGTGATGTGTGAAAATGACTATAAAAACATTATCTTACTCAGCAAATCTGTCCCAAATGTGTATTGGGGGTCACATCTACTCACTTTAGTGAGCAAAGTAAATTGGTATTGTTCTTTGTCTTCTTTCCCCACAAAACACAAAACTAAGACTGAGTGAGCTGTGGATTCAATCCATCTTGTGTATCATCAACAGAATTGTTTACCGCATTCCAGTCAGTTACACCTGTGCAACCTCACTGAAGACAAGGTGTTGCTGAGGGCACGATTTGACCTATAGAACCTTTATTAATTACTGGTGATGATACACCAGATGGAAAGAACTCAGCTTGACTCTCAGAGACTATGCTGAATTTGCAGAGCTGGCACGTTGACAGAAAAAAAAGCAAACAAAAGAATCCCCATCTTTTTACTTGTAAACTGAGCACATTTGATAAGCAGATGAAAATAAACATCGAAACCTGCAATGCCAATTGTACAGACTCATTTTTAAGAGCAGACCCACACCTTCCCAAAGACCCAAACCTTCCCAAAGGCCTAATCCCCAGCCTTAGCCCATGTTCACAAGTCTTAACTGGTGAATGACTGGGGAGGGTATTTAATGTTAGCCCCAGCTAATTCATTTTTAATGTCATCATTACATCATGCTACTGTTTACTTTCTAAAAAATATCCTAGAAAAATCCATTTTTATTAGTTTAATTGAATGGTTGTTTCACCAATTTGAGCAGAAATAATTTGTTTTACATGTAATAAGAGAAACATGTTAAAAAACATTCAAAACATTTAAAAGCCTCAAATGTTAGTGTAGACTCTTTTCTTTGCTGAGCTACAGAGAAAGGGTCTTGTCAGACTCTTTGACAGCTCCACTACCGCTAACGTATTTAATAGAATGCACATGTTCAGCTTAGTGAAGTCATCAAGATCCCATGCCAACTGGAGAACAGTCAGTCAGAAGAAGCTTCCAGATCAGTGTGTGAAAAGAAGATCTCCAATGACCTGGGCTGTGAGCAATGTGGTTTTGATGGATGTCCTGCCCTGCTATTTTGTGACCTGCTGCCTTGCTTCTGTCAATGCCTAAGATGGCTCTCAGCCTATCCCAATAGCAATTGTGAAGAAATGGGAGCTCCTTCTTCCTTGAGGTCTGGTCTATACTACCCGCCTGAATCGGCGGGTAGAAATCGACCTCTCGGGGATCGATTTATCGCGTCCCGTTGGGACGCGACAATCGATCCCCGAATCGGCACTCTAACTCCACCAGCGGAGGTGATAGAAAGCGCCGCCGACAAAAAGCCGCAGAGGTCGATTTTGCCGCCGTCCTCACAACGGGGTAAGTCGGCTGTGATACGTCGAATTCAGCTACACTATTCACGTAGCTGAGTTTGCGTATCTTAAATCGACTCCCCCCTGTAGTGTAGATGTACCCACAGACAGTGACAAGTAGATTTTGGATTTTGTTTTGGATATTTTTATTTTTATTTTCCCACAACATACTCCAACTTAATAGCCATAGCATGTTAAATTTTATGTTCTTTTCTTTATGAGTTCAATAGGTTATCAATGTTTTAATTAAATTATTTATCATTTTTATCAATCACAGAGGGTTTGCTCCACGGCTAAGACAACAGCTAGTCAAGATATTAGTTGAACCCATCAGAGTTATACAATCTACACCTTGATTATATTAGCATCACGTGTTCCCACACAGTATGTGAACACACTCAAAAGCTGCTCACCATCTTATTGCTATGCACAACCAAGATGAAAATCATGGAATGCATAAACTGGAAGTAATACAGGCTGAAATTTACAACAGCCCCACATATCCATTGAACAGAAGGGGAGCCAAGATGGAACTATGTGGAACCGTGCATGAACGAATCCTCAGGGACAAGGAACAAGAGCCCAAAATCAATTTCTGGGAATGCTCAAATAAGAAGGGAATCAAGCCACCCATGAGCTACCCCCATCAACTCCAGCCTCATACATAAGAGTCAACAGCACCAACTGATCAACAGCATTAAAAGTAACCAATGGATTTAACAATATCAATATGTAAACCCAATTTTCATCTATCACCAGTCCAGTATCAGCTAGCATAGTATTAAACTAATATTTTAATTGATTTTAGAAATGGGGCATTACGATTTAAATACTTCATTGCATAATTAACTGTTCAGATTAGTACATGCTTAAATGTAATTAGAAATACTTAACATTGACAGAAGACTATATGCACAAATTAATATTGTTCTACCTTTTCGGTGAAAGATGCTCGTCTCCTCCATGACTTGAATCGATGCCAGATCCGTGAACTACTTCATAGTGCTTGAAAAGTTCTTCAGCAGATCCATGAGATTTCATACACATAGGACAAATAAAGCCCTATTATAGAGGAAAGAAAATCCAACAGTAGTTTTTGCCTTTTCCCATCCTTTTCATCCTAATCAAGAGATTTATTGGGACCATTTAACAGGAAAAATAAAATGTAGGAGAGTAGTTACCTTAAAAAATACCACTTATCTAATTATCTGACATTATGGAAAGTAGAGAAGACTAGAAAGCATAAAAAACACACCCCATTTCGTTATGTAGTGCAGTTCTCCAGTAAAATTGTACCTATTGCTAAATTTCACTCCCAGAACTAGTACACAGAGTTGTTATAAATTTAAGAAATGTAGCATCACAAAGGACTGTCACTTTTTTAAATGTTTGAGGAAAGGCAGTGTTAAAAAGGCACTTTCACAAAGTTTTTATTAAAAAAGAGTTCTGTTCCTTTCAAAGATTTTCCTAGGATGGAGAACCACACTCATAGTAATCAGACAATAAAAAATTGCAGAGAAGAGCCAGCCAGAAACTCCAGCAAGCAGGGGCAGAAGCAGCCAAAGCTGGGGCTGCTGCACTGGGGGAAAAGGGTAAAATGGGGCTCAGCTGAGCCCATCCCTCCCCCCAGTAACCCTCTGGACAAAGAATTGTACAGGAGAGACACTCCCCACACACACACACACACACACACACCTCTTGGAGGCACTAGGACCCAGATGTAGCCTCCCCACCTCCCTCTTATGCGGGCTTGGGAGAAAACCGCAGAGAAGAGTCAGCCAGAAACCCCAGCCAGTAGAAGCAGAAGCAGCCAACGCAGAGACCTTGGGACATTCAGAGAACTTTCCACAATTTTGACTTGACTTTCTCTGCCCTGTGCTGATTGATTGTTTGCTGTAATCCTCCCCTCCCGCACAGTCTCAGCTCTTCACTTCAGCTCACTGTCCCTCCTACGCTCTTCACCCCTCCCCTGTCCCCCTCACCCTCCTTCCCCTCCGTTCCCTTTTCTCTCCAGTTAGCTGATCCTCATGTAAGTAAATCTCCCTTCCGAAAAAAAATATCATGGAACTAACATGCAGTTTGCTGTCATCACACTGTTCAGTCTACTTGTGTATTACGCTCTTTCCCCCAACTTGCGTCTATCTTGTCTATTTAGACTGTAAGCTCTTTGAGACAGGGACCATCTACTATTCTATGTTTGTACAGCATAATGGGCCCCCAGTTGGTTGGATCTTAGGTGCTACCAGAACAAACATGTTAAATAATAATAATAAAGACAACGACAACAGCTTAATATTCAGACACCTGTTTGAGTCTACAATACTAATATTAGGGGAAAATGTCTTTTGATCTCGCAAAAGTGAGCAAACTAACTAAGTCAGTGATGGATAACTAACTCATGAAAATCAGATTTGTTTGGTCTAAAGAATTTGACATCATCCGTTTACATTCTAGAAGATTCACTGTAAATTCACACAGTATTGCTTTTTTTGGATTGCCTCCCTCCCTCCGGCTTGTCTACACTCAAGTTAAATGATTGCCATGATGTGCCCTGTAACAAACATTAGTGATCTATCCAGACCAGCCTTCAGCAGACAAGTTAAAATACCTCAATTTAACTGACAATCAATTAACTCCACATAAAAAAACACCAAGCTACACAATTCGCTGGTGGGCCACCAGATCATTTGTTTACATTTGCACAGCCGCCCGCAGCTCCCATTGGCTGGGAAGGGCAAACCGCAGCCACTACAAGCTGCGGGCGGCCATGCAAATGTAAACAAATGGTTGGGCAGCCTGCCAGCAGATTACCCTGTCAGGTCACATGCGGCCCGCATGCAACCGCCAGGTTGCCCACCACTGCCATAGAGTGAAAATTTTGTGACGTTCCCATTCGTGGTCGAGTTTAAAGTGTTTACTGAGGAAGTCGGAGTGCACATTCAGCTCTCATGGAAAGTAATTGGGTGATAGTGTGATGTGATTGTTGATGTACCAATTCCAGTGGTTGATTGTTTCTGCACACAGGGAGGCCGATCCCGCTCACCCTTGCTTATTGAGGTAGAAAACAGGCGTAGAGTTGTCTGACATTATAAGGACACAGTGAGAGCGGATGAATGGGAGAAAGTATTCTCACACCCTCCGTACTGCTCATAGTTACAGGATATTGACGTGCATCTGGATTTTCAAGATACACTCGCCCAAGGGTTCTCAAACTGGGGGTCGGGATCCCTCATGGGGTTGCAAGGTTATTACATGGGGGGTCGTGACTGGTCAGCCTCCATCCTAAACCCCACTTTTCTTCCAGCATTTATAATGGTGTTAAATATATAAAAATGTGTTTTTTAATTTATAAGGGGGTGTCGCACTCAGAGGCTTGCTATGTGAAAGGAGTCACCAGTACAAATGTTTGAGAACCACTGCACTAGCCCCTCGAGCTGTGTGGCTGTTCATATAGGCTCCCCAAACTAGCAGGGATGCGTCCATAATTATAGTTTTCTCTGGAGAGGAGAGGAGAAAAGGGACCCCCACGTATACATAATGGGGATTTGTCCACCATAGGAGGGAGGACAGTAGATTGGTCGGGACTGTCACCACAAGGTTCATGGAATGGCGGCTTAGGGAGTATCAGGACTGTAGCCAAGCTTGCAGGCACTGAAGGTGGAGTCTTGCGAATGGGGCGATGTAAGTGCACAAAGCCATGTGGCCAAGTAGGGAAAGATATGTTTTGACCAGTACCTGAGTGTTGCTTGCGATGAGACCTAGGAAATAATTGCTGATGGTCTGGAATCTGTCTGTGGGCAGGTACGCCCTTGTAGTGACAGAGTTCAAGACTGCCCTGATAAAGTCTAGAGATTGAGGAGGGACCAGATTTTTCTGTGTTTATGCTGATTCCCAGTGAAGAAAGGAGGTGGAGCATCATAGAGGTTGATGCATAGGCTTCCTGGTGAGATTTGGCAGCAAGGAGCCAATTGACATGGTATGGAAAGACAAGGAAGTCTGACATAAGCCACTATGACTGAAAATACATTGACAAAGACTCGGGGGGGGCTGCTGCGTCGAAGGGCAGTACTCTATACTGATAATAGTCGGCGCCTAGCTTAAATCCAAGAAAGTGTCTGTATGTGGGGTGAATATCTATGTGCCACCAGACTCCTTGTCGTTTTTGTGGATACAGACTAACATGGCTACCCCTCTGATACTATCTATGTGAAAGTAAGTGTCCTTCCTATTGAGAGCCGTGAACCACAGGGTGATGGAATTATTGCTGCCAATATGACCGTGTGAAATCTGAATTGCGAATGAAGCAGTTGAGATGACAATTGTTTTGTAGCATGAAGCCAAAGCTGAGGACACTAATGGTTCCGACCCAGAGCATACAGCAGTGAGAAGGAACTGGAGGCAGTCAGTCCGCCCTTCCCTTTATCACCCCAGTCGGAGGCACAAGATGAACCAGGACAGATGCATGGACCAATGGACACTACTTTCAAACTCTCCAGCTCCGTAACGCATAGTGTGCATGCATAATCCAGAGTGGAATACAGTAGGGACCATCATTCCAAGAAGAAATTATGGATATTCTCTGATATTATGTCCTGTAGACTAAACAGACAGAGGTGCCAAAACCCCTATTTAAAGGGGAAAGAAAATATGATGGCAGATGCCCTGTCCAGAAAGGAAGGGTCTGACCTGCCTCTGGGTCAGTCAGTGATTAACCTTCCTGCAGCTCTGTAGGAGGGGGAAGTCTGACGCTAAGAGCATCAGAGTGCCAGAAGGCAAGGAGCTCACTGCTATCAGGTAATGAGTTTAAGCTGGCCTGACCAACTCAGTGTACTCTAACTCACTGTAGTTACTGTCTGTATCAAAAAGGTGTCATGTAATACAAAGGTTCTCAAACTGGGGGTCAGGACCCCTCTGGGGGTCGTGAGGTTATTATATGGGCGGTCGCAAGCTTTCAGCCTCCACCCCAAACCCTGCTTTGCCTCCAGCATTTATAGTGGTATTCAATATATTTAAAAGTGTTTTTAATTTATAAGGGAGGTTGCACTCAGAGACTTGCTAAGTGAAAGGGGTCACCAGTACAAAAGTTTGAGAACCACGGATGTAACATGACATTGGAAAACAAATAATTCTCTGATCATTAATATTCTTGTGTGATGCATGTGCATGCCATGTATTAAGAACTATGGATATATGCTGGAATGATGACTAAAAAGTATTTAAGCCAGGCATGTGGGGGAAGTTGGTAAATAGGTCTGCCCTAGACAAAGGAATGTGTATTTGCTTCTCTGACCAGTCCCGTCATCAGGCAGACACAATGAAGGTCTCATTTACATACTAGGTAAACAAAGCCATGCAGGGGGGGAAACAGCTTCCAGCAGGGAAGAGAAACTTTACCTGGGCTAAAAGACCAGGCTCTGAACCTCAGGTGATAAGTAATTTAATCAATTGAGGGTATACAATATACTGTATATGCAGTTTATCAAGTGAGGTGTTTTATGAAAGCCTATAACACACTGGTGATCAATATCATTGTGAACTGTATGTATTAACACTACATAAGGAATTATGGATACTTATTTATATTATGCTTTACAGTCTGTGACCAAAACAAAGAGGAAAAAGATCTCTCCCAGAGAGAAACATCACAGCTATCTACTTGTATCCAAGAAACTGAGCAAGATGTGATGAAAAACAATGGAAGGTCTGTTTACATAAAAATCAGCAGGAGGGTGGGAACAAGGGAAGAACAGCATGAGATCATCCTGCCTCCTAAAACCAGGTCATTGAATTTAGGACGATATAAACAAGACCAGACACCATTTTGGCATCCATCACTAGATGAACACATGGGGCCAGAACTCATGTAAGCTGAGAAAGATCGGTCCTTCAACCAAGGAGGGTTGAAGTCTCTGGGCCTGAATACAAGTGAGAAACCTACTTAGGCAAAGATCTTTCCACAGGAAGACAAGGGAAGGCAGCAGCTTGTACTTCTGTGGAAGATCCTGACTGAGGGAAAATCAGCCATAGCTGGGAAGAAGGAAGATTGGTGAGAGAAATCATCTTCGACAAAGTCTGTACCTTGGTAGATCAAGTTTTAGCCCTTTAGATGCATGTTTTCACTTTTATTTGCTTGTAATCATCTCTACTTTTATTACTTTTACTTGGCATCACTTAACCTATGTCATATGGTTAATAAATTTGTTTTATTTTTACTATATACCAACTCAGTGCTGTGTTTGAAGGAAAGGGGGTATCTACCCCCGTTAAGTTAATAAGATGTAATGCACTTTTGTCTCCATGAAGAAGCAACAAACCTTATTTCTCTGAATGGTCCAGGACTGAACATTTCAGGGCACACTGTTTTGGGGAGATTCGGGATTCGGAGTGTGTTGGGGTCACCTTGCTGATTGTAACCCAGGCTGGTGGAAGCCAGAGTGGAGCCGCAGACAGGCTGCTGGGGTAAGAGCTACTGAACCAGAGCTGTCCAGCACACAGACACTCGCGGTGTGAGCTCCATGCTTGTAAGCTGGCTGTGAGTGTCCCAGGCTGAGAACTACAGCAGCAGGGCATTTCAGGCACCCAAAATACCTCAATTTAACTGACAACCAATTAACTCACTGTAAAAAATAACAGTGTAGACAAGCCCTCTGTGTGTTTGGAAAGGGTTGGACTCTATTCTGGCTCTTTATCCTTTTTATATTTTCACTCTGGGCCTGATTCTCATTTACACTAAAGTACCTTTACACTACTCTAGCAGCAAGAAGAGGCCCTAAAGTGGAAGTAAGTGTAATTTATACCCACTTTAAAGTCCTTTTACAATGTCAGACAAAGGCCTATTTGCATTGCTCTAAGTGAGATTAAAGCCTTCTGTCTTTTTTGTTCTCTATTCACATATGCTATATTTAAAAATCATGTTTCCCTTCAGTGCCTTGCACTGTCATGAGCTCACTTTGTATTTCTGTAACATTAAGATAGCAAGCTTCACTATGAAATTATAATTCCCCTTGAAAGCTTTGTCATTCTGTGTATAATTTGTACTCTTTTGCAGCAAAATCAGCAATTACATACCATATAATGACAAGATTACATAATTAGCTTTGCCTTTAATACTTAGTTTATGAGCTAAACTGCATATACTGTACTAAATATTCTCAGCTTTACCAGGTAACGTCAAATATAATCACCTAAGTAGCGTATACAGTATGTATATCCTGTTTAAGATGGCATTTACCCTGGAACAACACAGCTGTTACATGGTTATTTCTGATTTGTAAAATAAACACTTAAATCTGATTTAATCTGACGGAATTGACTAGTCTATTTATTTACTTAGTGAATTAGGGTATTTATAAAAGATTAGGTGGGAACTTTTAAAAAATTTATTAAACTCCAAATAAACAAACACCTTACTTTTACTATCATATTAAGTTCCCAAAACAAAGCCCACCAGATTGTGGATTCAGTAGTTGTGCTAAATGAGACTTCAGATGAACAACTTTCCCCTTTTGTGATTATCCTCCCAAAAGCAAACATTTACACCAGGAATCAGCAACCTTTGGCACACGGCCCATCAGGGAAATCCGCTGGCGGGCTGGGATGGTTTGTTTGCATCCAGCATCTGCAGGTTCGGCCGATTACAGCTCCCACTGGCCATGGTTTGCTGTTCCAGGCCAATGGGGGCTGCAGGAATCGGCGTGGGCGATCGGCCAAACCTGCAGGTAAACAAACCGTCCCAGCCCGCCAGTGGATCTCCCTGACGGGCCGCGTGCCAAAGGTTGCCGATCCCTGATTTACACTAAACTAGCATACTTATTTGCCAGGAAAACTTGATTTTAAAAATCAATTTTAACCATTGTTTGTAATTATTTTCTCAAAGAAAAGTTGGTTCTCATTTGATGGTAACCATTAAAACATGTTGATATGCAACTAAATGTAGTCTTTACTTTACATTTGGTCCAGGTTTTTATTGTTTGTTTTTTGGGGGGGCTAACTAGAAGGATATACTTTTATTTGAGCAATTATACTGCTTACGTTACATTTATTCAGATTCTTAAATTTTACATATGTTAAAAATAGTGAATGGTACATTTCTTATTTACTAGATGATGAATTTTTTACTTGCAATTTGTATCAAGCTCTATTTGGATGGAAATTAAATTAAAATGCACAAAACCAGCATTTTAATTTTTTAATTATCATTACATCGAACTATCTTAAATGTGGTGAATACATAAGAAAAATGTAACAAAGCATGTTTTGCATTTAAAACAAACTGTCTTACTAAAGAAAGGAAGTATTAACTGTAGCTAGTGAACTGGTTGTTTCTGGTCACTATGTGCTTCAAGATTTCAGATGTAACAGAACCCATCCTCTCAATTTTTAGTCACAGACTGGAAAAAGGAAAACAAGATTTCTTGCTTTTTCAGCTCCAGATTTGTTTCTTGACTTTGAATGAACTAGTCATTGAACTGAAATGAAGAAAATATTCTCTCTGCACCTGCAGAAAAGGTTACTGCTGTCAAAAGCTGGTTTAGCACTTCAACAAAAGCTGGTTTAGCACTTCAAGGTACTTAGCTAGTGACTTCCACCAGTTCAGTGGTTTAACTTTCTTTAAAACTCAGTAGCAAGCATGTACTGCTTAATACTAGTTTTAATATTTTAATAGCTAAATTTAAACCTTAACATAAGTGTCCATTTCAAATTTTATATTTTAAATAGATTTTTTTAAAGTAAACCCTGTTTAATCTAAATTTAAAAATCTGATTTTTTTTTAAATCATTGACTTTTATCCACCCTGTTATTTGCTTTCTAAACTATTCCAAATTCCCAGCATTCATCTTCATGACTCTAGTACATTCAGCAGTTCACTTCCGATTTTTTTTAAGTGAGCAAGCACTTATATATACAAGTTGTATGTATCTAATCTTCAAGCTGCCATGAAAGATGCATCTAAAGTTGATATATTCGCTACCTACCTTACTAACAATACTTTTATTCATCTAATGCATTATAATTAGTAGATTATAGAATGTACTTTTCATTCCAGAGTGGAAGAATGAGAAATTCTGGGATGCTCTCACTGTGACACTGACAACAGATTTGATGTCGCTATCAGAAGCAAAGGTTTTATTCTTTTTTCACTCAGCATAGACACAGGGCCAGCTCCAGGCACCAGCTCAGCAAGCAGGTGCTTGGGGCAGCCAACGGAGAGGGGCGGCACGTCTGGCTCTTCGGCGGCAATTCAGCGGCAGGTCCCTCACTCTCTCTCGGAGCAAAGGGCCTGCCGCCAAAGAATTAAGCGGCGACGGTAGAGCAGATCGCGATCGCTTTTGTTTTGTTTTGTTTTTTGCTGCTTGGGGCTGCAAAAACCCTGGATCTGGCCCTGCATAGACAGCAAGCAAATGTACTGTAACAGCATCACATTTTGGGGGTGGGGTAAAATTTAGATGGAAGGCATAAGGAGGATTTAGCTGTGCACCTCCCATTGTACAGTTAAATCCTCCACTTGCATACGTGGGCATCCATAACAATTGTCGGCCTCCTTTAGAACAGTACCTTCAAAATAGGTCACAAAAAAGAGAAAAATGACTTGCACTTGGTGCTGCATGTACACAGAAATCAATTATTAATCCAGTTGAGATGGGTTGTAAGTCAGTCAATTATCACAGCAAGTGGATCAACTACATGTCCTGCAGAACTGCTCAATGCCTTCCCTCACAGAAACATGTATCACCTAGTTAGATGAGAGGTATTTAAGTGCTGACCACAATATAAATGCAGTTTAATTAATTGGATTTTTATTATACACATGTCTCATAGTGCATGACACAAAAGCTAAAACAAACATATTCACGACCAAAAGTTACTTCTCAGATATATAGACCCAGGGCAAGATTTCAAAGTGGGATAGCGCCATTGAAGGCAGAATTAACATTTGATTAACAGCCTGCCCCATAAGGCTTAAAATCAGCAAATACTACTTTAAAAAAAAAAAAAAAAGGGAGCAGCAGCAGCAGCTCCCAAACTGACACTTTGATTAGTAACTTGCAGAGGCTGAAGACTTCATGGGGACTATGCCAATTTACGCCATCTGAAAATCTGGTTTCCTTTTCAGAGAGCTTTTCTAACAAACCCTTTTCATAAAGGGGTTTTAGTTCAACTGTAAAAACTCAACCTCTAATCGAGTTACTGAACAAAATGTCAGCTTGGGAGCTATTTTTAAAAAATATATCACGAAATATTTTTTGCCAATTTAAAGCTGTAAGTGGGGGCAAGAAAGATAAGGGTCTGAGACACTTATATCTAGACTATGATGTTTATGTAACAGAAGCTATGCCTACACGGCAATGTAAGCGTAGGGTTACTGGGTCTGCTGACCCATGTCAAGAAACCTTGGGCTTGAGCATCTACATTGCGTTTTAACCCGAGGTTGAAAATTTTCTGGCGCCTGTTCAAACCTAGGACTCTGGCACCCACACTGCAGTGCACAGACCCGAGTCAAAGTAACCATATACCAGAGATCCTAGCGCCCCCCCTCCCCCAGTGTCGACACTCTAGCCCTAGGAACATGATGCACTGTGGGAAAACTCTACTGCCCACCCTGTTTCCTAACTGTGGTGGTGCTAGTGATGGGACTTGTGACCCTATGGAGCACGAGTGCATAAAGTGCATAATTAGCTCCTTTGATGGCTGTCTCAATAGAATGACTGCAGTTTGAGAAGGCTTTATACACCTCTACCCCGATATAACACGAATTCGGATATAACGCGGTAAAGCAGCGCTCCAGGGGGGCGGGGCTGCGCGCTCCAGCGGATCAAAGCAAGTTCAATATAACGCGGTTTCACTTATAATGCAGTAAGATTTTTTGGCTCCCGAGGACAGCGTTATTTCGGGGTAGAGGTGTACTGAACTATCATCTAATCTGAATATTGAGCTCTCCAGCTCCAGGCTGAGTCACATGAGGAGGAAAAGGTTCAGAGAAAGGTAACTATAATGATTAGGGGTTTGGAATGGGTCCCATATGAGGAGAGATTAAAGAGGCTCGGACTTTTCAGCTTGGAAAAGAGGAGATAGGATAGAGGTATATAAAATCATGAGTGATCTGGAAAAAGTGAATGAGGAAAAGTTATTTACTTGTTCCCCTAATATAAGAACTAGGGGCCATCAAATGAAATTAATGGGCAACAGGTTTAAAACAAATAAAAGGAAGTTCTTCACACAGCGCACAGTCAACTGTGGAACTCCTTGCCTGAGGAGGTTGTGAAGACTAGGACTATAACAGGGTTTAAAAGAGAACTGGATAAATTCATGGAGGTTAAGTCCATTAATGGCTATTAGCCAGGATGGTAAGGAATGGTGTCCCTAGTCTCTGTTTGTCAGAGAGTGGTGATGGAGAGCAGGAGAGAGATCACTTGATCATTACCTGTTAGATTCACTCCCTCTGGGGCACCTGGCATTGGCCACTGTCAGTAGACAGGATACTGGGCTGGATGGACCCTTGGTCTGACCCAGTACAGCCATTCTTATGTTCTTATGTAAAATGTCTGTGTGCACCAGTTATGAAGGTAAATAGGGCATCAGTCTCCAGGGCTGTCAAACTACCAAAATGAAACTTTTCAATTCTTAATTTTTAAAATGGGATGCTCAATGAATGTGTTTTGTGTTTTATTTATTTGTCTGTTTTGACGTTTGACATAAAATGTAGGTTTCAGAAGAAAGGCGCACTCACACCCCAGCCTGGCTGCTGCCCGCTGCAGAGCAATGAAGTGCATCCGCAGAGGTTGGGGTGCAGGGTGCTCCAGCACCCCCTGGGGATCCCTTATTCCCATCCCTGCTGCACACCGGGAGACAGGGAGAAGGGATCCCCAGGAGGCTGCATGGAAGTTTGGGGGCTGGCTCCCATTCGCTGCCATCACAGTGCACACTGCCCTAGCTCCTCTGCACAAGCAGCCCCGGGGAGGGCTGGTGGACTGGAAGCAAGGGCCAGAGAGCAGAGCAGGGACCAAGGGGCTGCCCTGCAGGGAGGGGCAGCAGCCCTGCCAGGGGAGGGATGACCCCCAACATCCTGGCAGCCAGGAGCCACCTCCTGCCTATCAGCTTTGCTCCTGCTCCAGGTAAGCTCCATGCAGCAGTGAGAAGAAGCCGGAGCCACTGCCATGGGAGGAGGAAGGGGGAGCATGCTCAGCCAGACAATAATGGTGCTTCCAGAATGCTGCGCTGGCTGCCTGCAACACTGCTCCTCTGCCACCAGGAACTGCGGAATACAGTCAGAGGACTTACAGGACCTGAGTCAAGCTGTGGCCGCATGTACACAGGCAATCAATAGGGCTCAGACCCTGGATGCCAGCTTAACACAGGCTTGGCGACGGTGGATTTGATTTAAATCAAATTGATTTAAATCATGATTTAAAAACTAGTCAGGAAGACTCAATTTAATCATGTATTGCTACATAAAAATGCATTCTTGTTATAACCTTAATACATATTCTTCACAACTCGGAGACAGGGGAGATAGACGAGACCCAAACTGGGTCTCTTTTACGGCCTGCTGCCATTATAGGTTTTCCCTTCTAGTGAGAGAATGGTATGGTAGATCTCAAATCAATGAGGGCTACACTCAGAAAGATCTCAAGACTTCTGGAATATGCTGCTCACAGTTTCACTTTTGTTTCTACTGCCTGTCCCTCCCTTCTCACATTTATCTCCAGACTTCTTCTCCTTGTCCAGATCTATTCTGCCCCCAACAATCTTCTATTCACTGAACTTTTTGAAACTTTTCACTTTTAGAGAGAGGTAAGGGATTGACTCGGTGTACAGAAATTTGCAGAGGGACAACAGGGTTGAGGTCTGTTTTTCTCACCTCTATATATTATTTGGTTATTGATTTTAAAACATTTTTGCTGTTAACAAAACATTATCTCTGGAGACACAAATCCACAGTTTGAGAACTACAAAACTAAGCATCTCTGATGGTATCTTCTAGACTGAGCACTGACTCCTATTGTATAGCTAGAAAGATTAGCCTAAATAATCTGTACAGTAGCCCCTGGAACCCCATAAGATTGGGTCCCTAATCCATGAATTACTCATTTACAAAACTTTTCTTAAACATTACATGAATATATTGTCTCATACTATAGAATTAGAATTTGTAAGACCTATTCCATGATGAGAGATCTTTGAGCTATAATGTATTTTAATTAAAACTATCTTTAGGTAGGTTTTTTCCTCAAAAAGCATTTTATCAAAAAAATCCAATTTAAATTAAAAAATCCAATTTTTTAAAAAAATCATTTATATTTATCCACCCTGGCTTGGCCCCTGCAACCTGCAGGGTCCTGGGACCCTGCATTCAAGCCTTCGGTTAGCACATTTGCAATATGAACGCAAGAGGGGCTTGGCGTGAGCCCAGGCTCAAAATTGGGCTTAAATTGTTGCATAGACATACTGGGGTCTGATTTTCATTAAATTGGCTCTTTTGTATATTTGGGGGGGGGGAGAGGGAGAGAGTAACCAAGTGGTATCTCTTGCAATACCTATAATATTCCTTATGAAACACATTTACCACTGGGGAAATAAAATATTGCATACACTTTTAAATGTAACTGCCAAAAGACAACCGAGGCAATCTGAAATAGATTTAACATTTTTCATCCCATGATTACACAGCAGACAAAGATTCCATTTACCATTAGGTATGCAATGGTATGGCATGGCAACTCCTAAAAACTCCTGTAATTGACATTTCTACAGAGTCTGGGACTTGCTCTTTAGGCAGAGGGAAAGGAATCCTAAAGAAACTGAGTAGAGGAGGGTGCCATTAATGCCTAAACTTCACCAAACATTGTGGTCTCCAGGGAAACAGTTCAGGCTACCTTATTAGCTTTGGAAGAGAAGTCTTCCAACAAGATCTATATCAGAACATCCTTCCTACATTTATAGCCAATTTTTTCAAAGAGTTAAAATTCAGCCTTGGTTATCTAGTTAAATTTCCAGGTGTCCTGTCATCCTCTTGCAACTAATACAGAAGCCATTTGAAGTAACTAAAATGTCAAATTCGTTTTAGGGTAGCATTAATATTCTCATGCATCATTGCAGCGATGGAATATTCTTTGGGAAGTAAGCCAGTACACTAAAAGCGGAACTGGGCAGAAACACTCCTTGCGATCAATTACAATACATATATTTTTAATTGTACCAATATAACTTGCAATGGTTACAAAAACTTCACCATCCCACACACGTATACAGACCCACAAACAGTTCCAGTGTACAGACTGAAATAAACATTGTATAAAACCAATGAGTATTACTGGCAGAATGCTATTATAGAAGCCTCCTAATCTCTAACCATTCCAAAGAACTATTTTAATGTTGATCTAGACACAGTTTACATAGCACAGAAGATCATTCACAGGACGGAATAGCTTCTGCGTCTCTGCTACTTTTTCTGCTCACATCTGGCTTTGGAGGGAAGGGGGAATGATGTAGATAATGCTTTCAGTCTTTATAGAGAATCATCTCCTTGGCTTTATACTGGAATTTCATAGCCACTTGCCACTCATCCCAGGCCAGACCTACAGTGAAGTTTTCAATGTGGCCTTATCTTTTCAGGGACAACCTCTTCCCCACTCAGACTCTGTCTACACTGGCAATTGAACAACAAAACCTTTGTCTTTCAGAGGTGTTAAAAAAAACCCACCCCAAAAGACAAAAATGTTGCAGACAAGCGCTGGTGTGAACAGTGCTTTGTCAGCAGGAGCGCTCTCCTGCTGACAAAGCTAACCCGGCTCGTTGGGGATGGAAGTTTTCTGTCAGCAGGAGAGCTGACAAATATTGGCTATTTTGCGCGACTTTTAGCAGCACAGCTGTAGCAACACAGGCGTGTTGCTAAAGCTGTGTACTGTAGACATAGTCTACGTCCCTTCTCAAGAGTTTCAGGGATATAATAGTAGGGTTTTTGCAGGATGGAATTCAGGTGCACTGGTATGGTATATGGAGCACTGGAGACAGGTGCTGCTCCAACATCTTAGTTCAAAAATCACTCCAATTAGTCTCCGATTTTCATCAACACCATATTGTAAAACAAAAGCAATTTCTATTCTCTATCCCCTCTGATATTACACTAATAAATATAACTGAAGTGGTTTATTTTTTTAATATGCTGTACAATTTGGTATTGGTTACCACAGCTACACAGAATTTAAGAGCTATGCTAAATTACCAAATTTCAGATTGTAAACAGTACTCTTACTCCCTAATACAAACAGCATTTTTTGCAACAAATCACAACTAGATGTAAAGCAAATTTTTATTAGAACATAAGAACTGCCACACTGGGTCAGACCAATGGTCCATCTAGCCCAGTATCCTGCCTTCCAATAGTGGCCAATGCCAGATACTTCAAAGGGATTGAACAGAACACCGAAATCATCAAGTGATCCATCCCCTGTTATCCAATCCCAGCATCTGGCACTCAGAGGTATAAGGACTCCCAGAGCATGGGACTGCATCCCTGACCATTTTGGCTAATAGTCACTGATGAACCTATCCTCCATGAACTTATCCAATTCTTTTTTTAATCCAGTTTTACTTTTGGTCTTCACAACATCCCCGGGCAATAAGTTTCACAGGCTGACTGAGTTGTGTGAAGAAGTACCTCCTTTTGTTTGTTTTAAACCTGCTGCCTATTATTTTCATTGGGTGACCCCTGGTTCATGTGTTATGTGAAGGGATAAATAACACTTCCCTATTCATTGTCTCCACACCATTCATGATTTTATAGAACTCTATCATATTCCTCCTCAGTCATCTCTTTTCTAAGATGAACAGTCCCAGCCTTTTTTCCCTCTCTCCTCATATGGAAGTTATTCCATACCCCTAATCATTATTGTTGCACTTCTCTGTACCTTTTCCAATTCCAATATGTCTTTGTGGAGATGGGGCAACCACAATTGAATGCAGTATTCAAGATGTGGGTTTACCATGGATTTCTATAATGCATTATGATATTTTCTGTCTTATCTATCCCTTTCCTAGTGGTTCCTAACACTGTTAGCTTCTTTGATTGCCGCTGGACCTTGAGCAGATGTTTTCTGAAAACTATCCATGACGACTCCAAGATCTCGGCCTTGAATGGTAACAGCTAATATAGAACCCACCATTTTATATGTATAGTTGGGATGTTTTCAAATGTGCATTACTTTGAAGATATCAACAATTTGTTACCCAGTAATCCTGTTTTGTGAGATCACTATCAGGGCCGTCTCCAGGGTTTTTGCGGCCCCAAGCAACCAAAAAAAAAAAAAGTCACGATCGCGATCTGCGGCACTTCCACCGCGACTCTACCGCCACCACTTCTTCAGCGGCAGGTCCTTCCAGCCGAGAGGGAGTGAGGGATCCGCCGCCGAATTGCCGCTGAAGAGTCGGACGTGCCGCCCTCTTCCATGTGCCGCCCCAAGCACCAGCTTGCTATGCTGTTGCCTGGAGCTGGCCCTGATCCCTATGTAGCTTTTTATCTCCATTTCCAGATCATTTATGTTGAGCACTGTTCCCAGTACAGATCCTTAGGGGACCCTGCTATTTACCTCTCTCTACTGTGAAAACTGACCATTTATTCCTACATTTTGTTTGTATTTTTTAACCAGTTACTGATCCATGAGAGGACCTTCCCTCTTAAGCAAAGAAAGCAGTCATGGGATAAGAGCCTTTGGTGAAGGACCTTGTCAAATACTTTCTGAAAATCCAAGTCCACTATCCCAACTGGATCACCCTTGTCCGCATGATTGTTGACAACTTCAAAGAACTCTAATAGATTGGTGAGGCACGATCTCTCTTTACAAAAGCCATGTTGGCTCTTCCCCAACAGATCATATTCATCTATGTATCTGATAATTATATTCTTTTCTACTGTTTCAACCAATATGCCTCGTGCTGAAGTTAGGCTTACTAGACTGTAATTGCCAGAATCACCTCTGGAGCCTTTTTAAAAAAATCAGTGTTCCGTTAACTATCCGCCAGACATCTGGTACAGAGGCTGATTTAAATGATAGGTTACATACCACGGTTAGTAGTTCTGTAATTTCGTATTTGAGTTTCTTCAAAACTCTTGGGTGAATACCATCTGCTCCTGGTGACTTATTACTGTTTAATTTATCAATTTGGTCCAAAATCTCCTCTATGGACACCTCAATTTGGGACAGTTCCTCAGATTTGTCACCTAAAAAGATTTGTCAGGTGTGGGAATCTCCCTCAAATCCTCTGCAGTGAAGACCTCTGCAAAGTATTCATTTAACTTCTCTGCAACGGCCTTATCTTCCTTGAGTTCTGCTTTAGCACCGTGATCATCCAGTGGACCCGCTGATTGACAGGCAGGCTTCCTGCTTCTGATGTATTTTTTTTAATTGCATCCTTCATATCTATTTGTATTCTAAGGAGATGGAGGTGTTCCTGACTTTACTCATTTCTGATAAGAGAAGTTACATAAAAATAACACTTACTCAATACCCTACTTTTATTAAGCAACTCATCCATTTAATTTTTTAACAAAGGTAGTTCCTATTACTTTTTACTTCTGGTAGCCCTGCAAAGTCAATGCAGCTTCAGAAAAAAGGAGATATATTTTTTAAGTGCTTGCCAGAATAGAATCTAATTGTTAACAAAGTTCTTCTTGTAGAGTTTGTATTACTGGTGATAAGGCATGAGCCAGAAATAGCTGAGTTTGAATTTCAAATGCCAGGGTGAGTGTGCAGGGCTTGCCAATTAGAAGAAAGTCATTCTTTTACTGGTCAGCGACTCAATATGGAATAATTAACAAAATTCTATGAAATTATTTTTACAGTTACTTTTCAAAATATAACCACAAATTAAGCAGGAAACCTACTAATTTCTGCATGTAGCTACATTGTTTAAGGTTCAGCTTACTGAAGTTCCAGGCTACTAAATTCAATCACTCAAGATCTGGTTGCTTCAGACATGCCACAGGTAAGTGGTAATTTGCCAAGCATGCCTTAGGGAAGACAGCTGTATTTTGATTGAACAGCATGGTAACCAAGACCTCACTTTATTTAACATAATCATCATCGATATGGGAAATAAAGAATAGTTCTCGCAGTAAGGGCAGCCCATCTCCTAATCAAAGACAGCACTTAATTCCAATTGATAATTAGCAGTACCCTAGTTCTTCTCCTGCTGGTCCACGGACCAATTTGGCCATATGACTTACAAAAATTTGGCCTGCTCACTTCAACAGTAAGCCAGCATACACTCGATCCTTGTAACGAGACCTAGAGTAATCTCAGGGCAATCTTTGGAGTCCCAATTGGTGAGTTTCACTGTCCTGAGACATCACAATCCCCAGATTCCCCAGTCATCAAAACACGGGACAAAGATCACTTCCCGTAATTTAACTGTCATCCAGCTGTAAAGTTTCCTCTGCATGGACTGTCCTGCAAGCATTTAATGTTGCAAAGTACCAATAAATGACAAAATAATTTAAATTACAAAATTTCAATGATAGTATCAACTTCCCAGTGGAGAAATAAAAATGCAAAAACATACCACGTTGTATACTTCACACCACTGAAACAACTGACCTCTTCACACACAGGCAAAAGTGATGCTGGGAGAAGGGAGGCAAAAGGATCCTCCCCTGCACTCCAGCCTCATTTAATAAGTGGCAAACTGCCCATCCCCAAAAGCCAACCTAGCTTAGACTTTCTTAAAGCTCAGAGGGGGTCCAATCAGAGAGCCTGACAAAGCCTGGCTGTTATTTGCTTGTGAATACACACATCTGTTCCATCTTCCCCAGGCAGCCCTGGAAAGAGCATCCTGAAATGGTGACAAGAACAGCTAAGGTGGTTCCCTTGTTTGCAGAGGTCCCGCTGCATGAAACAAGGCTCACTTGGCCACCATGATCTTCCTAGAACATAATGGAATTGGAGAAAAACACATTAGCTAGTCTAATCCCAGGAAAAAGTAGTAGTTCACCCTCAATGTCCACTAGTGCCAATATCTGGAACCAAATGCTATAATTTTCTTGTTGCTCCATGACGTAAATAGGTCCACCTGTGTATCAAACCACATGGCCGTCAGATGGCCAAAAATCACATAGTCCCATTCCCATTCTTCCGCAGCAGTTGTTTTTTTCCTGAATGGAAATGATTTTTTTTTTTTTAAATATTCACCATTTTCCAGAAAGGGCAGAACCTGGGTAGCTTGGGTGCTTTTCCCCCTGGAGTGGGGGAGAAGAGGAGGGGTTGTACCTTTCTGATAATTTAGACACATGACTAATTGCAACTGATCGTTACAGTTGCACCTGCAACTGATTGTTTCAGTATCTGATGTCCATGAGTATTGAGGAAAAATGACTTGATTTACCAGAAGACTGACCAACATAAAATTAACACCACACTGAAGGATCGAAGAATTATTAAATATACTTCTAAACACAAGAGCTACTTAAACAAAAAGCTTTTACATTTGCTCAGAGAGATATAAAATAATGATTGTGTTCTAAATCTCAGAATTGTTTTATAAGAAATTTTTTATTGTGATTTTGTCAGTGTACTTGAAACTCCTTAGTAAAATTGTTTAAGGGGAAAATTCTGTATGTTTTTTAAAAGTTCTTATCCCCCCATCCCAAATATTATTGAAATATCTCCTCCTAACTAAATTATAACTGTACCTCAAAACCAGACTCCCATTAAAAGTCTGTCTTAAGAGTAAAGTAGATAGTTAAACAGAAATTCTAAAACATTTAACTGTATAAATGATTTCCCAAATCTTATACTTAGGTTCATTATTGTGACTAATGCAGAAGTAAAGTACATTCACTAATGCAGAAGTAACATATTAATTCAGAGAACAATCATGCAAAAACTGTTTTTAAAAATTTGAATGCAAATTTCTGATATTACAGAAATTCCATGAGAGACAGCTGCAAACCAGAAAGAAAACAAAAGAAGGCATCTCAAGAGATACCATATTGTAAATAGGCATAAAAAGATCAACCCATATTTCCTTACAGCAGGGAATCACAAGAAACAAAGTGAAAGAGGCTGGTACCCAAGCAACCAGAAAGGAAGGACATTTATTTTAAGTAACCCATTACCAAGCCACTCAAACAAAATAAACAAGACCCACAGTAACAGCGGGCAGGTCATGATGCTCCTGTCTTCTTGTCTCTGTCCCAATGTGTTCATTCTGGTAATGTTCAGACAGACCAGTGGCACTTACACACATTTTCATACATAGTGGACAGATGAAGCCCTGTGAAACAGTAACTTTTAGGTACGTAAATTTTTTAAAAAACTAAGAATATAAACAGAAAGAGCACCTTACGTCAAATATGTATTAAAATTCTTTAAAAAAGTTTTTCTGACAAATGATTGTACTATACATTTTTTTTCCTTCTGATTTCCTTCAGTTACAGTAATGTTAAATGCTCCTTATGAAAAACAGAAGGTCAAAACAGTTTCAGGGGGAAAAAAACTGAAGAAAGTGTCCCTTTAAAAATAAATCTGTTGATGTGGAGCTATACAAAGTAAACCCAACTATTTTTCTCTTAAGTTATTTCTTAAATGGTAAGCAGTTTTTTAAGGGCTTTTTAAATTTATCTCAGTACTGTTAGCAAAAGCACTATTATTATGGATTCAGAATATGAGAGTCAATAATATGCACATGGAAGTAAAATTTAAATTCTGAAGAAACTGTAATAAGGTATGAGTGCGCTTTACACAAATTGTTAAACAAACAAAACAAAAAAACCCTAGTAACCTTTATTTTTAATTCAGAACAGCTTTAACCAATTAGCAACATTTACAACACATTTGTCACCCAGAATGGTCATTTACCTCAATTTAAAGGATCACCTGTTCACTGCACTACCATGTTCAACAACCTAACTTATGAAGTTAAATCTATACAGCTATAAGAAAATCTTGCAACATCAGAAGTACCTTTCTTCTAGCCTGAAGTCTGAAGTATGTGCTAACAAGTCAATCCAAAAGAGTGCAATGCCTTAATAATGTCTCTCTCTTACTGATGAAAGAGGAAAATAAGTCTTGAACCAAGACTCAAATTGCATTAGTTAAACCTACTTTTTGGTTTATTTTGCTTTCCAGTTAAAATAAGCTTTATTACAGAAACTGTTAAAAAATAGAAAGCTATATACGCAAGCTAACTTCTGGAGCTCAATTTTCAAAACTGTGCATGCCACTTGTTTTCGTAAAATGGGAAATGCATGTACACATAGCTGGCATCCTTTCGTCTGCAAGAGACGGTGGGATTTGCAGCCTATGATGTAGATGGTTTGCAATGTCTCATGTGACTGAATAGTCCAATCCGAGATTTGCATGACCTTTGGCAGCTGTTTCAAATGTATGTTTCTTGGTTGGGAACTGCTTGCTTCCTATGGGCTCTTTTCTCTTCAAGCTGTAGGAGCCAGCTCCTGTCATGGACTTTGATGCCTTGATGGAGACGTTGGCACCACTTGTTACAGTCACTTGCCAAGGTTTTCCATCGGTCAGGATCAATTCCAAATTCCTTCATATTTCGCTTGCATGTGTATTTATAGCGAAGCTTGAGACGCCCTGTTGTTCTTGTTCCATCTGATAGCTCCTCGTATAGCATGTCCTTGGGTATGCGTCCATCTTCCAAACTACTCAGATGGCCCAGCCAGCGCAGTCATCTTTGCTTGAGCAGGGCTGTCACACTTGGTAGAACATGGATAACTGATGCTCATCAGGAGAAAAGATTAAATAGTTTCCACCTACGCTGTTTACGCCACATACTCAACACAAAATGGCAAGATAAAGTTACCAATATATACATGGGCATTCAAATAGATGCACACAAAATCAAATGTCTTACTAGTTTTAAACCAGGACCATGTAAATGCACAGGTAATGCTGCACAGCAGAAAGACTGTGCTGGGCTACAATACATCTGGCATGATCATTTAACACACGGGGAGGTTACAAAGATGGATATGTATTTCTGGATAAGCGATACACTGGATACTTGATACACTGATCTGATTTTCTCTGTTTAGGGTTTTCACTGCACAGTGTACCTAGCACATGAAGAAAAGAACAGAGAGGATTTACAAAGGTGTTTCTTTCTTAGACGATTTTAAAAATTCTACATATTCATATCAGATTTACCTTAGGCATAAAATATTCAGACATATTGATTTGAAAACAGCTTCATGACCTCAGCCCTAGTCCTAACCCAAAAAAGCAACTCCAAGACTTGGATCTGTTCAATTAAATTAACGCTTCCTCCTCTTCCGGCCCCCTTCAACCCAATCCTGATATCTATTGAAGACTTGTGGGATCTAAGGCCTTGTCTACACTACAGAGTTTTGTCAACAAAAGTCAGCTTTCATCAACAAAACAATGGAGGTGTACACACAACAATGCTCCTCCCACTGATTTAACTTTTCTGTTACTCCACAAAAATAAAACCACCTCAACAAGAGGCATAGAGCTTTCTGCGACAAAGTTAGATCAATGCAGTGTCACTGTAGACACTGTGTTTAATTATGTTACTGTAAATGGCCTCCAGGAGGTGTTCCACAATGCCCAGCTGGCCACTGTGGTCAGCAGTTCAAACTCCGCTGCCTTGTAGCCAGGTACACTGGCATCCGCCACTCTCCTTTAAAGGACTGTGATTTTTTGAAATTCCACTTCCTGTTGCTAGGTATGGACCGTTCACATTGTATCTTCCCAGCTGACCATGGCGGCTCCCTGCAGCAAACATGTTCCCGCTTGGAGTACACCAGAGTTGTTGGACCTGCTGGGTCAGTGGGGAAAGGGAGTCCCAACTCTGCTCCAGCCATAGGAACTTCGATACCTACAATCAGATTTCTCTTGGCATGTTGGAGAAGGGCCACGAACAGGACATGCATCAGTGCCATGTGAAGATCAAGGAACTGAGGCAGGCATACCAGCAGGCAAGGGAGGCAAACCATTGTTCTGGAGCTGCGCCAAAGATCTGCCACTTCTACAAGGAGCTGGACGCCATCCTCGGCAGCAATCCCTCCTCCACCAACAAGAGCCCCATGGATACTTCAGGGGGAATTGGAGACAGCGCCCAGCGGACTGAACCCCGAAGACAAAGTGGTGGATGAGGAAGTGGAGTTGGAGCATGAGGTGGGACAGGTGACAGGGTCGTCCTGTAGGCGTGGCAAGCCAGGACCTCTTCTCGAGTCCAGAGGGTTCAAGGCAGTCTCAACACTCCGGCTCTGGCGCACATGATACACAAGAGGGGAGCTCTGGTAAGCATTCATTTTGATTTGATACTACTCAGTTACATGAGATAGCGCTGTCCTTTCTTTCATTTAGTGTACTAGAAGTGGGTAAAGGGATAGAAATGTACAAGAGTAGAAGTATTTGCGTCTGCTTCCCATTCCCCTACAGCTACGCAGTGCAGGCCCCGCAGAAAAGTTCGTTAATTCACACTGAGATTTCACAGGAATCCTCCAGAGAGATCTCTAGGAAATTTTCCTGGAGGTACCTGCCAATCCTCTGCCGAAGATTCCTTGGCAGAAATGCTTTGTTTCTTCCCCCACTGTAGGAAACTCTGTCACACCAATTGGCAATCACTTGTGCAGGGACCAAACTGACACACAAACAAGCAGCATAGAGACCTGGTCTGAAGCCGCATGAATGCCAGAGATGCACCCTTGCACCCTTGTTTACCCTCAGGAGTGAGATATCAGCTTCAATTACCCCCACCTGTGGAAAATGGTGGCAGAATTTATAATAGTGTCCCTAGTCACTTGCAGTGATCCTCTTAAAAAGCCACGTAGACCCTTTGTTCCATCTTGGACCTTCCCTCCCCACCCCCGGGCCAAACTCACCATGTTTAGGGCACTCGATGAGCTGCATGCTTGCCAAGGGAGAGTGAGTGAGAAAGAGGTGTATTTAACTATAATGATTCAATGCTGTGAGTGCCTCTGTTTATTGCTTCTTGTGCTTCTGCAGATGTGCACTTCAGGGGAACCCCTTACACACCAACAGAGCGCCTCCACCAGATAAGGAGGCAACACAGGAGGAGTAAGGAGGACATATTTAAGGAGGGCCTCCTATCGTCAGATACCACAGATGTTGAGCACAGGGCATGAAGAAAGACAATTGATGAAAAATTGAAAATAGATAGCCTGGAGAGGAAGCATGGCTAGGAATGTATTTTAGTGAACCAGTTGATAAAACTGATGGAGGACAAGAGAACATGTGTGCTCGCCTTCCCCTGCAGCCTATACAGAACTGCGTGCCCTGCCCTTCCCACACTCTCCACACACATTCTTTGCATCTCGCAGTACCCCTTTCACACCACCCCTTCGGATAGGTTCCCTAAGGACATCTGGACTTATACACAGCTATGAGAGCTTCCATTAAGGAAGTGCTCCTCAGTGTCATGTTCCTTGCATGACATGGGATAGCTACCCACAGTGCACTGCTCTCTTTCTCTATGCTGCAGCACCAACTGTGGACACACTCCGCCAACACAAGTAGAGTTGTGTGAACATGCACGAGTGCTGTAATTATAGCAGTTTATGATCATCAGCACAACTTGCATCGATTTAATTCTGTAGTGCAGACAGTCTACATAGATCCCCAGATCTTCTGTTGGGCCCAAGTTATTGTCTCCATTCAGATCCTACAATGCCCTGGGTTGGGAGATTTAGAAAGATAAACCTGCCTGCCTGGAACAGAATGAATGATCCATTGGGACTCTCAATTCCATATAATACTAGATGATCAGATGGGATTATAATGAGAGGAAGATGTCCTACAATGGGTCTGGCTACGAGGGACATGGGCAGCAGATCACAATGTACATGGAAAGAAGGATCACAGGAAGGGAACATTTTAAGCCAGTTGGGTAGGAGACCACAACAGATTTTGAGGTTAGATACTGTAAATATCTGAACTTTCTGAGATTCACCTATCATTAACTTAGACTCTTCAACAGAAAGGAACCATACTTTATTGTAGTGATTCAATTCACCTCTGCACTTAACTACATGCTCACAGGGAATTTCAAACATACTATATTACAGGAACAATCCAGTCTGCCACTAGTCACTGCATTAGTCAACTTATTTAGGCATTTCTTAAGACAACTAGAGAGTAGCTTGAAAAAGCAAGTGATGCACGAGCCCTATGCCTGAGTTCTTCATCAGTTCTCGGAGCAACTTGACTGCATAAAAATGCAGACACCCCACAATTCTTGATGTATCTGAAGCATATTACACCAATATGCAGGTTCTTTTTGATATCAAATGTAGAATCACTGATGTCTCACGCAAATTCACAGGATCATGTCACTTTACTCAAAGTCCTGAGATGAAATTATTTCATATTAGCAAATATATTTTACATATTTCTTGTTCTCACTTAACCACATATGTGCTGACATTTCACTATGAAGCCTATTGAGAATATGTCTGCTCATTTTAAGCTAGAAAACTTCACAAATTCAACTCACTAATTCATGCATGCTATGAAACATTTGTTAATTTCCTGGTACAACACATTTGTCCATTTACACAGATTTTCTCTAATTAAAGTCCCTCTCAAAGAGAGGTGAATCAGATGCCAAGTGTAAGAACCTAGTTCCATATATTGTTATTCTACAGTACCTCTGAAGTACTTTCATTGTTCACATCCACTGCATTTCCTGGGGCTGCAGAGGAATCCGAATCTGAGCTCTGAGACCCAACTCTGCCTGGAGTCTGAAACAGAAGAAATATAAATTTTATTAAACTGAGTCTGAAGTCTGTGTTGCAAAAACGAATGTCTTTTATAAATTTGTTTATAATTTTAAGATTTTACATCAATAGTAAATTGAATAAACTGACAAGAATACTGCATAAATAGTCAATGCAACAGTGTACAATCCATACTTACTGCCAAGCCCTGACATGATCAGTTGAGTAAGGAGTATTTATTAGAAAGATCAATACACAACAATATATAAGAATTTAATACATAAAGAACTAAGCCAAACTGCACTTATTATCATTCAAATTACAGCTAAATACAGTTAAATGGTTATTCAATAGAAAAATCCTAGAAATTAAAATTTTGCCTCTTAAACAAGGTATTAAATAAATACTAACATACTCCTCTTCAGACTGTGGAGTTTTGATAACTAAAACAACGTTTTTATACTTATCAGATTATTCAGTAGAAAAGTAGGCCCATTGATATGATAGTAAGTAAATAAAAAAATATTACTTTACAAATCACCAAATTTCAATATAGAGGATAAGTAGAAAACTCAAGTTAAAACTGCTTCATAGATCAAACTTCCAATTAAATTAGACTAGCTTATTCAACAAGGAATCCTATAAAATGAAGGTGTATATTTCATTTGCTTCCAGTATATGCTTCTTTCCAAATTACAGTTTCAAACCAGTAAACAAATTAAGTAAACACTACTTCATTCAAAGTCTCGTGAAATAGATTCAGGTTACTAATCCTCAGCCAATTCATCCTACTTTTCAGCAAGAGATTCATTTTTCCTTCTCTTATCTACTTCAAAAGTTCCACTGCTTCATCAGAATCATAAAAGAAAGTTAACATCCTCAACAAGGCAAACTTTAGCAAGGAAAGTTATTGAAACAGCCAATCAAAAAAAAAAATTCTTCCATAGTATAACATTTTTCTCCCTCTTAAATTCTGTGTGGGTCCAGATTGTTCTGAAAAAACAAGGATTTGTTTACTCTTATAGTAAAATTTTACTTTTGGTCTCTGAACCGTTGACCATCAATCACTCCCAATCTAGAGCCAACTCAAAGTTTACTTTAAGAATTCCATTGACAGGGTTAGAACGTGAATGAAGTACTGATGTTGTAATTTTGTAAGCAATCTTATATAAGGTATTCACACTTTCTGCATACAGAATTTTAAAGGGAGAGGGCTACAGGAATAAGTTTTGTCTACATACTTCAGAAACAGAAATATCATAACATTATTTGTCTTGGAAAAGAATTCCAAAATCTTTTAAACAAATCAATAAATAACCCTTTATAAAGATGCCTCAATGTAATTTTCTCCCTTAGTTTGAAATTGAAGTATAGATTCTATATGCGTTTATAAATAATATTCTATTTCTTTTTTCCCCTCCAGGATTACAGATTTGTATTAGTAATTAAATATAATTTTAAATCTATCTGATCAAATCCGTCATCTAATTACTGTACTGCTCCTAACATACAGTACACCTTAAAGAAGTCTTTGAAGATCAAATAGGATGAGGTGAGTGGTTGTGGGAAATTAGCTGAATTCACTGCACCTAACAGAGGTGGGCAATGGTGACCATGACAAGAGATAGGAGAAGAGAGAACCTCTTCTTGTTGCATCCTCCCCCTTTAGTTGTTGCTGAAATGGCCACTGCTACAAGTTTATCCATTTTGTGTTCTGTTTGTTACTTAGTCTATTTGTTGGAAACATGAAAGAAGACAAAAAACAACATGAGAGAACAATACAGTCTCATTCTAGCTATAAAATTATTATTTAGAGTGCAGTAGCATCCATAATATGGTAGAAGATTTCTAACCCAGAAGATGATGATATAGCCCCTACCTCTAAAAATGTATAATCTAAAAGGCAAAAAATGGATCAAAGGTGGAAGAAAGGAATATGATATATACATCAAGGTGCTGCCTGGCACTTATATTGGTATTTCTCATAACTAATTTTTTTATATTGTACCAGCTACCATCTATTGCTTTCTTAGGCCTGGTCTACACTACGACTTTAATTCGGATTTAGCAGCGTTAAATCAAATTAACCCTGCACCCGTCCACACAACGAAGCCATTTAATTTGAAATAAAGGGCTCTTTAAATCGATTTCTGTACTCCACCCCGACGAGCGGAGTAGCGCCAAAATCGATTTTATCATTTCGAATTAGGGTTAGTGTGGCCGCAATTCGATGGTATTGGCCTCCAGGAGCTATCCCACAGTGCACCATTGTGACCGCTCTGGACAGCAATCTGAACTCGGATGCACTGGCCAGGTAGACAGGAAAAGCCCCGCGAACATTTGAATTTCATTTCCTGTTTGCCCAGCGTGGAGAGCACAGGTGTCCACAGATAGCTCATCAGCACAGGTAACCATGCAGGCCGATAATCGAAAAAGAGCACCAGCATGGACCGTACGGGAGGTACTGGATCTGATCACTATATGGGGAGAGGATTCAGTGCTAGCAGAAATTTGTTCAAAAAGACGAAATGCAAAAACTTTTGAAAAAATCTCCAAGGGCATGATGGAGAGAGGCCACAATAGGGACTCAGATCAGTGCCACGTGAAAGTCAAGGAGCTCAGACAAGCCTATCAAAAAACAAAGGAGGCAAACGGTCGCTTTGGGTCAGAGCCGCGGACATGCCGCTTCTACGACGAGCTGCATGCAGTTCTATGGGGGGCCGCCACCACTACCCCACCTCTGACCGTGGATTCAGAGGCGGGGATAATCTCATCAGCTACACCTGAGGATTCTGCGGATGGAGAAGAGGAGGAGGAGGAGGAGGACGAGCTTGCAGAGAGCACCCAGCACTCCGTTCTCCCCAACAGCCAGGATCTTTTTCTCAGCCTGACTGAAGTACCCTCCCAACCCAGTATCCAAGACCACGACCCCATGGAAGGGACCTCAGGTGAGTTTACCTTTTAAAATATAAAACTTGTTTTTAAAGCAAGGGTTTTTAATAATTACTTTGCCCTGAGGACTTGGGATGCATTTGCAGCCAGTACAGCTACTGGAAAAGTCTGTTAACGTGTCTGGGGATGGAGCCGAAATCCTCCAGGGACATCTCCATGAAGCTCTCCTGGAGGTACTCCGAAAGCCTTGCCACAATGTTTCTGGGCAGTGCAGCCTTATTCCGTCCCCCATGGTAGGACATTTGACCGCGCCATGCTTGCAGCAAGTAATCTGGTATCATTTCATGACAAAGCCTGGCAGCGTATGGTCCCGGTGTTTGCTGGCATTCAAGCAACATCCGTTCTTTATCTTGCTGTGTAATCCTCAGGAGAGTGATATCGCTCATGGTAACCTGGTTGAAATACGGGAATTTAATTAAAGGGGACAGAGGTGGCAGTTCCTACTGGGCTGTTTGCCTGTGGCTGAAAAGAAATCCTTCCCTGCAGTTAGCCAAGCGCGGGGGGGGAGGGGGAGAATTGGCCCAGAGCTTTTCGCGTTTGGCTAGCAGGGATCTTCCCTGATACCAGCCATGCGGTGGGGGGAGGGGTAAAGCGATCATCCAGAGAATTGGATGGGGGGGGTAGTTTGTTTTCTGCTGCTGTTGCTGAATGTTAACAGGAAAACCGCAGCACTCAACGGGCTTTGCTTGGTATGAGGGAAAGGAGGGCGCAGAAGCCGAAAGACAATGGCTTACCATGGCTGCATGCAAGCCGAATTCCGTTGCCCGGACCTGTGATCTCTAGCAGCAAAGCCACAGGCACTCAATATTAAGAGGCAAAATGCGACCTTGCACAGAAATCACATGTGCTATGTAATGTGAATAGTGTTGGTCACCGTGAAAGAGTATAAGCATTGTTCTGCAAAATGTATCTTTTTAAAAAATTCTCTCCTTTTTTCCCTCCCTCCAGCAGCTGCAAATTCTTCAAGCCTCCCTCCTCCATCCCGAAGGCTATCACAGATAAGGCGTCGGAAAAAGAAGACACGAGACGAGATGTTCGCAGAAATCATGGAATCCACCCGCAGTGACAGAGCTCATCTGAATGAGTGGAAGGACACGGTTTCAAAGTATAGGAAAGAAGCCAGTGAACGTGACGACCGGAGGAACCAACGTGACGACCAGAGGGACCAACGTGAGGACAGGAGGGACCAACGTGAGGACAGGAGGGACGCTCGAGATGAGAGGTGGCGGCACGAAGATCAGAGGAGGCAGGATGCAATGCTGGGGCTGCTGCGTGAGCAAACAGACATGCTCCGGCGTCTAGTGGAGCTGCAGGAACGGCAGCAGAAAACAGAGTGCCGCTACAGCCCCTGTATAACCCCCCTCCCCCCTCACCATATTCCATAGCCTCCTCACCCAGACATGTAAGAACGCGGGGGGGGAGGCTCTGTACACCTTTCCATTCCACCCCAGTGGCCAGCCCAAGCAAAAGGCTGTCATTTTTAAACCTTTTTTTAGTGGCCTTTTCCTTCCCGCCGATCCTCCTCCCAAACCCCACCCGGGTTCCCTCCCTCTTTTTATAATCTATTAATAAAGAATAAATGATTTTTAAACGATAGTGACTTTATTTGGTTTGAAAGCAAGCTGGGGGAAGGGGGAGGGTGGGTTCCTTACAGAGAATGAGTCAATAAAGGGGGCGGGTTTTCATGAAGGAGAAACAAACAGATATTTCACACTGTAGCCTGGCCAGTCATGAAACTGGTTTTCAAAGCTTCTCTGATGCACAGCGCTTCCTGGTGTGCTCTTCTAATCGCCCTGGTGTCTGGCTGCGCGTAATCAGCGGCCAGGCCATTTGCCTCAGCCTCCCACCCCGCCATAAAGGTCTCCCCCTTACTTTCACAAAGATTGTGGAGCACACAGCAAGCAGAGATAACAATGGGGAGATTGGTTTGGCTGAGGTCTGAGCAAGTCAGTAACGATCGCCAGCGACCTTTTAAATGGCCAAATGCACATTCTACCACCATTCTGCACTTGCTCAGCCTATAGTTGAACAGCTCCTGACTCCTGTCCAGGCTGCCTGTGTATGGCTTCATGAGCCATGGCATTAAGGGGTAGGCTGGGTTCCCAAGAATAACTATTGGCATTTCAACATCCCCAACGGTTATTTTCTGGTCCGGAAAGTAAGTCCCTTGCTGCAGCCCTTTAAACAGAGTAGTGTTCCTGAAGACGCGAGCGTCATGAACCCTTCCCGGCCAGCCCACGTTGATGTTGGTGAAACGTCCCTTGTGATCCACAAGTGCTTGCAGCACCATTGAAAAGTACCCCTTGCGGTTTATGTACTGGGTACTCTGGTGCTCCGGTGCCAAGATAGGGATATGGGTTCCATCTATCGCCCCACCACAGTTAGGGAATCCCATTGCAGCAAAGCCATCCACTATGACCTGCACATTTCCCAGAGTCACTACCTATCGTAGCAGCACCTGAGTGATTGCTTTGGCTACTTGCATCACAGCAGCCCCCACGGTAGATTTGCCCACTCCAAATTGATTCCCGACTGACCGGTAGCTGTCTGGCGTTGCAAGCTTCCACAGGGCTATCGCCACTCGCTTCTCAACTGTGAGGGCTGCTCTCATCTTGGTATTCTGGCGTTTCAGGGCAGGGGACAGCAAGTCACAAAGTTCCATGAAAGTGCCCTTATGCATGCGAAAGTTCCACAGCCACTGGGAATCATCCCACATCTGCAACACTATGCGGTCCCACCAGTCTGTACTTGTTTCCCTTGCCCAGAATCGGCGTTCCATGGATAGAACCTGCCCCATTAACAACATGATCTCCAAAGAACCGGGGCCCTCGGTTTGACAGAATTCTGTGTCCGTGTCCATGTCCATGTCCATGTCCTCATCATGCTGGTCGTTGCGCTGCCACTGCCACCGCCACTGCCTCCTCGCCTCATTTTTCTGGTCCTGGCTCAGCATAAACTCCACAAGAATGCGCAAGGTGTTTACAATGTCATAACTGCTGTCTTGAGCTGAGCGTGCTCCATGCTTGCCGTGGTATGGAGTCTGCAGTGTTCACCCAGGAAAAAAGGCGCGAAATGGTTGTCTGCCATCCGTTGCTTTCATGCAGGGAGGGAGGGAGGGGTGAGGCTGTACCCAGAACCACCTGCGACAATGTTTTTTGTCCCATCAGGCACTGGGATCTCAACCCAGAATTCCAATGGGCGGGGGAGACTGCGGGAACTATGGGATAGCTATGGGATAGCTACCCACAGTGCAATGCTCCAGAAATCGACGCTAGCCCCGGTACATGGACGCACACCGCCGAATTAATGTGCTTAGTGTGGCCACATACATTCGACTTTATACAGTCTGTTTCCCAAATTCGAATTATATAAATTCGGATTAATCCCGTAGTGTAGACATACCCTTACCAACCAGTTAATTTCCTAAAGACTTCACAACAGAAGTAGGTCTTGGGATGGGATTTAAAAAGGAAATTAGTATAAACACAAAGGGCATTCCACAGGTAGGGAGTAGGATGGAAGAATGTAGAGACTGTTATAGGAAAGCAAGGTATCAAGGCTAGCAACACTGGTGAAATGAAGGGGGCAGGGAGCAACACAAAAAATGAGGAGGTCAGATAAGTAGGGCGGGGCAAAGGTATCATGCAAGGCCCTGAAGGAAGTGACAAAAGCTTCATGTGGCAGATAAGATGCACTCAAGAAGCTATTTGAAGTTCATAACACAATAGCACCTACAAGTTATGAACAATGTTACATATTCTTCTGTACCAGCAGACAGTGTTCTTTACAGTAACTAATATATCTTTTATATAAAGTACTGCTAACATGTGGAGATTCAGTAGAGGGATTCAAAGTGGGGAGCAATGTGATAAGAACAGTTCGGGGAAGAGGGGTTAGGTATATTACATTGTGAAAGCAATGGGAAAGATACTCAAGGAGGGCTAAATTGCTGATATCACTGTTTTCTAGAAAGGTATGAAATATCCAGCAGGAAAGGGAGCAGGAAAGTCTCCTGATACTCCTGGGGAGACACCCCGTGCATAGGAATATTAGCACAAGATTAAATGATATCATATGTGATGTAAGAGCATTTGTATATGTTTAAGACACTAATTATCCTTTCCTTTCTTGATGACAAATAGCTTCTAACTCACATCCACACCCTATGAGCTACACCTACATCTACTGTCAGTCAATAGTCAACCTTCAGGTCAAACTACTGCAATACTTTTATGTCTAAAGCATATGTCTACTATGTGAAGATCTGGAAACTTGCTAATCAATTTTACTAGATTTCACCTAAATATAACTCTTCCTCAACTAAGGTCCAAAGATCCTAACTGCCAGGGTGAGAGACTTAGTGATTCTCTCCCCAGAGCAAAGAGATCTGAGAACAAGAACAGACTTGGCCAAATTTGGGCTCCTAGAATCAGCTGTGCTGCAGTAAAGGGAACAGAGGGTAAAGGCATAGAAGCACTTTCTGATAAGGATTACTGAACCACGCCCAAATCTCATGTTGTGGCAATAAACTCTAATACACCAACTGTTTAAGTATGAATATTCCTGAAGTTCTAGATGACAGAGGTGAGCAAACGCCACTAATAAAGAATTGGTGAAGGAACAGTGTGTCCAAACAGGAGCAACTTGTATGGGAAATTATTGTTGCCTAACTTGAACCTTAGGTATCTCATAGCCTTCTTGATATGGTGAAGGATGCATCTTGAGTGTCCAACTCCAAAGCAATCTTGCTAACAGAAGGAATTACGTTACTATATGAAATTTTGTTTTATTCAAACATTTGTTGAGATCAGCATTGGACACATCCCCTTTTCTTCATGGGAATGAAAAAGCAATGAGAGTAAAAACCTGTAATCTAAAACTAAAAGATCCTAGCACCCACTTTATTGTTCCTAGTTGGAAAAAGGGAGGACTTCTCCCCTCAACTTCATATGAGATGGATGTGGGCAGAAGGAGATTTAGGTTTTCATCAGAAGTAAAGGTGGAACCATATTTTATAACCAAGAACTTAATAGCTCATAGTAATAGCCCTTCAAACTGTAAAGTACAACAAAATGGAGTCCTCAACAGCATGGATGAGGGGGACCAATGGAAAAGGTTCTCTGTACTTGACCAGCAAAATTGCTACATGGACTCAGATGTTCACAATGGGTCTGATTGTCCACTCATACTGGTATAAACAAGAAGTAGCTCTGCTGAAGTCAATGGAGTTACACTTGCTAAGCGAGAGGATAATCAAGCCCAAAGTCATCATGGGTGTTGAGCAAAATTAAGCAAGAATCCAACAGGCTGGGCGGGGTGGCACGGCCTCAGCGTGCTCCGGCAGCGTGGCCAGAGCCTGCTCTGGAGGGCGGGGCAGAGCAGCACGGCTGCAGCTGCTTCGGAGGCTGCGGGGAGAGCAGCGTGGCCAGAAGCGGAGAGACTCTGGCCCCGCCTCTTCCCTTCTGGCTGTGCTGCCTCCCCTTTCTCCCTCTGTTGAGGGGTGGGGGGGAAGGGGGCTGGGTCCCACATCTCCCTCTCTATACCCGTTCATGAGCCGACCCTCTTCTCTGGTGCTTCCCTTTTTTACTAAAAAAAATTCGGCTTATGAACGAGTATATATGGTACTTTAAAGACTCCTTAGGCTATTGAGCCCTCTGAGATTGACACCCATAAGATAAATTAAATTAATGGAGATATCCCATCTCCTAGAACTGGAAGGGACCTTGAAAGGTCATCGAGTCCAGCCCCCTGCCTTCACTAGCAGGACCAAGTACTGATTTTGCCCCGGATCCCCAAGTGGCCCCCTCAAGGATTGAACTCACAACCCTGGGTTTAGCAGGCCAATGCTCAAACCACTGAGCTATCCCTCCCCCTGAGCTAAGATCTGTAGGGTCTAATAGTTAGGATATGATTCTATGTGAGACTAATGTGAAAAGAAGAGGGGCTTTGAACTAGTTATGTATGTGTGCATTTTTAAATGGCCAACATCCAAGTAGTGGACAATAATCCTTGGCTCCATTAATGTGCTCTAGGTTTCATCTGTTTTTGAACTAATGAAATCAGGACTTTGAAAAAGGACAATCATACAGCTCCCAGCACCTTTGTGTTATCCAGAGGGGAGGAAAAAATCAAAAGATTCCACTGGGAAGAGAGAAGAAATCTCTTCAATTATAATTATTAAGAATTTGTTTCCTGTAATACACACAAAATACTAGATGTTGTATATAAAATAAAGAAAAGCATGGTCCCCTCCCCAAAAAGCTTACAGGACTAAAATGTTGCCTGTTCCACCTACTCCTATTGCAAAATTTCCTCTCTAATGTGCACATACCCAGACGAAAGACTTATCTATCTTAGACAAGTGGGAGGAAGGAGGAATGAGAATACTGCATCTTGTTATTACTCTACTTTTCTTCACCTTGAAACTCTATGAATTTGAGGCAGAAGCACCTTGCCACACAGTACATGAGCTGTGGCCATCTGAACAAAGGTTATGCCCAGACATCATTCTTGTACCCCCCGGCACTGAGGAATCCCAAAGAAGATATATGCATGTTCACACTGACAGAGAGTCTCAGATACTAAATTTTTCTCACATAGAGAAACAGCAACTTCAGACTGTCAGATCAGCTGTTTAACCCATTTTTTATGAGAAGGGAATTCTTAAGCCTGGTCTACACTAGGGGGGCAGGATCAATCTAAGATACGCAGCTTCGCTACGAGAATAGCGTAGCTGAAGTCAAGATACCTTAGATCAACTTAGAATCACTTACTTCACGTCCCCACAGCGCGAGATCGACGGCCGCTGCTCCCGTCGACTTTGCTTCCGCCTCTCGCCGAGCTGGAGTTCAGCAGTCGACGGGAGAGCGATTTATCGCGTCTAAATTACACGCGATAAATCGATCCCCAATAGATCGATCACTATCCGCCAATCCGGCGGGTAGTGTAGATGTACTCTTAGAACCACAAGCTGCTCAACTCTGAGGATGATGGAGAGACTTTCCTATAGGCCCTAACAACAGAGAAACTTTAATTCTCGAAACCTCAGAGCCAATTAGGTTCCCATCTGTTCAAATGTCTCCAGTACACAATTTATCCCAAGTGGTAATAGACCTTTCTGATACAAAGAGAGCGTCTGCACTAAGGGATGTACCTTTTCTGGACCCCTTGCAATGAAAGCAGGTCTTTGGTTCCATCCTTCAGAACCTAAAATTCAAAGAATGCTCCTTCAAGTACTTTAGCAGTGAAGTCTTAGAATAGAAAGATGGAAGTACAGAAAAATGAGCAAACTTGCTAGCCCTTGGCAGTGATGCAAGAAGACTATTCTGCAGCCTACCTACATAGGAGGAAAGAAAGGGATAATGGGAGGGTGGACACTTTTAGACCCACAGTTCTGGAACATGTGCATCTGTGCCAGAGTAGAGATCTGCTGAAGCAACTAATGATAAAGAAAATGTTATTTTCTTTCCATTGTAAATTCTTACATAATGTTACTGTACACGGTTAAACAGCTGCCATGCTTCACCCCAGAGATGTCTGCATTTCAACATGAGTTATGCATATTAAATATTGATAGCTTGTAAAACACAAATTGCTTTAAAGCATTTGGCCCTGCAAATGCATGGTTATTGCAATGTTCAGGATGAAAGGTGCTACATAACGTAAGATGTTATTACTGCTTGCTTGATTAAAGTCACTGCTTTATGAAATACCTTAGGTGTGCTATAGTCACACTGAAATGCACTGCAAGACGTCTTATTCCTGGTGTTATGCAAATACTAGCCAAAGTTATTAAACAACAATGGTAAAATCTTTCTAGCCTTTTGAAAGTAAAATGCTTACTTAAAACAGACATAGTTCCAGCCTACAACACAGGAAAAAGCATGCTACAAAGGGGTTTGTGTGTGCTTATTTTTTTTTTTTAAATTAACCTTCAAAATCTGGAGAAACGTACATGTCCATTAGCAATATAGCAGAGACAAACTACTTAGTATCATGAAAAATTTAAATGCAAATTTAGTAGGATATTGTGAAAACGCTGAAACCTCAAAATCAATCAACAGTACAACTTTCAAATGTACAGTGTACATGGACTTTATCAGTAAATTGGAGAAAGAATCTTTTTAACTGATCTTTTCATTACTAAACATTTAAGAACAAACACATTTAGTTTAGGCTTCAAGCATAAACACTGCTGTACCATGCACTATGAACATCACAGTGTATACGCACAGCTTTATAAGTATGGTCCATATTATATAACCCAGAAGAGGATAGAAGAAGGCTGATGCCCTTTTAGTTTTCTTGTTTGTTGTCTTTTAATTATTCACTCCTGAATAAATTTCTGTGGTGTGGGTGGGAGGGAGAGAAAAGCTATCTACATAAAATATACATAAAACTATTACAAACATTTTTACAAGATTAAAATTCTGAAGCACTGAAGTATGGTTAGCGCTGGAAAAATGATTATGTAAAACTAGCACCTTCTTATTCAACAGATCTGCTTCCTGTGTGCCTGAGTCATATTTGTTTATTTTAACTACAAGTACAAGTTTACTACTGTTAGCACTGTAGAGCCAATACAGCTGCTGAAAAACAAGGTGAACTACACAGTATTCTTCATGGATCATCAAAACTGGAAGCTAACCAAATGCAGAAACATCACCACCAACAACAAAGAAAGAAGGGGAAGAGAACAGTTTCCCTTTTGAAAATCAGGTGATGCTTTACATATATTTACTTATTTATTTTAAATTTGGAAACCTAGTACATCTCATGAAATCACTGAGAATATAAACATGGGTTCCCACGATGTCACTTTTACAGTCACTTCTCTGTGTATAGCTGTACTCAAATTTATCAGCAGTACCCTTTAAAACATTTTTCAAATTAGATTTAACTCAACCTCTTTAAAAATAAATGAAAAAACAATATATGAACATGAAGTTACACAATTTTCCCAGCAGAGATTTAAATACAGCATAAGGCTTCTATTGTTCAATCATTCTGAATTCCCTAACAAATATTAAATGCAAGAATCAAAATATAAAAAGACAGCACTGCTTGTTCAAGTCTCTGCTCCTGAACAATTTTCAGGACATTAGCTTTGTTCCTTTATTTTACTAGTTGTGTGTGCTATTTTTAAAAGAAGAAGAAGAAACCTAATCACAAACTCATTTTTCCTTTAGAATTTTAGTGAGAAAGGACTATTTTCAAGTTATTAAAAGGTAATTTCACATTTCAAACTAACATTACATAAGATCATTCCAAGCCCTCAGTACATCACTTTTTATCCACTGAAATTAATTACAAAATGCTATTACTTAAACTAATTCACATCCTAGAAACACTGTGTACTGTATAATATTATAATTTACTTATTTTGAAGAATGCCAGCTGCTTTACAGACAGGTAAAATGAAACAGCTCCTGCCTCAAAGGACAAAGTCTTCAGCCCCCATCTTGCAATGAGATCCATGCAGGCAGAACCTTGCATCCACATGGAGACCCAACGAAGTCAATGGGGCTCCATATGAATGCAAGGGTCCATCCATCCAAACCTGATTGCAGAAACGGAGCCTAATAGACAATATATAAAAAACAGATAAGACACAGGATGCAACACACAACAGATGACTAAGCCATTATATCCAACACAACATCTTGGCTAAAAAAGAGGGGGAATGAAAAAAGACACACATCCCTGATTGGTTATGCCAACTTCAAAAACTAAAATGAGCTACGATGAATAGTAATCAGTATTCTGTTTACTTTCTATTATCAAAAAAACTGAAAGGATACTTTTCAAAGAAAAAGATCACAATTGTGCATGAAATGAAAACAGTGCTTTTGCAGCTTCAGTTGCTGCTGTCTTATAATTGCTATGCAAAGTGAAAGGTTACAAAGGTGGAGATTTCCCTATGTTACACACTTTCAGGATTCATGATATACTATTAGTCGTGACTACCTGTTGGCTTAGGGAAAAGAGCATTAACCGAATTCAAGTTATGGACACAAAGAAAAAAATATTGCAAATATACCTGTTTCAGTGACTGCAAAATGTGTGTAATTTTAAACTTCATTATTAATCAAATGTGACAAATATCACACGCTTAAAAGCATAGAAGAAACCAATACATGCTTTAAATTAGCCAGTTCAAAACATAATATCTCACTTTTTAAAGTGTATACTCCTAGTATGTATTCATACAATCTAAGCACAAAATTATGGATAGTTATTAACTCCAGTGCAAGTCAGGAGTCTTCCTCATATTTTGTCAGCTCAGTATAGGCCCCTACCAAATTCATGGTCCACTTTGGTCAATTTCATGGCCAGGTTTTTTTTTTAAATTAGTCAATTTCATGTTTTCATTTGTTTACATCTGAAATTTCAGGTGTTCTAACCATGGAGGTCCCAACTAAAAAAGGAGTTGGGAGAGGGTGGGGGTGTCCATAAAGTTATTGTAGGGAGATTGTGGGATTGCCACCCTTACTTCTGCCCTGCTGCTGGCAGGGGTGCTGCCTTCAGAGCTGGCCAGCAACCCAGCTCTAAAGCCAGGACCATCACTACCAGCATCAGTGCAGAAATGGGGTGGGGGTGGGAGTTACCATATGTCCAGTTTTCCCAGCAGCATGGATGGCTGACAACTGGAGCTGCAGCCTCTCCACACAGGTGTGTGTGTGGGAGAGAGAGACCGTTCAAGCCACAGCCTCTCCGCATGGGGGAAGGGGACAGCTCAAGTCGCACAGCTTCCTGCAGCTCGGACAGATTCCCAGAGGTGGGTCTGACCCACCCCAGGAGTGGCCCATGTAGGGAAAGAGGAAGTCTTGTCTCTCCCCATCCCCTGCTGGGATCAGCAGCTGGAGTGCTGCGCAGGGTAGGAACTCAAGATGGGCACCAGATTTCACGGTCTGAGATGTATTTTTCATTACCATGAATTTGGTAGGGCCCTAATCGCATACCAGGAGCTGCTTCTAATGTAACTCATGAATACAACTGTTTATATAATTTTAACATAATTTTCTGTTAAAGGGACACTGTGAACTTAATCATATGTTGTAAGCAAACATTTCTTTATCTATGTTACTAATAACAAAGGTAAAGAAAGGTTTTTAAAGTTCACATAGTCACTATGCCTCTTGTTTATATTTTGTATTTCCTTCTACTTAAACAATAAAAATGAATGAAATCAGTTTCATTTTTGCTCACAGTTAGTTCTAGTTTGAGTTTCAAAAACGACAAGGGAATGTTTATTTGTTTAAAAACAACGGTCTTCGCTGAAATTTTAAAAATGTGGGAACATTTATATATGCCTTCGATTTTATAAAAGATCATGTTAATTAAATTTATATTTTGGGCCACATTTCCAGCAACTGTGTAAGTTTTTCTAAACAGCAGATCGTTTCTCAGAATCAATAAAAAAAATCAACTAATGTTAATAATACCTAAAATGATCAGTACGGAAGTAAAGTTTCCCTGTTTTTTGCTGTTACCTTATTAATTCTTTGGGAAATCATATTTCAGGCAGGAAACTATTCCTTGTAAACAGTAACTTTTAAATAAGCAAAAGGAAAAACTTTGATTGATTAGAAACTATGGCAAAAATACAGTCTGAGGCACAAGAAAAATCAGTCACCCCACACTTCAAAGTACACCAACATGTACACAGATATCCTTCCTTCCCACATATAACAAGGATTTATTATCATTCTTGCAATACATGTTCCTTACATAGAGTATTATTAGAACAATTTCAAAAGCCTTCAAACCCTTCCACAAATATGCTTGTGAAAACAGGCAATTTTCAAAGCTGGTGTCAAATACCAAAGTTGGCTATTTTCACCACTTATACATGACTAAGTTCTACATGACACTGACATTGCAAGAAAGCTATGCACGAATTAGAGCACACCCTTTCAACTAGCTGGGTGACTCAACTCTATTCTGTACATCCCAATGCTGAACACTAAAGATGAAGGCATTCCCTGTGCACTTTGAACCAGTTATCCAACTCCAGTGGAAACCAAATGTTTTTGACAACCATGTTTGTCATCTATTTTTTATTGCACATTAATATTGCATGGTCAACATCCATGTAAATCACAAACAACCTATTAGGGCAGGTAACACAACAACATAGTAGAAAGGTAAACAATTGAGATTTTTTTAAAGGCAGATGAGAGCAGAAGGAGAGACAGGGTTCAGAATCAAATAGCACAAGTTGATTTTTAAACCTATCTAAAGTTACACAGGAACCAATTCCTAAAATAGGAGACAGTTGGCTGGTAGTTTTTGGTATCCTGGCTTACATTTGTATTTCAATTGACTTTAGAGTTTATTTATTAACCAGAGCCCAGAGGGGAGTAGGATGGAAATATACTACCCAGGATTACTGTGGGTCTGAGTTACAGAATCTGTGTGACTTGACAGGTTTCAAAGTAGCAGCCGTGTTAGTCTGTATCCGCAAAAAGAACAGGAGTACTTGTGGTACCGGGAGGCCCCCCAAATTGAACTAAGGTACCTTAGTTCAAACTTCCCACGGTCCAGACACGGCAAGCAGGCTCCCCCGTCAACTCCGCGTACTCCTCGCGGCGAGCAGGAATACCAGAGACGACGGGGAGCACTTCTGGGTTCGATTTATCGCGTCCAGACAAGACACGATAAATCGAACACAGAAGTTCGATTGCCAGCCGCCGAACCAGCGCGTAAGTATAGACATGCCCTTAGAGACTAACAAATTTATTTCAGCATAAGCTTTCGTGTGCTACAGCCCACTTCTTCAGATGCAAAGAGTGAAACACACAGACAGAAGATATTTATACATACAGAGAACATGAAAAGGTGGAAGTACGCATACCAATTGTAAGAGGCCAATCGAGATGAGCTATCAGTGTGACCTGAGTTTATTTTGATCTTCTGTGAGTGTGTTAGCGTATAATGGCTCGGAGAGCTTCAGAGGGAGATGTAAGAAATGTATGTTTAATAACACAAGACTTCGGAGAGTGAGTAATGTCTCCCAACCCAGCAGAGACACGTCCCTGCCAGAGAGCCCTGCCATTAACCCTCTCTTGACACTAGAACGGGCCTCCGGCCCAGCATCAGGCGGACACCACCTACTGCAGCTGGAGTCAGGTGGAGAGGAGCTGGTCCTGGGCCTGCATCCCTCCGCTCCCTCCCTCCATTGGAGTCCCTGGCCTCGGCCTACACCAGGCGGGGCAGAAACAAATCCGAGACACACGAGGGGGCCCTGCCCAGCCCAGACTGGGGGGGAGGAGACGAGGGCACTGCCTGGATCCTGCCTGGCATTGGACGCTGCGGAGACGGGAGAGAGGACTCTCCCCCCGGGGCGTACAGCCGGCAGGCTGCCCCACAGCTCGGGGGGAGGAGGGGCCTGTCTAGCAGGGAATGTGCTTCCTCCACCCGCCTCCCCCACGAAGGGGCAGGGGGGGGACCCGCAAGCAGCCGGGCCTGGGGAGGCAGGAGCGCGGGGCGCCATGCGGCCACGCGCGCCGCCTGCCCCCTGCCCTGACCCGCCGCCGCTGGCAGCAGGAAGCGGAGCCGCCTCCCCACGCGGCTGCCCGGGCCGGCCGCTGTCACTCTCTTACCCGCTGCAAAATCCGCCTCAACATGGCTACGGCGGCCCGGTCCCGCCGGCTGCCTGCGGACGCGGCGCCGGGGAGGGGGACACCCGCTCTCCGCGCCGCCCGGCCCGCACGCTCGGTGACAGCGGGGGCTGCCCGCCGGGAGGAGGAGCCGCCGCCGCAGCAGCTGAGGGGCGGGACGGCGGCGCCAGCCTCCGCCACTGACAGGCAGCCGCTGGGCGGGGAGCCTGGCCGGCTCCGGCCTGGGGGAGGGGTCTCTCCGCTGCCAGGGAGCGGCGGCCTGTCCCGTAGGCTGGGCCGGGAGCGCTCTGGCCTCACCCGGCCTTCCCGCGGGCCGCAGTCAGGGGAACCGGCGCTGAGCGGGGCCCGACGGGGCTGCGCCGCTGCCCCAGCCTAGGCCGCGCTCCCTCCACCCACCCCGCTTGGGTTTGCCTGCCCAGGCCCTATGGGGGTGCCCCCCCCGCTTCCTTCCGCCCCTACTGGGGAGCAGGCTGTCGCCCCCCAGGAAATGCAGCAACAATTGGCTGGGCGGGACCAGACTGGACGCTGCACTGCAGGTGGTTGCAGGGCTGGGCTGGTGCTGCCCTGTTGGGCCCAGGATACCAGACAGACAGAGAAGGTGGGCGAGGTAATCGCTTTTATTGGACCCACCCACTTCTGTTGAGAGCCAGGCCAGAAGAGCTCTGTCAGCTCCAAAGCCTGGCTCTCCCAGCACTAGAAATGGGGCCAATAAAAGCTATTAGCTAATCCACCATGTTTGTCTAGTGCTAAGGACATAGGACAAAAGTGGGAGTGAAGCTGGACAGGAGAGTGGCACCTGCCCGGAGCCTGCTCTTATTAAGCTAGTTGGGGCTATTAATAAACTTCCTTTTTAAAACACTGGATCCCAGGACCATACCTAGTATAACCATGGCTATAAATGCTGTGGACACACCGAAATAGTTACCCCAAACAGTACCATGAGGACATGCTGAACTGTTGCAGAGACTAGGGAGACAATCAACTATCCTGCAACTGATGACTGAGGAATGAATTTTCTCACTTAAGCACAATTCAAAAAAGTTAAACATGCACTTAAATCCCATTCACTGAGATTTAAACCTGTGCTTCAGTGTTCAGTGACTGGGGATGTTTTTTCTGGGCCAAATCCTGGTCCTAATGGATTCAATGGCAAACTATCACTGACCGGCAAAGAACCAGGATTGTTTTAAATGTAGAAGAAATGCAGTTGTACTAACCCAGAGAGAATTTAGAAGCAAAGACTATCAGCCTTGACTCTCTTAGGTTTCAGGATTGATAGACCAACAGTTCCTAAAGAAAGATAAAGTTGTAAGACTATTGCATAGTATGATCATTTAGTTAAGTAATTAGTATTTATTTATAATAGATATAATAGATGTTTTTACCTCTTGTGTTTTTCATTATTTTTAAACTGCTTCTTTAACATGGTTTGATAATTACTTTTGAGAGTTTGGTTGTTATTTCCTTTTCTACATCTGCAAATAGTCCAGATTTTTGTTGGACTTGCAAATAAATTTGTTCTTCACTTACCTGATGGTTGCTGTCTTTTATCTCTGAAGCAGCAAATGGGAAAGCAAGGAAATCTAATTTGTAGTTTAACTGCTTCCATGCATACTGCTAAACACTTCAGAAAGAATTTGAGAAGTTACACCATAGTCCAGAGTCTGTTGCTTAAGAAAAGTAAGTGTTAATGTGGTGGCACATTCTCTAGTTTGTAACTAATCTCTCTCAAATAAAATCTTTGTTTCAGTTGCTAATAGGCCTTACTGGAGACAGTAAAAGCTACAATGAAAGTCGAATTGCTGTCTTTACTATAAAATGTTTGATGTTGCTTTAGTGACATCATTAATACTCTCTCTCTTGCTCTGTATACAATAGTGCTGTTCTCCCAGTCAGGAGCTTTGCAACCAATGAAAATGCTGTGGCATTCCATGATGTCACAGATGGGAGTGGGAGGAAAGTCTAGAATATTCTGTGTCATGGTCACGTCTCCTTGGGCCCAATCCTGCATAGTACTGAACATTAGGGTGACCATACATCCCATTTTGGCCAGGACAGTCCCTTTTTTAAGCCCTGTCCCAGCCATCCCGACTTTTTTTCAAAAGGAGGCATTTGTCTGGTTTGCTCTTGCTGATTTGATCAGTTGGCAAGAGCAAATGGGCTCACTTTTGTCAAAAAAGTAGGGTGTGGTGCGGAAGAACGTGCAGGGGGCAAGCAGAGTTGCCGGCCCCCTGCAGCAGGAGAGGCAGGGCTGGGAGGGAGAGGAAGCGTTCCAGCATGCAGGGGCCCCCACAGTGTTCCAGCCATGCGCAACAGCCTTGCATCGGGGAGGGACCTACAGGGTTCCAGTGAGCAGCAACAGCATTGTGGGGGGCCTTGGGTGAGCGGCTGGGGGTGTCCCATTTTCTCTTTGGGAAATATGGTCACCTTAAACCAGTGGTGGGTAACCTGTGGCCTGTCAGGGTAATCCACTGGTGGGCCGTGAGACAGTTTTACATTGACCATCCGCAGGAACGGCCACCCACAGCTCCCAGTGGCAGCGGTTCACCGTTCTTGGCTAATGGGAGCTGCGGGCAGCCGTGCCTGCCCACCACTGCCCTAAACACTCTTAACTCCAATTGATGTTAGAGAGAGCTGAGGATGTTGAGCTTACAGAGGAGGACTCCAGCATCTTGCTGGATCAGGCTTCTACTTCTCAGGATAGTTTAGGGTTTTTTACCGATAGCATTGATCTCAACTTAAGAATTCAAGAAATTGAAATAAAAAGTACTCTCTCATCCAAACCAAGTCCAGGCCACAGAAAGAAAAAAAATCAAATTTAAATCTATTTCTTATTCAGACACTTTCCCATTGTGTGTTGTGGTCTTCCCTTTGATGCAGTCTTTCAGCTCAACCTTGTAAACAAATTCTCAAACTTAATTTTTAAATTTACTCACCAGCCTGGGTTTTCTGCATATATTGCCTTGGCAGATTCACAGTCACATGCCTGGATTCGCATGCCACCAAACTGTCACTAGTAATTGGAGACCGCTTGCTTCACCTATCTGTAAACACTATAGAAACTGAGCATATAAAAGGTCCTGCCTACAAACAATCCTTCACAGCCTCCCTTTCTTTTTCATGGAGAAGATCTGTATTAAACCCACTCAATTCCATCCTATTTCTAATTTTCTTAGGGCAAATCTTGTGGTCCTTACTTAGGCAAATTGGCTTCAAACGAAGTTTTGGATGCACAAAGATCTGTCCCTAACGTAGAGTGACAATTCTCTTTTACTTGTAGTACAGTACTTTCTTCCCTCTCATTTTCTAATATTGTTTACTTCTAATACTTTATTTCCTCTTCAAGAAACTTTTTTTTTAAATCACAGCACCAGGTCTGTGCATCTAACCAGGAGGCACAACACACCCTTTGCCCCCAGAATGGCCATCCTCACCTGTGTCTGATTGGTCTATTTATCTTCAACAGTACGCAACAGGCAGCTCTTTAGCCTGTGATAAGTTTCAAGATTCCAAAAAAATCTAGTTGTGGGTTCTAACTTCGTCAGCACTTTTGCCCGATCAGAAGAGGATTGGAAGAGGGTGGGACTTTCCCCACAAACTTCTACAAGCAAGTACTACATATGACTCTGTGTCACCTCCTGTGGGAAATGTTCCCATCTTGTGGATGAGACATGCTATGTAAGAGAAAAAATAAATTTAAGTCATTCCCTACTGGTTTTGTTAAATAAGAAACTGTTGGTGTGAAAGATAGCAAGGCTGTATTTTAAGCACTAAATATGGTACAGATGCTTGAGCAGTTGCATGCTCAAATAATATTTTTGCATGAGTAATTTCAATAAGAACTAGTACTACTGGAAATGGAAATTTGCATGAGCAATTGCACACTTAATTGAGCATTCAACTGAAAATTCTACATTGCAAAATACCATCAGGTTTTCAAAACACTCAGAACAAGTTCTTTTTTCCTCTCAGGTACACTTAATCCATAATCATCAACATACATGATGCCTCTTATCATAGGCGCTGACTCAGCGGCTATGAGCACCCATGGGAAAAAAATTGTGGGTGCTGAGCACCCCCCATCAGCACCTGCCCCCCCCAGCGCCTTCTGCCTGCCAGTGGGCCCCGCAGATCAGCGCCTCCCCCTACCTCCCCATGCCTCCCGCCCACCGCAATCAGCTGTTTTGCGGTGTGCAGGAGGCTGGAAGGGGTGGGGGGAGGAGCAAGTACGAGGCAGGCTCAGGGGAGGGGGCGGAACAGGGTGGGAAGAGGTGGGGCAGAGCTGGGGTGTGATCTTAAGGGAAGGGTGGGGTGGGAGCAGGGCCTGGGGCAGAGCCGGGGGTCAAGTACCTCCCGGCACAATGGAAAGTTGGCACCTGTGCCTCTTATTTACATTTTTTCATAGATTTTCAGGCCAGAAGAGAAATTATGATAACCTAATCTGACCTCTATAACACAGGCCACAATTTGTAACAATTTTTCCCTTTCTTTCGAACAATGGCCTCTAAGGCCAAAAAGAACAACAAGTAGAAAGAAAGTGTATTTACTAATGCTGAGGCAAAACGCACATAGAGTCCTGCTGTCAAAGGATCCCCTGAAACAGCAATGTAACACAGGATAAATTATTCAGCATCAACCAATACCCTTATCTGTTCTAAAGCTATCATTTTTCCATCTAGAACACAACATAAAAAGGATACAAATAAACTACTGACACAATAAAACTGTATTTAACTAATAATTAGGTTGAGTGTAATAAATATTTACTAACCAAAGCTAATTAGTTAGGTGATCTGTGATCATTTACTTGACATCATATACACTTTAAAGCCCAGCTCTCATTGCCAAATAGTTCAGCAGGAACAACTGATTGAAACACAGGTTTTGCCATACCAGGTCAAATCAGTAGTCCACCTCATAGTCAAGTATTGTCTCCAACTACAGCCAATACCAGATGCTTCAAAGGAAGATGAAAGAAACCCCATAATTGACAATTATGGAATAATCTGCCTGCGGAGGAGGCAGATTTCCTAATTAGTTATTCATCATAATCATCATCATCATCATCTGTATTGCAGCAGCACCTGTAAGTCCCAGTCATGGAACAGGAACCCATTGTGTTAAGTGCTGTACAAAAACCAGTGGATGTTGGGAGCCTAAATACCTTTGTGGATTTGGACCTTAGTGTTTGGTGCGTGCCTGGATGCAACGGAGTTTGTCATCTTTCATTTTTATCCTACCATATAGAACCATGGAGGTTCTCATTATCCATTTAAATTTCTAATACTTTGTTTTAATCATACTAAGCTCTTGGCCTCAATATTTTATGGCAACAAGTTCTGCAGGTTAAGTGTTTGTTGTGTTAAAAATTGTATTTAGTTTATCAGATATAAATTTGTTACCTGTCAGTTTCTTTGAATGCCCTTTTCGTCATGATTTGGTCTTGTACTATGAGTAAAGGGTAATCAGATATGCGCAACTGACCTTCACTATACCATACATTATTTTACATGTCTCTAAAACGTCCCCAATCATCTCTTTAAACTGAAGAGTTCTATTCCTTTCAGTCTCTCTTCAGTGGAGTCTCTTCCTGCCTCAAATCAATTTCATTGTCTGGTTTTTGGACCCATTATATTTCTCTTGTATTTTTGAGTTGACACCAGCACTGAACACAATATTCCAGATGAGGATATACTACTGATTTATATAAAGCCAACATATTTTGGGTTTTGTTTTCTAACCCTTTCTTTATAAACCCTCACATTTTTTCTTGCTCTTTTGACTGTTGCTGTATATTTAGCAGATATTTTCATCAAGCTGTTTTCAATTACCTCTAGTTTCTTTTTCTTGACTGTGTACACTTAATTTACAACCCAGGAATCTAAGCTAAATAGATAAACCTCTAGTTTAAATGGATTGCCCATTATAAAAGAGAAAGAATAGAAGATTTAAAACAGTAAAGATTTTAAACTACCATATGCAGCATGCAACAAAGATCAAAAGGATGCAAAAAATATTTTTTCCTCACACTAACAAAAACAAAAAGAACTGCAATACTGGATTTCCATAAAGTAATAAAACAGGTGCACTTTCAGTCAAATCAAGGTTTCTTCCCCTTTCCACATCTAAAAAAATACAAGAAATCATACAATTTAGCATATAGAGTTATTGACCTTAACAAGGCTTCTATGTAAGTATTAACATTCTTCATGCTAAGATCAGCACAGTTAAGACATTAACTCTTGCAAATGTTTATAAAATTATTACATCAACTATGTGCTTATGAAATAGCAGCCAAAGGGACAGCAGAGAAACCTTCATGGATCATCATCTACAGTGAACTCCTCATGGATTAAGAAACACATCTTCTAGAAACTGGATTCTAAAAAAATAGAATTACAATAGTAAAAGGGATTACCTAAACTACTCATTAGATGACTTGGCAAATGAAGAATACATGATTGCCAAAATTTCATAAACAAGCTCAAGTAGGTCAAGTAGTGACTAGAAAAAGAAACAAATTAAAGATCGTAATCAGTAGTCATGCAATACAAGTTACCACAGCACTAAAATACATAGAAAATATTCATGAGATGGGATATTCAAAAGCCCCTAAGTGGTTTAGGAGTGGAAGCCCTATTGAAAGTCAATGGGACTTGTGCTCCTAAATCACTTAAGAACTTTTGAAGATCCCATCTCATGAGTTTAAATCATTTCTTTGATCTGATATAAATTAGGAAGAACTAGATTGACACAAATTTAGGAAGGAAAAAACTGCCATGACTAGAGGATTTCAGCTATAGGTCCTCTTTGTCTCTAAATACACCGTTCATACATATCGGCTGATAAATTACATAGAGTACAACTCGGGAGCATATACAGTCATTTAATCAAGAAAATGGAATAGAAACTTGCCATTCATGCAGACATCACCATTTCTATTTTCATGATTCCCAAGTCTGGAGAGGCCAATGGTAGAAATCAGTTCAATACAAGAAACAGAAATAATAGACATGACTGAAAATCAGAGGAAATAAGCATTAGTAGCTAGGATATGATACTAATAAGATGCACAGAACCTCAATTAAAATAGCTTTAAATGAGAAACGTAAAAGTGAAAATCACAAGAAAGGTGGACAAGATATCTGACTTCAGAAAATTCTAGTCTAATTTTGTTTCAGTCACAACTTTTGTAGTCTCGTGAAGACAAGGGGCAGGTCTACACAGGAGGTCTACACAGGTCTAACTTTAGTTTGTGTGCATTACAATGACTTACGTCCACACATATATTAACATACTAGTGAACTAGCTGGCCATTTAATACAAAGTCAAAAAAACCCACACTGTATGACAGAGCTCACAGGACTTGCAAAGTACATCATCCCTCATCTGTACTAAATCCACAGTGGAACCAAAATAATGCCCAATTAGGAGCAAATGGAAAAGTTCTCATCATTAGTGTGAAAAGAAAAGACTTTGCCAAAATATGAAAATCTACATCCATTATTTAATTTAACATACTTGCAGCACTATATTTTAAAGTTTAACACAGGATAATTAATATTAACTATTACAATGACTACATTTATCTTGCTTTTAAGTGAGTCTGAACTCCCAGAATTTCATTTTTTTTTCACTTTAGCCTCTTTTTAGATTCAGTCTCGGGGAAACCACAAATGTTTATAGCCTGGAACAAACTTCCTGGGAATGTTCAAACTTCTACTAGATGTATCTCTGCTGCAGTGGTTTAAGAGATGTGCATAAAACTGACAGAAGTTTAGTAGGGCTAGCATGTGAGAGCAATGACAAAAAAACAAACAAAAAAAAAAACCCCAAACTTTCACCAGTTCATGTGAAAAATAAGTCCAGATATTTATATCATAGGAGTTAAAGATGGAAAAGATCTATTGAGTCATTTAGCCCATCCCTTGCCAAGGCCTTCAACCAATAGGTTTCTCTGCCCAAATTCCACTATGAAGAACTGCCACTGATCCCACCTATCACATCGCCACTCTAATCCTCTCTTACTCCAAAGAGTGCTAAAGAGTCTTCATATGTACGCTAGCATAAGTGGCACTGAAAAAGGGCAAACGGAGAAAGAGTATTTATAACATTCCATTGCAGAACAAACTGTAGGCAGTTAAAAATAGCTATATTTTATTACCTGTTCACTTTTAACCTCCATATAATTAGTCTGTGTTTCAGATCTTATAAAGAGCTCTTCCTTGGTCATCTCCTTCCACTCACTGTTTGGGCAATTGCAGGTATCATCCAAACAGCTCCCAAGAGAATGTTAGAATTCCAGAAAGATAAGCAGGGGACCTTTTATTATATATACATAATATCTAGGCATCTGAGTGTCGTACGTATATACAATCGAGTCATTTAAATCACTTAGCATTTTGGCACTCTGAGTAATAATTAACAAAATACATTTTCAGTGTGTGTGAGGATTTAATGGTACTGGAGTTCAGTGAATTTCTCTGAAAAGTCATCCTTTTGAGTAATTTTCAGAAGAGAGGAGAGTCCTTGGATGTTTTCAATGCATATCTGAACAAATATAAGAAGAAGTTCTTTCTAAATGTATGGAAGTTCATATGCCTGTGATTCAAAACGCTGTCCCCTCTCTCTATGAATATTAATGCATTTATTTCTTCCTGGGTTGTGTGTGAGCAGACATAATAAATGTTGGCTTTGTTGGTAGTTGCTGTGTACACGTGTTGCATTAGTAATTCATTTGAATAGATTATAAATGGTGAGAATACAGGCAAGTAATGCCTGATAATCTGAAGTCCTGAACTGAAGTCTGGATGAAGAGAAGATTGCAACCTGAAAGGTCCAGTCACTTGCCCTCCCTGTCAGATGGGATGGAGCATGGATGCTGTTGCCTAGCCCGTTCCATCGCTGCCTGGACCACAAGTGAATTTGGGGGGGCAGGCGTGAGAACAGAAACTCAGACCGCTTGGCTGGTACATAATATTTTTTTCTGCCCCCTTTGGGGTAGGCATACATGAGGCTGATGTATGCCCAACTGTACGAGCTGCCTCGAGGATGGCATCATTGATTGGTAGGAATGACTCTGTTTGGCACCAATGATTATCCGGCAACTTATGCTGAGTGTCTTGGATCTCCTCCAGGGGGATGTGAAGCTCTCCAGTCAGTCTACACAGGAGATCCTGGAATTGGTAGTAGTCATCAGGAGGAGGTGGGGGGAAGGGAATGTTGAAGTCACTGCCACATCAGGTGAGGATAACAGGAATCTCTCCTGTTCCAACAGTACCGTCGGAGCCAGACAGAGTGGCTTATCTTCCATGGTGGTTCTGGGCATCTACTCGAAGGCGCCAGAGATGGTGAAATAGGCAAAATCTCCCTGGTGGAAGGGACAGGTTCCAAGGGAGGGCACTGGGGCCAGGATCCCCAGTAGGCCCAGCATGACAGATATGGAGAGTGCTGAGTGGTGCAGGAAAACGGTGGCTCCATGGCAGCTGGAGTGGAGGATACTGCCATGATATAGAAGGCTCCCTCAGGGGCTAGCGACACACCTCCTTCCCTGCCGGCGGTCAGCCCAGACTGAGTTGCTCTGCTGGCTTTTATATCCTGCTTCCAGCTGGAGCATGCCCAGCAGAGCTGGAGGAGTGGGGCCTCCTCGGCTAAGAGAGAAGGGTTAACCCCTGTGTACCAGTGCGGGGCTGATACACCCCATCACAGGGAGCAATGTTTTTTCTCAGAACGGATGGCTCTCTAGCTATGAGGGACGCCAATGGTGACTGTGTTTTCAGGTCAGCACTCAGTACCAGTGGATCCATCGATTTGTGCAGCTTCTTTTCGTGTTTGTGTGCTTTAGGGCGTGCTCCATCCTCATGACTGGAACTCAAGGAAGGAATCTCTCCCTTCTTAGGCCTAGAGGAAGACTTACTGCCACGCTTAGGTGCATACTTCCTTACCTCCCCACTAAGCGCTATAGTGGTGTTACCGCTGGTGCTGGCCTTGGACTCCAAAGTTGGATGGACAACCCTGGCAGCCAAATCTTCTGCTGACTTCCCTGGGAGATTTGGGTGATGAGAAGGAATGCAAAAGCAGGCCATAAGTTTGTTAGGGGTTGGTGAAGTATGAAAAAGAGAGTCACCTGTTACCAGAAAACTTCTGTTTTGCTCTTTTCCTTATTGTTATTTTTAAAAGAGACAAATTGGTCCAAACCAAAATTTATAAAAAAAAAAAAAAAGTCAGTCTGGTTTAAGAGCTTGTATTCTAAGCTTCACATTGGTGTGCTTATTTATAGCCAAGTTGTCCACCTCCAAAACATAGTAATTTAACATGAAAACACTAAGAAAAACAGACAGTGGGGCATGAATCATTTGTTTTAATTTACTTATTTACTAGTTTTCCCTACACCTATAAACAGTAGTAATTAGGTGCCCTACAATTTATTTAAAAATACAGACATTCTTGGATTGTCTCCATAGATGACTCAGTACAATCACAAAGAAAAGATATGTTTTAGGGCCCATTTCTGTAGTCCTTTTTCAGTGAAAATGCCCACTGAAATCAGAGATGGGTTCAAATCAGAACACAGGGTCCAAACCGTCTTAAACCCTGAGGAAGTTTGGATCTAGATTTAAATTTGTTCTTTGCCCCCATCTGTAACTAAAATCAGAGGCCGTTTTGCTTGACTAGACATTTCAGGATTGAACCTTTAATGATATCTGATAAATAAAAGTCAGGTTGAACTAAAAAAGCCTTGCCCAATCGTGTGCAATAAAATGTTACAAATGTTGACTGGAGTGTTGGTTTTTCATACTTCCAAATCCTGGCCCCATTAACGTCAGTGACAAAACTCCTATTGACTTCAATGGGGCCAAAATTTCATCCCCCCAGATGTTGAATGGTTTTTAAAAACACCTTAGAACAAACAGCAATTAAATACCAGATTCCTGGTAGCTTCTTCCTCTGCACTGGGCCAGCCTGTGTAGTTTTCTGTCTTCTTGGGAACATATCATGTAGGGCTGCTGCCACTGCTGGTAACATCATGTTGAGCAGATGCACAAGCTAGAAAAGTGAATGATTGTGGAAATGTTGAAGGTTTGTTTAATTATTTCATTAATAATGTTTAATTATTTTCTTTTCATCTTCTAGTAATCATGACATTAAAAACCATGGACCAGATTCTGATTTCAGTTATGCTGATATAAATCAGGAGTAAGTGCACCAAAGTCAAATGAGTTACACACTGGTTTAAAAGTAATATAGATCAGAATCAGGCCCTATTTTTCCTGTTTAGGTTAGCATATACTGGACATATCCTCAGCTGGTATAAACAGCATAGCTCTATGAAGTTTGTATTGGAACTATACTGATTTACAACTGAGAATATGGTTCACAAGTTTCTAGCAAACCCAAATAAGAAGGCAAAAGTTAAAATATTCGGTCAAATACTGGCAGAAGCCTAAGGCCTGATTCCATCATACTCCCCTAGGAGCACACAGAGCCTGAAGGAGGGGAAGAGGAGTCAGGCAAGGAGGAGGATTGGGGCCAACTGGCCCCAACTGGCCCTCCAACTGGCACGCAAGCAAGGATAAGCTACACCCTATAAAGGATGCCTCCTGATGCTCCCCTTGTGTCGCTTTGGTTCCACACCACCACTTATTATGGACTTTATCTTAAAGGCACAACTAACCCCTGAAGAAGGTGTCTATCCAGAAACCCAGTTAAAACCTATTTTGGAGCATGGCTACTCTCAGAAAAGCCCCTGTAAAATAGTATCTTGTTACTCAACATATCTGCTTCCTGGTGCATCTTTGAACCACGTGAGTTTACTTTACTTACAAAAAGAAGTTTTTGCTACTACTTCTCTGCAGGGCCAGTATAGCTATAGAAGAGACAGCTGCACACTGTTTGGACTCATGCATCTTTAATCCCATTATCTGCTGAGGGACAGATCACTCCCCAGCCAAAAGAAACCCATGTGAGGGCCAGGAAATGCTGCTAAGTTTCAGCTTTGGGGCTTTCCTATTGAGCATTGAACATCCAGAGATGGTTGGGATTTGCATCTCAGTTTATCAGATGTCTCAAGACCCCAGAGGAAATAGAAACTGAAACACCTCTGGATGCCTGGGTACCTATTTGAGCAGAAGTCCAGAATCTCTGCATTACTTCCCAGGGATGCCCTCCACCATGGTTCCCTCATTATCTGTGCTCTTATTCGTTCCCTACTTATACCACTCCCAAAATGCCCTCATGGAAAATTCACAGACTTCATGCCCATATAGTCCAGCAGTACCTTATGCAGGGAAATCCCCATGCTTTAGTGTGAGGGTTATTCCACAGAAAGGTGCCATGCCCCAGATGCTGTCCTTTCCCAGCACCCAGAAGCACCAAACATGAAGAAAGGGCTTTGAAGAAAAATTGCCCTGTTTAACAGAAATGCCACAACTTTCCCTTGCTCTGCAGGATATTTCTGAGTCCAATATGTGACTGCAAATTCTTTACTACTAATGATTACAGCTGGGCAAAATTTTTCAGACACAACTTTTTTTTGGTCAAAAAATGTAGCTTAGGGACAACTGAAACATTTTGCAAATTTAGAATTTGACTTACTTTTTTTAGAAAGTAAAAAAACCCTCAAAACCAAAGAAAATGTTTAATTCAGCCTGAAACTTTTCTTTGGTTTGCTGAAAAATTTAAAAATTATTGTTTCACAATGACCTGAAATGATTTTTTTTCAGTTCCATGGCCAAACCAAAAAAAAAAATTGGTTGTTGGCAAGCTCCACCAATGACAACGTTAAGAGGTAGAAAGGTCAACTACCCTACTCCAGGTGAAGAGTTAGCAATATACAAAAATAATCTTTTGACTTATATATTAAGCAAATTTGTTCTAGAAATCATTGTGAAAATATAGAACCCCTCTGTGTCATTTTTACAGTCACTTTTCTGTCTATAACTGCACTTGAAAGAGAATCTAAAACCTGTACAATTTCAAAGTGTGGCTCAAATATGATGCTTAGTGGTGCCTTCCTAAGCAATGCTTCCTGTTCATCTGCTATATTTAGTAATTTCATTTATGTGCAGGTACCTATGTCTGCTCACCCCTGTAAACTTAAGCAATTTGCCTTACACAAGGCAAATAATGGCTTCACAGTACAATACACAATTATTTTTTTGTGGGGGAGCTTTCTAGAGTCAACTAAAAATATTTATTGCCTGCCTCTAAATTTACAACAACAACAACAACAAAGCAGCAACATACTGATGCTTGGTCCCAGCTCAGGGGAACCCCAGAGGCAAGGTGGGAGATTCCCTACTCCCTAACCTTCCCCTTGGGGGAATGCAGCTCCAGCTGCCAGTAAGGACTGCAAAGAGGCAGAAGAGGCCTTTAGACATTTTGAGTGAAATCCTAGCTCCACTGAAGTCAATGGAAGTTTTGCCGTGGTCAGTGGAACCAGGATTTCATACTTTGGGCTTATCTATCTTACAAAACTTTATAGTGTTTGAATGAAACTGAACAACTGAACTAGATGATGTGATACTGACCTCAACTTATCTGACAGTATAGCTCAGGACACATCATGGTCAGCATCATGTGATTAAACCCTGAACACAATTCGACTTGATCTACACTGACCACTCAGTGAGGTCAGCATTGTGTCATTTAATTAGTTTGTTCACAGCCTTGTTCAAAACACAGTCAATTGTTCAACAAGGAGTCCAGTGGCACCTTAAAGACTAATAGATTTATTTGGGCATAAGCTTTCATGGGTAAAAAGCCTCACTTCTTCAGATGCAATTCAGTAAATTGTTGTAATATAGACAAGCCCTTTTAGTTACTGCAACACAAGCAACATTTGACTGGCAGCTTTTCTTTCCACCCTCCACCCCCACTGACCCTAAATCTATTTCTGTGAGGTTACAGGGTGGCAAAAGGGCACAGTGTATCAGCCGTGGGCGAGCACTTTGATAGAGGTACCTAGAAAGAGTGATGGTATGGTAGAAGGGGATATTTGGGGGGAAATACTAGAAAACATAACAAACAAGAAACGTATTGACGCTTTGCTAATATGTCTGTTCTTACACCAAGGGATCCTATCTTCCTATGTGTTTGTACAGTATGTACAACTGTACAAACCTCAGCCAGTCAAAACAAAGAGTATGTAATAAAGTAAACAAACTAGATCATAATTCATATGCACAAAAGGACTGAATTAATGCTGCACAGGCAACTTTACTTCTGGTACTTCCTACCTTTTAATGCTTGAACTTGCAACCGTAAACATTAAACATATGTATGTAGTTAATAATTATACTAGTAATTGAAAGCCCCTGCTGTTGCTTGGGTGTGGCAGTCAGGCCAAGTAATCCACCTGTGCAGTCTGCCTCATACAACCAATGAAATTGTTGCATGCAAATTAGCTGTGGAGTAAGAGTGACTGATATCACAATGGTCTAAGACTCTTGGCATAGCATAGATATATGCTTAGTGTAGATGAAAGCCCTTGCTGTTGCACGGCTGTAATTCATAAAGTCAAAATGGCTGAGAACTTAAACATAGGCTGGTAACAGACAGTGAATCCCAGTAATTGAACCTGGTGATATTCTGATCAACAAGAGCTCTCAACCATGCCTGTTGCTGTTTCCATCACTTCACACAAATTCAAGAGACATTCTAGACTTCAGAGTGGCACACACAGAGACAATCCTGGAACCTTATTTCAGCATGAGCATGAAATGTGGCAACCTACTTGTGTCAAGTTGAAAACTGATCATTTATCCCTTCTCTTTGTTTTCTGTCCCTTAGGCAGTTTGTAAGCAATGAGAGACTTTACTTATCACCTCATGACTCTGCTGCCTCTTTTTAGGGCCTTTGTCAAAGGCTTTTTAAAACTCTAAGTTACTTTCTCATCTATTTCTCCTTCATCCACTGTGTTGTTGACACACCCAAAGAATTCTAGAAAATCAGAGCAGACCCAGTAGCTGAATTTGTGGTATGGATAGTGTGCCCAACTCTAGTGCAGAAATCAAGGGAGGCCCTCATGACTCACAGCATTCTAGAAGGAAAGTCTCCCTCCTGCTGAGCCAGTAGGAATTGCTTTACTCTATTCTCTGTTGAAAGCCACTCATCCAGTCATCATAGTTTTCTCCCCTTTGAGGCCATGTGCAAGAATTGGTCTCAGTTCAATTGCAAAATGGTGATTTCCAGTTAAACACAAAGCCAGGAAATAAAAAAAAATATATTCTTTATTATAGGTCTGCTAGGAAGACACAGAGAGCAACAGCCAAAGTGTTCCTGTAACTAAGGTCAAGAATGTACCCATTCTGCCACAGCACATGACCTGAGACTGACTCATAACTGCTACGGTTGACATTTAATGCACATCACTAAAAGGCGGAAGTGATCAATAGAATCGATCTCGTTGGGTGATTAAGAATGGTTTTAACAATGCAGTCATGCATGGTATGCACTAAAAAGAGGCAACTCATTAGCTAGCTAATAACTGGGGAGAGAAGACTTTTTGGTCATATTTAGGAGCCAGAAAAATTAGTCAATGCCTTACTACTCTTGTCAATTGTCATAGAGAAAAACAGGAGACGAAGACCTGGCTACTTTTGTTGCTGGTTGAAAACCAGTGATTTTCTTCATTATAAGGCAAGGAAACCTTTACATTTAATAATCAAATAATTTTATGTTATACTTCACATAACTCTAACACCACAGAAACCAGAGCCAGCTGTTAGCAGGAGCTGTTCTACTCTGCAGTCTCAGAATCCTGCATTCCAACATGATCTTTAGAGCCTCACCAAGCATCTTTTCTCTGTTTCTCTGAAGGTTTGGCTTTATGTGCAAAACATTTTGCAGTTCTAACGACGGCCTCATATCATAATCTCCTAGACACATTGTGCTCCAGAAACTGGCAACAACTGCCGGTATTGAGACATGCAGCAGATTTCTGGCATCATTATAAAGAACTAAACTATGTAAGTCTAGCTATAGTATCCTTACACACAAAACACAACCACCTCACCCTAGCCACTGAAAAACTGCATCTCCCTTTTCTGGCTACACCATCTACTCCAGGGGTAGGCAACCTTTCAGAAGTGGTGTGCCGAGTCTTCATTTATTCACTTTAATTTAAAGTTTCGCGTGCCGGTAATACATTTTAATGTTTTTAGAAGGTTTCTCTCTATAAGTCTATATTATATAACTAAACTATTGTTGTATGTAAAGTAAACAAGGTTTTCAAAATGTTTAAGAAGCTTCATTTAAAATTAAATTAAAATGCTGATCTTACGCCACCAGCCTGCTTAGCCCACTGCCAGCCTCGGGTTCTGTTCACCTAGGCCAGTAGCGGGCTGAGCGGGGCCTACAGCCAGGATGCCGGCTGGCAAGGGGCCGGCAGCTGGGACCCCAGACCGGGGAAGGGGGGGTTTCAGGGGTAAGGGTAGAGGGCTGGGTGTGTGTGTGGGGGGGGGTTCAGGGGTCAGGGCAGAGGGCTGGGGGGGTTGGGCGGTGCAGGGCAGAAGGCTGGGTGTGGGGGGGCTCAGGGGTCAGGGCAGAGGACTGGAGCGTGTGGAGAGTGCATGGCTGAAGGCTGGGTGTGTGCGGGGGTTCAGAGGTCAGGGCAGAATGTTGGGGGGTGCAGGGCAGAAGGCTGGGTGTGGGGGGTGAGTTCAGGGGTCAGGGCAGAGGGCTGGGTGTGTGTGGAGGTGCAGGGCAGAAGGCTGGGTGTGTGTGGGGGGGTTTCAGGGGTCAGGGCAGAGGGCTGGGGTGCTCGGCCCGTTGGGGTGCTCCCAGCTCCCTGCCCTGAGTGGCTCATGCCAGGGGGCTGGAAGGGATATGCCCTGTTCCACTCCCTTCCCCAAGGCCCCATCCCTACCTCTTCTCTGCCTCCTCTCCGGAGCAGCAAGCACGCTGCCATTTATCCCCCTCCCCCTCACAAGGGCCATCAGCTGATCAGCGCAGGGAAGGAGAGGAGGAGGGGCAGGAAAGCACCACGCTGGGGGAAGAAGCGTGGGAGTGGGGAAGCTTGGCTGCCGCAGGACCAAGCTTCTGCCTCCTGCCCCCGCAGGGGAGAGCGGTGGGCGGGGGGGCTGAGTGGGGCTGGGGGCCGGGACCGTGGCTGGCAGCCGCATGCCATTCAAAATCGGCTTGCATGCCGTGTTTGGCACGTATGCTGTAGGTGCCGACCCCAATCTACTCCATGCTGTGATCTCATCTGTCCCTATACTCCCCCTCAGTCCTTCTGCTATGCTAATTCTGGCATCCTCTCCTGCCATAGATTGATCCTTTGCTGCCACAGGCCAGCCTTCTATAGAAAAATGACTCCCTCATCTTCCTCTGTCTCACCAATTCCTCACCTTTTCTTGAAACATGGTTTAATCCAAAATCTTCCTATAACCTGTTGACTTGGTGATTATTACCTGACTCACTACCTATTTCTTTTTGTCTATTGGAGAGGGCTGAGGGTTTGCTTCCCATAATGATGAAGGGGTTGAAAGGAGTCTCTATAGGTGTTTTCCTGGCTGTGTTCCTTTCAAAGTTATTGCTTTAGTATTGCTAGTATTTTATTTGAAGTGTTATTAATTATGTTAAATGATGCCTGTTCAAGGTGCCCTGTTATTGTAAATATATGTATATAAATGTTGTCTCAACTTGAGCTCCTTGAAAGTGCCAATTATTTTTCCACAGAACATTTTAAAAATTTGATTTTTTTAAAATTGTCATTAAAAGTATTTGTTTTGTCAGAAAAAAACAGTAGAGGTTAGTTTTTACAATCTGAAAACCGAATATTTTGCCAAAAATAGTTCGGGTTTTAGTTTTTGGATGGGGAGTCAGAGTCAAAAAACAGAGCACGTTGACCAAAATAAAAATATTCTACAAAAATGTTATCTTTGGTCAAAAAGCAATTTTATGCTGAAAAAATATTTTGAAAAAAAAACTGATCAGCTTTAATCCTCATCACCTTTATTGAAACATTTCTATTGCTGTAACAGGAGTGCACTGTGACAAAATTGTATGAATGGCATTGTACACAATTCACTGCATGGTATTTCATATGGTCACTCTTGGCCAATGTAACAGATGTCCAAAATCCTGAAAATGATGTATTTTCCAAATTCTCCTATTTAATTAATCTGATTCATACCATGTATTGTGCATCAGAAACTATAAGTATAAATATTTATTATGTCATGTAATACTGACTTAATGAGCAGCTTAGTAAAAATAAAAATTGAACATATTATCAAATACATATGCAAGATATTATTGAAACTCACCTTGTTTCTTCTTACCCCAGTTACCATAGCTTCAAAGCTACATGAATCATTACAGTTATTTATCTGATGCACTATCCTTTGGCACTTGTATTTGTCATCTTCGGCAGGGGTGTGTTTAAGTTTAAGCAATTTATTTATATCTTCAATTCATAATAAACACAACCTTTACTACAATAGAGCACTGTAATGTGGAGCATGGAACAAACTCTTTCATACATTGTAAAGAAAGCAGAGAACACAGTACTGACAGTGCAATATAATTAGGGCCCTTCCAAATACACGGCCAGGAAAAATGTGTAAAGGGCCATGAAATCTGGTCTCCCCCCATGAAATCTGGTCTTGTGTGTGCTTTTACCCTGTACTATACAGATTTCACAGGGGAGACCAGCATTTCTCAAAATGGGGGTCCTGACCCAAAAGGGAGTTGCACGGGGTGCATAAGGGTTATTTTAGGGGCATCGCAGTATTGCCACCCTTACTTCTGCGCTGTCTTCTGAGCTGGGCGGCCGGAGAGTGGCGGATGTTGGCTGGGCACCCAGCTCTGAAGGCAGCACTCCGCCAGCAGCAGCATAGAAGTAAGGGTGGCAATACCATACCATGTCACCCTTACTTCTGCGCTGCTGCCTTCAGAGCTGGGCAGCTGGCGAGTGGCGGCTGCTGACTGAGGGCCCAGCTCTGCAGGCAGCAGGGCAAAAGTAAAGGTGGCAATACCATACATGCAATCCTTAATTCTGCGCTGCTGCTGGCGGCGGCTCTGCCTTCAGAGCTGGGCTCCCAGCCAGCAGTCGCCGCTCTCCAGCTTCCCAGCTGCGAAGACAGTGCTGCTGCCAGCAGCAGCGCAGAAGTAAGGGTAGCAGTACCGCAACCCCTGCTACAATAACCTTGTGATCCCCCCACAAACCCATTTTGGGTCAGGACCCATGCAATTACAACACTGGGAAATTTCAAATTTAATTAGCTGAAATCATGAAATTTATTATTTTAAAAATCCTATGACCATAAAATTGACCAAAATGGACCATGAATTTCATAGGGCCCTAAATATAATTCATCAACAAAATAGCTGTAAGAATTTTTTTTAAATGGCTGAAACAACATTTTTTCCCTAATCTTGTTCTTAGAAATGGCTGAACTATTTTAATTGAATTTTTCCCAGAAAATTTGAACTGAGGCAGACACCCAATATGGAAAATTTCAGCCTAAACAATTACAAGTTTGATATAATTACAAGCAACTAAACCCGGATCTTATAGCAGAAAGTGTCAGGTACCCTTAGATACAAGTGTCCCTACCTGTGCTGTCTATATTAAAAAGTTATCATTAATCTGGATTAATTATCAGTGTCTAATGACACCCTGAAAAGACATCTATGATTGTTAGTGCAAAATCTGCCTTGAGGAGCAATTTCTTATAAGTCCAAGTCACTATTGCCTATTACTTCCCTGAAGTGTTACTTTTATGCATCCGAAGAAGTGAGGTTTTTACTCACGAAAGCTTATGCCCGAATAAATCTGTTAGTCTTTAAGGTGCCACCAGACTCCTTGTTGTTTTTGTAGATACAGACTAACACGGCTACCCCCTGATACTTTACGGATTACTGACATATAAACTGATCCCCCCATTGACCTCCACGTTAAAGTTAAGGTACATTGGCAAACTGCTTACACTGTACTTGTACTGCAGATAGAGGGCTTCAGTCTATAGTCAGTCTGGCCCCTTTTATGAGTGCTAAATTCAGATACATACACAAAAGAGGAAAATACATAGATTTAAATGAAAATAATCCATAACACTAAACAAACAAACCATAAAAGCGTTCCATATATGACTTTTGGAGAAATAATAGCTACAAAAATAAAATCTTTACGTTTTGAAAACACTTACAGTAGGGGCATTACTTAGAAGAGAGATTTTCATGGCCTCCCAAGCCTGCATGTTGACTTAACTAAAGGTATCTTCTTCTTAGCATATGCGCAATGTGCCTCAGGTGGCATGTGACCAGGATTCATCACCGAATTTGGTCCACATAGGCCGGGTACCAATGGGGAGTGTGATGTGAATGCTGATCCATGCCCCCCATTAAAGGTATTACCACATCTAGTCAATTAACTTGCGCAATAAGCAGAAAAGCCTATAGAGGGCACAAGTCCTCTTTTTTTCTTCCTGCATGACAAGAGCTTTCTGCCCTAAGCCACAGCACCGTCAAAAATGAAAGCAACAGGCGAAGAATGGAAATGTCAGGAGTCAAGTGAGGTGCTGAGCAACCTCAGTGCTTACCAAGTTCAACAAGTGTTCGGGGCACTTAGCACTATGCAGAGCTATCAGCACATTGCAAAATCAAGCTCTTCATGGTTAGAACTTCTCCTCAGAATTTATTCATCCAAAAATCATGACGTGTGTGTGTGTGTGTGTGTGTGTGTGTGTGTGTGTGTGTAAGTCTCTCACATACACACACTACATTAAAAAAATTAAAGTTGCAAAGTCAAGCACTCATATGTTAGGAAATGCCAAAATTAATATTGCCCATGCAACCTTAACTTATCCCCCTTGTGCATATAATTATGATACAGTCTTTAACTGCATGATCATATACTGGCTTTGTAGAAGTCCTACCTATTCCTTTAGGTGAGCCTTCTTCTAATTAGCTTCCTCCAGCTTAAATCTGACCTATTTGCAGCCTTTTGGGCTGATTGGGCCCACGTAGCCTAATTCTGCCCTCTCGGGGCCAGTGTGGGGAGTATGCCCCACAAAAGATCCAGTTTAGATCTGGGTCCAATTGTGCTACAACACAAATATGTAGTAAAAGTCTCTGTCCTGAAGAGCTTACAGTATAAATAGAAAAGACAGTAGGAGAAAGTAATTTTTATTATTCTAATTTTACAGATGGGCCCAAGAAGTTTCATGGAAAATAGGTCTTGTCAAACAAACTCTATATCATTCTTTGAGATCAAAAGTTTAATAAAAATTGATTGTTTTTATTTAATAACTTCTGTAAGGTGCTTTACGTAGTACCATTTGATGATCTGATTAACTAATTATCACTCTACCAAATCAATGTGGATGCAAAAAATTGGGTGTATAATTGACTTGCAGGTATGCAGGAAATTAATCCAACTGTTGAATCTACTGCATTTTCTTCTATGAACACTGGCCATAGAGTGTGCACTAGGTGATTTACCTTTCTGCAAAAACTAATACATTGGGATAAAATAGTCTCACATCAAAAACTTTACTAAGGGCACTCCTCTGCTTACAGGAAGGTCTTTGAATGGGTAATTTATCATTGCCTTCCAGCGGAGCAGGAGAAGTTCTTAAGTTTGCAATAATTAAGAAACAAGTAATTCAGCATTAAAAGCAAAAGTCACTTTAAGTCCTCTGATTTCTAGGTACTATAGGATGCGGCATTATTGTGTTAATGGCATGGAAGAGCTGTTCCTTACTGGAAAACATAACATGTTTCACCCTTTGATATACATTGCTTTGTCTTTTTCCCCTGATACAACATTAAAGAGAGATTGCATGAGGACTATATTCAATACAGTGATGTGTCTCAGCAGCTTTATGGAAACTGGGAACACATTCCTTTTATCAGTACAGTATGAATACACAATTTGCAATATTATTTGTATGCATTCATTAAGGCAAGTAAAAGTGGCTACATACTGCTAAGCATGACATTTCAATGGGTTTTGGGTCTTTTATATGACTGAAAATTAGCTGAAAATATTCTGCTGCTCAAATCAGGCCAATGGCACCAAACACATTACCCTGGAGAGTTTTGAGTCATTGTGTCACCAGAGACTGTTCCAGCAAATATATTTTCATTCTTTTCTAAATTCCAAGTAGCTGCTATCCATACTGAATCTGCGAGACTAGAATTTTCTCAGTATCTCCCAAGGGGCTAGCAATTAAAATGTTACCACTCAGTTCCAAAAAAACAAAAATTATCTGTTATTGGGCTGCCCCTACTGTAAGTTTGCTATGAAATGATAAAGGATTGAATGGTTTCAGTCTAGTACTTGGTGGACATTTATCCACATTGCAAAAGTACTACAATGATTTAGCAATCTTTACTCTGAAGAGCTCCAGGGTTGGGATAGCATGTCAGAAATGACTGATGTAATGGCATTAAAGGGCCAAATCCAGCGGCAGGTGTGTTAGGCCGAGGAGAGGGTTTAAGAGCAGTAGTGCACCCACTCAATAGCGGCATGTTTCTCACCCAGGAAGGCAGCCCTGGGCCATTATGCCCATCAATGACTGCAGCCTAACTCCACAGGGGTGTAATGTGCTGGACAGACAAAATAACCAAACCCACATTCAGTTAGTATGTGTGCTGTGTTGTGCTGTATGACGGCATCCACTGCACATGATGCTCCTTTCTGAAGTGGCATTTAACAATGTCCCCCCACAAATAGACTTGACCCAACCTTCCCTGAGCCAGCAGGATAACTCTAGGTCCAGATGCACAGCCACCAGTAGCCACTGTTCTTAAGGGTAGGATTTCACCCAATGTCTGTAAAGCACTTTGAAGATGAAAAGTCCTATCTCAGTATTAGAGAGACAAGATGGACGAGATAATATCTTTTATTGGACCAACTTCTGTTGGTGAGAGAGACAAGCTTTTGGGTCCCATAAAACATATCACCTCACCCACTTTGTCTCTCTAATATCCTGGGACCGACGTAGTTACAATTACACTGCATATGTAAGAATTAGGCATTATTGTTGGCAGAACCTTATGGGGAAGCTTGTCCACAGTAACTGCCAGCTGGCTAGCCCTGAACCAGCATTTAGTCCTTTACTCTTAGAATCACTGAGACACAGTCACCAAATGTATCCACATTTGCAAAAGTAGTAATCATTTTAACAACAATGTCTTACAATGACTAAGTGACTAGTGTGTCACTGTCATTAAGTGGCTGGCAGCATTTCCGTAATAAACACTGTTATCAGGCATTTGTAACTCAGCTGTAAAATTTTGCTCCAGGCTGATAGTTGGCAAACAAGACCCAGGAAATGACACTACTTTTTTTAAGCATATTATCCTATTTGGGTAATGTAATGTACAGACACGTAACTCAAGAGAGGTTTATAAGTGTGCGCCTCTTGATTTCTCTAAAACTTATTGACTTCATTAGCTCTTTTCAACTGTCACCATGGTGCAGGGAGGGAGATGTGCACTGGAGTACTGGATCCTAAACAAATGTTGAAGCTCTTACTTAGGCAAATTCCTACTAACATCAAATAACATGAATAGTTCAAACAACACTGCTGGGGAGTCAGAGGCATTTTCAGGGTCAACGCAGAGGCACAAGGACTCTCTATAGATGGTCCTCCTGCCCTCCAAAACCTCTCAGGAACCCACTCATGTGACGCTGAACTCTTGCTTCACAGAGTTCTCCCACAATCAACCCCCTTGCGCCTCCTCCTAGTTTTTCCTTTGTTTCTTGGGCCTTGACTGAGAGATCGCTTCACACAATTAAAGGGAAATTGCACCTATTCCTGTCTCAGCCAAGGAAACATCTGATCCTAATTAACAATAAGCATATGCTCTTGGATATAGCATCATAATCTCATACTGGCTACAGAGCTTGAACCTGTTTTACCACTGCTTGGACAGTCAGGATCCACAAAGTTTCCTGTGATATCTACTGCACCTCACAAAGCTTCAATGAAATGTGTGGCATATGCCATCCATAGGACCTTCTGAGTGGTATTTTCTAGACCTGAACTGAACATCTTTGGACAACTAAGTGGTTAAATCCGGGGGAGGAGGGGCTGGGGTGGGGATTTAGCAGTAAACAAATACTAACCGCATTTTGTGTAGCTATGTTAAACTATTCAGGATTCATAGTTAGAGATATTGGTTTCACTGATTTCATTATTAAAAATCTGTTACAGCTAAGGTCTTCGTAAATGCTGAATCTCAATTCCAAATTCCCTGCGGGAGAAACAGCCACAACAATAAAATTAGGAATCTGGAACTGGAGATAAAACTAGAAAAACTAAGGCCTTCACTGTACTGGGAAAACACAGTGTTAGAAAACATTGTAACTCATACATTTTAACTAACAATGGTCAAACTTGTTTTGTCGTTAGGGCAGGCAAGGCCAGTGGCATATAACCAGCTAGCACATTATTAAACACAACTGTCCTTTTCCACACTGAAAGCAAAATCATGCTTATCACTGTTAAGTAACACATTTTCTAATCCAATGAATTTTCCCAGGATAGACAAGGCTTAAGAGCATGAATGAGAACATTTGGGGTTTTTTATATATATATTTATTTTAAACTTCCAATACTGGGGACTCAATGACACAGGGAGTACAGATGGTTTGCGCTTTGGCCATATTTACATAGCAGAACTGGAGGGACACTAGTGTGAACAAGATTTTGTGGTAACAATGCTGGAAGCCACCAGAGTTAATTAAATCTGATTGTCACGTGGATAACACATCAGAAGCTGCCAGAGCCTTGTTACATTAGGGCTCCCTCCAGTTCTGCTATAGGACTGATGTGGTGTGAGGGTTTTTCCGTTTGTTTTGTTTTGTTGTTGGGGGGAGACCTGGGCAATTCCCTCATGTAGCTAAGGATATTCTTTCAGAGAGTGGACACTGCCATATATTTAATTCACTGCTCTACAGCCAAAATGCTTCTGAAATAAATGTAGTCAAACTTTACTAATTCTGGGTCACTGAAAACAAAAATGATGCTTAAAGTTGTTGATTGGCTCTAGTTTTCAGGATATGCTATTGGGTCAGTATTCCCTTGACTTGGGAATGGCGGAGGATAAGTTAGTTATAAAGGGAAGGGATCTCAATTTAAACCAGAAATGACTAAAATACATCTTTGACTGGATCTATGAATAAATATATGACTGGGTTTGGACAGTACTTGCTTTTTAAGCAAAACAATGAATGATGCAATCTGAAGCTGGTATTACATCATACATGATATGAATTGCATTATGTTATTCCTAGAAGTCATGGATGATGCAATCATAACGAAGCTTACATCACTCTGCTGAACAAATTGCCCTATATCAGCTCTAGAAATCATACAGTGTCTTATTTGTCAGTGTTTGATTTTGCAAAGGGACACATTTCTGTTTAGCCAAAGTGAGCAGAGATGCCTCGTACTTGTGTGAATAGTGCAGATAACTTCTGCTATGTTTGTGGTGAAGTGACTTTTGCATCACAAAAGCGCAGTATAATCACTATGGTTAAGAAAGCCTATCACCTTTATTTTGGCTGCAAAATTGGAGATCAGGACAAGAGATGGGCCACACACATATGCTGCAACACTTGTGCAACAAATCTTCGCCAGTGGTTGAACAGGAAAAGGAAATCTATGCCTTTTGCAGTGCCAATGATTTGGAGAGAGCCAACAGATCATACCAGCAATTGTTACTTCTGTATGGTGCCTCCAGTTGGGAAAGGTGTGTCAAAGAAGAAAAAGTGGACTGTGCATTATCCAAACATTCCATCAGCTATACGCCCAGTACCCCACAGAGAAGGACTGCCGGTTCCTGATGCACCAGAATCATTCTCACTTGAGTCAGACGAGGAAGAGGAAGAGGATGAAACTTCTGGTCCTGAACCATCAATGTCACAGGACCCACATTTTCTCCCATCCTCCTCCTCTGAACCACACCTCATAACACAAGGTGAACTGAATGACCTTGTCAGGGATTTGGAACTACCCAAGAGTAAGGCAGAGCTGTTGGGCTCCAGACTACAGCAGTGGAAACTCCTGGCAGGTGATGTTAGGGTTTCCATGTTCCGTGACCGTCAAAAGGATCTTGGTCCATTCTTCTTCATGGAAGGTGATCTTGTAGCTTGCAACAACATCGATGGTGTGATGGCAGCCCTCAACATCGTTCACGATCCAGATGAGTGGAGACTTTTCATTGATTCATCAAAGACAAGTCTTAAATCTGTTTTACTGCATAATGCCAATGTTTTGCCATCAATTCCAGTTGGTCATGCAGTCCATATGAAGGAAACCTATGACAACATGAAACAACTTTTGAGGTGCATAAACTATGACCAACATCGGTGGCAGCTTTGTGGCGATTTGAAGGTTGTTGCTCTCTTGCTTGGTCTGCAGACTGGATACACAAAGTACTGCTGTTTTCTCTGTGAATGGGATAGTCGTGCAAGAGATTCCCACTACATCAAGAAAGATTGGCCACTCCAACAGTCATTGGAGTCTGGGAGGAAAAATGTTCAGCATCCACCACTTGTTGAATCAAGGAAGATTTTGTTACCACCCTTACACATCAAGCTGGGTCTGATGAAGAACTTTGTCAAGGCCATTGACAAAACACAAGCAGCTTTCAAGTACCTCCGTGGAAAATTTCCAAGGTTAAGTGAAGCTAAGATAAAGGAAGGTGTCTTTATTGGTCCTCAGATTCGTGAACTTCTTCGAGATGATGCATTTGACCATGCACTGCGTGGCAAGGAAAAGATGGCATGGAAAGCCTTCCAGTTAGTGGCAATACATTTTCTCGGAAACAACAAGGCAGACAACTACAGGTTGTTGGTGGAAAACCTCCTCAAGGCATACAAAAGCCTTGGTTGCAACATGTCACTAAAGATACATTTTTTGCACTCATCTAGATTTTTTTCCACCGAACTGCGGAGCAGTGAGCGACGAGCACGGCGAGCGATTTCACCAGGACATTGCAACAATGGAGAAACGCTATCAGGGCAAATGGAGCCCATCAATGCTTGCAGCCTATTGCTGGACAGTGACAAGAGATGCTCCATTTCATGAATACAAGAGACAAGCCAAGAAGCACCGAGTAGACACTGAATAGGACTAAACTATGTACATAATAATTTTTTGCCTTTTGTTTCATAATAAATTTTATTTATATAACCCTTTTGCTGATTTTTAAATTGTTACATAAACAGGACAAGTGAAATATTATCATGTAAAGCAACCATAAACACATGAAAAGACCTAGGTTTACAATTTATGATTAAAACTCTACTATCTACACAATATACATAGACATAAAATGTAAAAACTGAAATATCTTAGAAACAGTAGCCAATCAGTTGTTTTAATTGTCATATTTGAATTCAGCACATCAAAATACATAATAAATAGCACATTTTATCTCTGAAGTAGACGACTTCTCAAAAATTGTAGACCGGTGTTATTTACACAAATGGTGCTACTGGACAGTATCTCTACTAGAAAAGTATTACATATTGTCAGTGTTCAGAATACTCAGAAGTGGAGCTGGCTGGAGGACAATTTCATTTTGTGACAACTTTTGAAATTTGATTTTGTTCCACCTTTGAATGAAAACAAAACCTTTAGAACGTTTTCACAAAATGGAATACTGTCAAAATATCCTTTTTTCAGATCAGAAAGGTCAAGTTTTCGACTCAGGTCTCTCTCAGAAACCTTCCTGTCCAAAACTCTGTTGAAATCATTTTGACTTTGACTAAACAACCTATGATGATGAACATACATTTCTGGCAAAAATGGTCAGATCAGCTCTACTCAGTTCATTGCTCAGTACTAGTGAGTGATTTGTTTGCTACTCCAGGGTACTTAGTTTCTAGTCGATTGTTTAGCAATATAACTTTTGTTTGTTTTGTTTTATAGTAAGGCTAGGAGAATAATTTGTTCTATATTATGTACTCGAAATGCCCGTGAAATCCAAGCAGTGACTTATTTTCATAGAGTTACGTTCTTTAAAAAGAGTTTAAAGCAACCATTCAGATCAAATATATATGGGTTCCACAATCTGTACTCCAGCAGGAATCTACATTTATGAGCTAGCTGTTTATCTTCATTACAATCAAATGTGTTTATTGTTAAAGTTTTACAAAGCAACCCAGTAGCAGGGTGAAAGATGAAGAGATTACTGAATAATAGATAAGTATATTTTTAGTCAGCTCAGGGATGTGTGTATGTGTGTAAGAGAAAAATAAATAAATACATACATACATACATACATACATTATGAGCCTATAGGAGAGCTCATATTTTTGAAACTTGTTAAGGCACAGGCTAAATTCCAACAAGCACAAACCAATACCTGTGTTCTGAGATCAGTACAGGATTATTAATTATAAGTTTTCCAATCATTCTGCTTCTAGAAGAGGGAGGGAGCATTCCTTGCCTTCTTTTTCTTAATGTCTTCATAAGTTTAACAAGCTGATTCTTAAATATTAAACATACAAGACTTAAACTAACTCCACAGCTCACAACTTCCAGTCAGGAGGTTCCCTACTTTTCCTACCAATCTGTCAAATTCAGGGACAACACAGAGTGGAAAATACATGTGCAAGTGAAGAGAACCCACAAGGTCCTCTGAGACTATCACCATTCTGTTTCTTATGCTTGGCAAAGACACTGCAGCCTTTAACTGAGCTAGAATCCTTGTTAACCTGCCCTTGGTTTGATGAGAGGGTGATTTTTTCCATTGTAAGAGCCTGCCCACCCCTGTTGTCTTCCTTTACTGCAGAGCACAGAGCAGTGGAATCTTTGAGCTCTCTGTGGATCGCTGAGGGAGAAGTAGATGGGTAACAACAGTGTTAGTTTCAGAGACAATATAGTGTGAAACATTATCCACCACAGGAAGGTGTTCATGTTGTTCATGTATAATGAAAAGTCACCTGGATTTTCAGACCTCCATTCATTAACAATCATCTCCAAAAGGAATTAGCAAAGAGAATGTATTCATGTGGAACCCCTACAATTTACAAAGGGACATAGGAATTTCCATACTGGTCCAGACTTGTGTCCATTAAATCCATCTTCTCTCTGACAGTGGCCAGCAGCAGATACCTCAGAGGAAAGTTGAAGAACCCCACAGCAGATATTTTGGGAGGGTGGGAGGAGAAGAGCAACTAACCCATGAAAGTCTCATCCTCTTTAACATTTAACTAAGAGGCTATACATGACATAGGACTAGAGACTCACTTAAAATATTGTGAAAATTTGTCTCAATGATATTCAAGGAACACGAGCCACAGAAAATGTCATATTTTAGACTTTGTCCTTTTTTATTAATTTTGTATTTTATATATACAGAAAAAATAAACTATAAATATAATTCTCATAATACATAAACTTCTCACAATATATTAAGCATTTTCTACTCAACTTTAGCTATACTTGAAATGCTTAATTATCATGTAATATGAATGGTTAAAAAATAAATCAGTTATTTGCATTACACAATTTACAAACAGACAAATTTGTTTATAAAAGTCTAACTAGTTAAAGAAAACTTATTAAGATAAGATAAAGAATAGATGCAAAAGACAAGGAGGGGGGGATAGAGTTGGGGAAGAAAGGACATGGATACAGAGGAGGCAGAGGCAAGGGGGGACCAATGCATTTAATAGGATCATTCAGATACTTCCAGGAAAGCATCCCACATCTCACAGAATTTTTCTTGGGTTTGTCTGTTACGGTACACAATTCTTTCCAGTGCTTTTTGACCCTAATCCAGCAAAGCACGTCAGCACATGCTTAACTTTAAGCACATAGAGTCATAGAATCATAGAATATCAGAGTTGGAAGGGACCTCAAGAGGTCATCTAGTCCAACCCCCTGCTCAAAGCAGGACCAATTCCCAGCTAAATCATCCCAGCCAGGGCTTTGTCAAGCCGGGCCTTAAAACCTCCAAGGAAAGAGACTCCACCACCTCCCTAGGTAACGCATTCCAGTGTTTCACCACCCTCCTAGTGAAATAGTTTTTCCTGATATCCAACCTGGACCTCCCCCACTGCAACTTGAGATCATTGCTCCTTGTTCTGTCATCTGCCACCACTGAGAACAGCCGAGCTCCATCCTCTTTGGAACCCCCCTTCAGGTAGTTGAAGGCTGCTATCAAATCCCCCCTCATTCTTCTCTTCTGGGGACTAAACAATCCCAGTTCTCTCAGCCTCTCCTCATAAGTCATGTGCTCCAGATCCCTAATCATTTTTGTTGCCCTCCGCTGGACTCTTTCCAATTTTTCCACATCCTTCTTGTAGTGTGGGGCCCAAAACTGGACACAGTATTCCAGATGAGGCCTCACCAATGTCGAATAAAGGGGAACGATCACGTTCCTCGATCTGCTGGCAATGCCCCTACTTATACAGCCCAAAATGCCGTTAGCCTTCTTGGCAACAAGAGCACACTGTTGACTCATATCCAGCTTCTCGTCCACTGTGACCCCTAGGTCCTTTTCAGCAGAACTGCTACCTAGCCATTCGGTCCCTAGTCTATAGCAGTGCATGGGATTCTTCCGTCCTAAGTGCAGGACTCTGCACTTGTCCTTGTTGAACCTCATCAGGTTTTTTTCTGCCCAATCCTCTAATTTGTCTAGGTCCCTCTGTATCCGATCCCTACCCTCTAGTGTATCTACCACCCCTCCTAGTTTAGTGTCATCTGCAAACTTGCTGAGAGTGCAGTCCACACCATCCTCCAGATCATTAATAAAGATATTAAACAAAACCGGCCCCAGGACCGACCCTTGGGGCACTCCACTTGAAACCGGCTGCCAACTAGACATGAAGCCATTGATCACTACCCGTTGAGCCCGACGATCTAGCCAGCTTTCTATCCACCTTACAGTCCATTCATCCAGCCCATACTTCTTTAACTTGGTGGCAAGAATACTGTGGGAGACAGTATCAAAAGCTTTGCTAAAGTCAAGAAATAACACATCCACTGCTTTCCCCTCATCCACAGAGCCAGTTATCTCATCATAGAAGGCAATTAGGTTAGTCAGGCACGACTTCCCCTTCGTGAATCCATGCTGACTGTTCCTGATCACTTTCCTCTCCTCTAAATGTTTCATAATTGATTCCTTGAGGACCTGCTCCATGATTTTTCCAGGGACTGAGGTGAGGCTGACTGGCCTGTAGTTCCCCGGATCCTCCTTCTTCCCTTTTTTAAAGATGGGCACTACATTAGCCTTTTTCCAGTCATCTGGGACCTCCCCCGATCGCCAGGAGTTTTCAAAAATAATGGCTAATGGCTCTGCAATCTCACCCGCCAACTCCTTTAGCACCCTCGGATGCAGCGCATCCGGCCCCATGGACTTGTGCACGTCCAGTTTTTCTAAATAGTCCCGAACCACTTCTTTCTCCACAGAGGGTTGGTCACCTTCTCCCCATGCTGTACTGCCCAGTGCAGCAATCTGGGAGCTGACCTTGTGCGTGAAGACAGAGGCAAAAAAATCATTGAGTACATTAGCTTTTTCCACATCCTCGGTCACTAGGTTGCCTCCCTCATTCAGTAAGGGGCCCACACTTTCCTTGATTTTCTTCTTGTTGCTAACATACCTGAAGAAACCCTTCTTGTTACTCTTAACATCTCTTGCTAACTGCAACTCCAAGTGTGATTTGGCCTTCCTGATTTCACTCCTGCACGCCTGAGCAATATTTTTATACTCCTCCCTGGTCATTTGTCCAATCTTCCACTTCTTATAAGCCTCTTTTTTGCGTTTAAGATCAGCAAGGATTTCACTGTTTAGCCAAGCTGGTCGCCTGCCATATTTACTATTCTTTCTACACATCGGGATGGTTTGTTCCTGCAACCTCAATAAGGATTCTTTAAAATACAGCCAGCTCTCCTGGACCCCTTTGCCCTTCATGTTATTCTCCCAGGGGATCCTGCCCATCTGTTCCCTGAGGGAGTCAAAGTCTGCTTTTCTGAAGTCCAGGGTCCGTATTCTGCTGCTCTCCTTTCTTCCTTGTGTCAGGATCCTGAACTCGACCATGTCATGGTCACTGCCTCCCAGGTTCCCATCCACTTTTGCTTCCCCTACTAGTTCTTCCCTGTTTGTGAGCAGCAGGTCAAGAAAAGCTTTGCCCCTAGTTGGTTCCTCCAGCACTTGCACCAGGAAATTGTCCCCTACACTTTCCAAAAATTTCCTGGATTGCCTGTGCACCGCTGTATTGCTCTCCCAGCAGATATCAGGGTGATTAAAGTCTCCCATGAGAACCAGGGCCTGCGATCTAGCAACTTCTGCTAGTTGCCAGAAGAAAGCCTCGATTAGTCCCATTGACTTCATTTACTCACAGTTAAGCATGTGCTGAAGTGCTTGGCTGGATCAGGATTTTCATCTTTAAAAGCACCTTCCAAATTGTAAATACAGGTAAATAATATCATCCACATGTTACACCAAGGTAGATGATTGGAATGCAGGCTCTCCCCTCTCTAACTCATCTGCATAGGGACACTGACAATTTGGCTGAAAAGCTTTGACCATTATGTACTAAAGACAAGTAGCATAGGCCACCCATGGGCACTGTGGAGCAGTGGTGGGCAACCTGTGCCCCGCGGGCCTCAGGCAGCCTGTCAGGGTTCACCATTCCTGGCCCATGGGAGCTGCGGGAAGTGGCGCAGGCGGCGGGGACGTGCAGGCCGCTGCTTCCCAGGAATGGTGAACCGCAACCACTTGGAGCTGCAAGCAGCAGTGCCTGCGGATGGTCAATGTAAACAAACTGTCTCGCGGCCCGCCAGTGGATTATCCTGATGGGCCGCGTGTGGCTCACGGGCCGCAGATTGCCCACCACTGCTGTAGATTGTTTAAAAACACACATTAAAAGTGTCCAGAGTTCAAGAAACTCCTACCAGTTGCATGGCTTGGGAAGAACATGCTGGAAAAACAAGTTAATGGGTTTCATTCTTTGGCTTAAATCATTCTCTCCCATAGAAAACTTCACAGCAACAGGTTCTGAAGGAGGAAAACTTCCTGAACATCCTCTCACAGATGGTAGCCCCTGCCATGAGTGAGAGGGAGTCTTTCTTATGGTAGCTGGCTGTGAGCTCCCTGGCAACACCAGTCTTCAGCCACTCAAGAACTCTCCACTGGGCTGTGTCAGCCCTAACCTCACCTTGCAGGTTAACACTAAATCATTCCCCGGTGATCTTCAGTCCCAACATTAGCTACTCACAGAATTTCCAGATCCTCTGCACCCAAAGTGCTGTGTACCCCAACTTAGCAGGTTTACCTTAAACCACTGTTCCTGTAAAGCACACAGCACTTGTGGGCATTTCCAATAAAACAAAAGTAGGTTTATTTAAGAAAAAATAAAGATTTAACTAGAAACAAGAGAGAGTGGTGGAAACAAGTGGTTACAATACAGAACAAAATATAAAATACAGTCCTGGGTCTACACTTATTGATAATTACCTTTCCTATACAGAGTAGATTTCCCCCCAAAAGGTCAGTATTTAGCAGAGCTGGCTGGTTTCAAACAAACCAGGATCCATGCATTCATGAATGCTCCCTTGCAAAGTCTTCTTCTCTTCACTCTGTTATACTGAAAATAGTCTTTTGTTTCTAATCAGAGATAGGCCAAACCCTGGTCTTGTTGTAAAGTGGTTTAGACTGTCATCGCCTCTGATGGTTTCCCATTCAAACTCTTAGGCTATATCTACACTACAGACCTTACAGCAGCACAGCTGTACCGCTGTAAAGCCTCCGCGACTGGAGAGAGGTCTCCCCTTGGCATAATTAAACCTTCCCCAACAAGCTGCAGTAGCTTTATCGGTGGGAGAACCTCTCCCGCTGACATAGCGCTGTCCACACTGGCACTTTTGTTGGTGAAACTTATGTTAGCCACACCCCTGACCAACAAAAGTTTTACCGACAAAAGTGCAAGTGTAGACATAGCCTTAGAATTGCACAAAGCTGAACAATTGAGCCTTGCATTGCATCGCCAGCTGGACAGGGTAGGGTGACAACTGCCCCTTGCCCAAGTGGGCCATTACCAAAGACAACCTGGTAACTAATCTTTACTTTTCACTCCAAGTCCATAAAGCATACTTTAAATATTAATACATTATTCCTTAACTATTACCCATCCATACATCTTGAAATGATTATGAATCTTGACAACTTACAAGCTTTCTGTAGAATCCTTACACATTACTCTTTATGGATACATATCCTGCAAGACATATGTTTGGTGTAATGAGTTTGTCAGGTCTGAGGTGAGAGGTTGGTATTCTTACACCTGGTGGATAACTCTCCCACAAAACCACACAAGCCTGGTGTTATCCCTTCAAAACACCAAACACTAGAACCTTTGCACTCTTCAGCAACAAGGAGTAGATGAATCTTCATCATCTCACCTTCCCCCAGCCCTGAAGCTTGATGAGCCAGGATCCCTACTGGCAGCTTGCTCTGCATCCCTAATGCATCTCAGAGGAAAGGGGAAAAGGGCTTGGGATGCTCTGTAATTTTCTCATTCAGTTTCAGTGAAAAGCCTTTGGAATACAGTCCGTCATCCTGAAAATATCCTCCCACGAGACAGGGAAGTGCATTCTAGTGGACTGAACACAGATCCAGGAGCCAGAAAGTCCCGACAACTGTTCCCTCATAACCTCTCTGTCTCAGTTTCAGTACACTGAGGATAATAATACACACTTACCTACTTCTCGGAAGGAAGGTATGAAATAGTGCTTGTAAGGTACTTTGAAGGTAAGTGCTAAACGTTATTTTATTACTGCCCATGGCTCCTGTCTCCATGTCCCTGCCCACCTCAAAAAAAAAAAAAAAAAAAAAAGAAAAGAAAAGAAAAAGGTTGGTAGGAAGCAAGTAATCCCTTCTGGTTTGTGGTACGAGATGGCAAGGATGTGGGGCTAGCTGACCCCAGGAGTGGGTGGACTGTCTACAGTGAAAAAATCATCTTTTTCCCTGATTGTTTCCAGAAACTGTATAATTAACTTTAATTGTGGCCGTCATTTTGGCAATGAGTTTCACCTCTTCAGACTAAGAATATTGTCTGAGTGAACACTACAATTTCCTGAAGAAGCTGCAAATCGGCAGTCTTGCCTAAAATCATATACAACCATCTATCCTTCAGCATGTAAGATGTATGAAAACAACGTACCAGGAGGCTTCCTTGATATAGCGTCTACCTTATGGTAAGTCTTATGGTAGGACTTAATACACAACATTTAGGAGTGACATATTTAGGTTGGTATGATTTGTCCAATAGAAGCTGGGATCATCTGTTCCCAGGATATAAATATAGAACCAAATCCTGCTCACCTTCATCACCTGGGTGGTTCCAGTCCTTTCAAGAGAAATCAAGAGAGTTTGGCCTTCATGATAGGTTAAGGCAGTGGTTCCCAAACTTGTTCCGCCGCTTGTGCAGGGAAAGCCCCTGGCGGGCCGGGCCAATTTGTTTACCTGCCGTATCCGCAGGTTCGGCTGATCGCAGCCCCTAGTGGCCGCAGTTCGCTGCTCCAGGCCAATGGGAGCTGCTGGAAGTGGCGGGCCGAGGGACGTACTGGCCACCGCTTCCAGTAGCTCCCATTGGCCTGGAACAGTGAACCACGGCCACTGGGAGCCGCGATTGGCCGAACCTGCGGACACGGCAAGTAAACAAACTGGCCCCTGCCCGCCAGGGGATTTCCCTGCACAAGCGGCGGAACAAGTTTGGGAACCACTGGGTTAAGGAATAAATCAGCAAACGTTTTTAGATATTAAATAGAATGTGTATTGTTGGAACTCTAGAGAATGTAAAATGTATTGCAGGATAGAAACCAAGCAAAGTAGTTAGGTCTTCAGTTCTTGCATATCATTGTCAAAGTGTGCAAAATGCAGCCTGTAAGCTCATCTTCTTTGCCAGTCTATTTGATCATGAAACTCCTCTCTTTGAATCCTTCCTCTGGCTCTGCCTCTGCTGTCACCCCACATTTAAGTTTGTCACCACCTTCAAAGCCCTAGCATGACTCTTCCTCTACCTCATAAAGCTTCACGTTGCTCCCGTCCTCTCCACTCTGTCAGCGCTCCTGGCTTGTCTCTCCAAAGTCAACTTCGGTGCTTTCTTCCACACGAATCCCTAGGGATGATCTGATTTCCATGAGGCTATCTGCCACTTCCCTACTCTATCCCTATTCTATCCATGTTTAAGCCCCTTTTAAAAAGACCCATTTCTGCCAGTGAATCAACTTGACCTGTATATCAATTCTATATGATCTGTCTATTGTTCCCATTCACTTTTCCTTTCCTGTGACCCCCATTTATTTGTCTCTCTGCTTGTCTGTCCTTACAGTCTGACCTCCGTGGAATGAGAAATATCTTTCTTCAGGGTTAGGAAAGCAGCTAGCACACAGGGGGTGCTATTGTAAATAATTAATACCTAATGATTACAAGAATAAAATTTGGTGAGCCTTTAATCTGCAGTAGGACATTCTTAATAGACAGTAGGAGACAGGAAACTAAAATAAGTGTAAGGCATCCACTCAGACTCAAGTCACCTATAATTCATTTGCCGTGTAATTTGCTTAAACAATGTTTAAAAATACTAGACATTCATTGTATGTGACTCAAAGGTCATTGACTACAATAGGCTAAATTGCTTCTTTAAGAACAGTCTTGTGCAAAGGATGATGTGTAAACTACACTGCCCGGGGAGGGAGGGGGGCACTGTGCCGTGGGGACACTCCTCTGAAGCAGGGCTTGTGACACATTCCTGAAAAGCTGATTCCATCCACTAAAGGGAGGTAATGCACATGTACAGTAATAAGCACATTACACTATTCATGATTGTCTGTGGCCACTGACCAGATTCACTGCCGTGAAAAAAAATGTAAGATTCATCTCCTGGCAATAGCTTTCCTGCAGTAATAATCCTAAACAGTGGTGGAGAATCACTGTACCTGAAGATGACAACTCCACTAATAAAATCTATGCACACTACCAGAATAAAATTAGCAGAAGAAGGAGTATTACAGTTTTTCAGATGTTTGTGTAATTTTGTGGATGCTCATGTACCCTGGAGATGGGCCCATTATAAGTAGGATTTTGGTTTCTCATTTTAGAAAGATAAATAGGAGTAATATCTGACAAACTTCAAGAGTAGATCAGAAGCCATTCATTCTCGTGATAATTCCAAAATGTCAGTATTACAGGGCAGGGAATGAGTCCAGCAGTACATACTGCAAAGCTCCTAGCACACTGTAGTCACAATGGATAAATAATAATCATAAAACTGCCTTGAATGTAGATAACAGCACAGCTTGATATTTAAATTTATGAAGTGCCATTTCCTACTATGTAACTATTTGGAGCCTCTGACGACAAGGCCCAATCATCAAGCTTTGGTCTTGTGATTAGGATGTGGCAGTGGCAAAAAAACTTTTATTTCTTGCCTTCAAAATACCCTGCAGCTGTGCTCACTAGCTATGTAAGGACAGTTCAGTAAAATAAAGGGAATGACAGATTACACTTGGAAATGAAATACAAAGAGAAATTATTTTCTAGTCATTAATAGGAGCAGTTAGGTAATTTATGTATGGTTAACATTAGTTCCTTTCTATTACTATAATATAGACAGTGTGATACCTTATTACCCCTATAGTCTTCATATTGTACATTATTTATTGGATCAATAACATCTCAGAATTGTCCATTTTTTCCTGAAGAGCAATGTGAGTTACGAACAGTCTACACATGTAATGATTATTCTCCTATTAGATCAACTTTTAAGCAGATCTTTAACAGGCAGCTACACTCAATAGGTCCCTGGACGACTCTGCAAAGCAGTGAGGGATGAGACCAGCAACCGCTCTATGTAGGTTTTACATTTTTTTAACTGATAAGATTTTAAGGGGTTTTGAGGGCCTTTACTGCTTCGCAGAGTACTTGTCCCCAAAGCAAAGTAAGCCCAGTCCCTTTACAAAGGAACTCCAAGGGGCTACTGGCAGTTATAACCCAGGGTGAGAAGCAGGGAGCAGCAGCTGAGTGGCTGTCATTGTGAGGGAAGGGGAGCAGCACCAGGACTGGTAGATTCTAGGACAGGATTAAACACCCTTCCCCTCCTCCAAAATCTTTTGTATCAATGGACGACGGCTCCTCAGAGACAAGAGGAACAGGACTTTCCCCCCTTTCCCGCAAAGGTCTTCCTCACCCAAATGATCCTGCCATTACGTGCAGAGCAGAGCACTGCGGGTAAGGGGAGAGCAGCAGCCAAAGCCGAAACATGAACTCTTTCCTCCACTCCTTCAGCCAGGGCTTGGGTTCAGCCAGTACAGTGAACCAGCATGTCTGTCATGCTGCCTTCTTCGTCTGCAGAATCAGAGCGGTCATTCAAAATAATAATAATAATAATAAAAAAGTCTCTAGTTCTGAGGTAAAGTTTCAAAAGCACCTAAGTCCCATTTTCAGAAGAGACTTTGTCACTTAACCTTGGCTTCTACATGTTATTGAAAGTCAATAAGACTTAGGCTCCTAAGTGACTTGAGCTATGTTTACACTAGCAGGCTTTGTCAGTCTAGCTATACCTAGCAGGCCTATATCTACCTATAGCTATACCATCAAAGTGCTCCCAGTGGAGACACAGCTATATCAACAGAACTGTGCTTCCGCCAGTATAGCTTACTCCAGCTCCCCCAAGCAACATCAGCTACACCCGCAAAAGTACGGAACCTGAAACAACAGCTCTGAGAGGTATGATCTGCACCATTCATCTCAATGGGTGCTAACTAGGCCATGTCTATTTTAGGAAAAATACTCAGTAGAGCAGGTTGGGAATTTTCTGTTACAGTGATTTACCCATGGAAAATTCACTGTCTGCAAATTCAACATTCTCTGAAGAAAAATTTCAATTTTGGCAAAAAGTCGTTCTCAGCTCTGCAGCTCCCCCATTCCTCGACATCCTGCTCAGCTCCCTGCCTGAGAAACTGCCGTGACTCCAGGCTACCTCTGAAACCTTGCTACATGGTCAAAACAACATTTCTGAATTCCCATTCTGCAGGAAAATCTGACCTTTCAAATTTTTGTTCCATTTCAGAAAAAAAAATTATTTTGTTTTGTTTAATTTCAGAATTCCAGGTTTCAAGTTATATTTTTACAACTAGGTAACTAGCACACAAGTTTTACCTTGATGTAGCTGGTTGAGGTGAATCCTTTTCCATGAAACAGAGGTGCCTGGCACACAGTCATAGCTGCTCCATTCTGGCTTCTCCTTGCTTTAAAGAGTGCCAGAACCTTGTTCCTGGATCTGAACTCCTCCAAACTTTGGGGACATCTGGAACCAGATTAGAACTTTGTAGCTCAGCTCATGTCTGTCAGAGAGAGAAAAAAGAGGAAAAAGAAGAAAAAAAACCCACACACACAGGATGTGCTGTCCCAAGATAAATAAACTCTGCCACAGTGGAAAAGGAAGAAAAGTGAAAACAGGGCAGGTCTGGAAAGCCAGGCAGTATACAGTACATTTTGGGGGTGGGATGGGTGTTCAGCTTCTCTCCTTTCCCCTTTCCTTTCCATTTTGTTGCTGACTCTGGTTTAGGTTACTTCTCTTCATTCCAATAATTCCTATGATCCTTAACTCCTCATTCCAATGTTCTGCAGTTCTCCCTTCTTACCACCATTCAGTCCAGCCTATTTGCTGCTCTTCCCTTTCCAGGTCAGCTCAACTTGCTAGATAACACACTTTGCCAGGGATGCTTGCTTTACTCCTAAATCTTTTACTGTTCAAGGCTTATGCTCTTTAGAGTTCAAACCAGCTTTCACCTCTTCTCCATCTGAACTAAAAACTACAGTGTTTTGAAAAAACAAATCCATTTTTCCAACACTGTACCACTTCTAGGCTGTTAATAACTGTTGCAACGGACGGTGTTCTTTGGGGAGATAATCCCCCTAGGCAATACGTAAAAGGCAAAAACACCATATAACTTCATTAAAGGGACAGTATTTGTTCTGCTGCAGTAAGACTGTCATGATATCTCTTAGATAACTGTAAAACAAGGGTTTCTGTCTCCAGTGCTCCATTTGACAGCTACAAGGACGAAGATATCACTCCTGGGAAGATTAATACTTCAGGCTATGTCTACACTACAGCTTATGTCAGCAGAAGTTATGTCGCTCAGTGATGTGAATAAACCACCTCGAGCGACATACGTTACACCAACATAAGAGCTGGTGTGGACAGCACTACATCAGCGGGAGAGCTTCTGCCGCTGACAGAGGTGGTTTTATTATACTCACAGGAGAGCTCTCTCCCAGCGGCATAGAGCATCTTCACCAGACACGCTGCAGCAGTGCAGCTACACCGATGCAGCTGTGCCGCTGCAATTGTAGACATGCCCTTATTTAGGTTTACAACTAATGTTAGCCTGATGAATCTATCAGTTATTAGCTCACCTACAATAGTATTTTTGCTGCCACAATTTTCCTGTTGCTTTCTTCCAGGATTTTCCCACATCCAGGAATTGTTTTCGGGCTGGATAACAAATGTGTTTTGATCTTCAAAAGCTATAATTCTCTGTGCCTTTGTTTTAAAAAAAGATGTATTTTCTTTAGTATGTCTAGTTTAAAAAAAAATTATACAAGCCTTCAACCCACACTGGCGCTGAATTACAGCCAGAGTGGAAAGCTTCTTCAACTGCTTTTCCAATGTTGTTTTAAACTGGGAAGCACAAGGACAATGTTTTTCTTGGCATTGCTTGTTGCCTCTGAAATACACAGGCTGCCGTTCTTGACGTGTTCCTGTTTTCCTTATATTTTATTTTAACAGTGTGCATCCTCTGGGGTTGTGTGGAAAGCCCCTTTCCACGGACACACTCTGTCACCCTAGCTAAGGTATCATTTAGCAGTGGGAGCTCTCCACTGGCAAGGTTCTGGTGTCCATGTTTGTAAAGTGTTCGGCTAATTGAGGTCCAGAGTTTTTCATAGGCATAAGCAAGTACCACAGACTTTGGAGCCAGATGTCAAATTTAGGGCTAGCCATAGAAGAGTATTAAAAATTGAGTTGTTTTGTTTCCAGAAGGAGGTTGCCGGTTTTGGAATTGATTAAATAACGTGAAAATATTTTTGAAACAGAGGTCACTGAATTAGAAACCAGGTTTCAGGTGGCCTTTTCATACTTACTCCTTCACTGTTAGCTGCTCACAAATATTCATATGGCCTAAGTTTTGTTCTTATGACATTTTGCTAAAACAGCAAATTTCAAAATCAATTGGGGGCTGAAAGTTGAAGTAGTTTATAAAAATCAGATCATCCAATAAGAGGACAGAAACAATACCATGCGACTTACAGCCAATCACAAGCTCAAACAGAAATTGCATACAATCAAATGATCAAATGCAGAGACGCCAACTCTCATGATTTTATCATACATCTCATGATACTTGGTATTTTTCTGGAAGCCCAAGGTCCTGGAATCATGTTATTTTGTGAGAATTTCAACTTCCATTTTAAAAAAGTAGGCTTCTAGCCATCATGACTGCAGACAGTCTTGGAAATGTGATTCAAGTGCACACCAAAGTCTCTGAAACCAGAGGACAAATAAAAAAAACAAACCCTCAAATTGTTTTCATGCTTGTTAAAAAAAATTTCAATCTTATGATTTTGAAGAGCCTGACTCCTGATTTCTGAATGCTTGAGGTTCACAATACTATAAAGCATATTTGTAAAAGCTATTTATCGTCTATTTTAAACATCTGAAATTGGTTTGCAAACTCTTGCCAAACAGGAAAAAAAGGGGATATATTCATCAAACAAACTGTTCACACAACATAGGTGAACCGTCTCTACCTACAGATCCTTCCTGTGCTCTGTCAGTCAGTCAGGAGTGGGGTTGTGACCTTGCATAACTGCAGGTGGGCACAGTGAGGGAAGGTGTCCAAGAGCTCCTTTCTACTCATCTCCTAAGCAGACTCCAGGCCTTGAAGTCTATCTCAACAGGGACCACATCTGCATGGCAGTACTACAGCAGGCCAGTGCTTCACTGAGAACACATTAAAGGTTTCACCTCCAGTGGGCCTGACTGTGCAGTATATATGGCTCTTTGGTGGCTGTAGATTTGGCTCTGTTGCAACAAAGGTTTTCTCCCAGGTTGCTCTATCATGGTGAACAAAAAACCATCCTCCCTGTCTGCCCTGTAATCTTAGCTTCATCTTTGACCCCCAATATTCAGGCCTCCTGCTGCTTCTTCGCACACAGCCTCTCCAAGATCCAATGCTTTGGGAGTTTTAAAAATACTTTCTAGGGGGGAGTATCCTGCCCCCCACCCAAACTCCAGCATCAAAGTTTAGTATAGGCAGCTCTTCTCTTTTTCTCCCCTCTGCGCTATTTAAATTGGAATTAGGGTCATTGTGACTTGTAGAGAAGGAAGAAATAGATTGTGGCTTCTATGCTATGCTGCAGAAATTCAGAAAAGTTGGCTCACCTCTTGCACACGTTGTACACATGTTGCATTAAATTTAGCATACAGAAAGCTAGCCTTCCGAACTGCTGGAGGTCTAATTCCATTGCTGTTTGTACACAAAATGAGAAGACTGTTGTTGGTGGGAGGAAAGAGGGGATTGAATTACATCCAGTTGATAACTCACTGCAGAAATAAAACCTAATGGCACAGCTGCTCAATGGAGATGGAGACATTTCAAATGGCCAGCTCTTCCCTTGGCAGGAGATGGTATTATGGATAAACAGCAGCAGGAAGTACCAAGCAAACAGCAAAAGAAATACATTTCCAAAATTTTTGATCAGATGTTTTCCAGTCTGCTCCTGCTAGTGAGAAGGCTGCAGGTAATTTCAGTTCCAAAGCAATATCCAATCACAGAAAAAACAACAGCAGCATCTAGTCTAAGAGATCTGGAAAATTCTCATGGCTGTTGTGTGGATCAGACACCACTTCAATATTTACACACTAAATTTGTTACCTAGGAACTGGTCCTCACTACTAGAAAAGCTGAAAAGGATGGGGATGAGTTGGGTAGAAAGGTCACATTATGCCACCTTTGTATCTCCCCAATTTTGGGTCCCCATTATAGTTGCTCTAACCTACATCCAGCTTCCTTTAGCCCAGGAGATCATAGCATATCAGAAAATCAGCCCCTGAAGATGTCTAAGGGGCCAGGTTACAATTGCTGTGAGAAGCATTGCTGAGTTTGGTAACCTTTTGTGCCTAGCTTGGCAACTGTGCCTAGCTAGAATACAGTCTCATGTTCAAGATCTCATCCTTATTTTAAAGGCACTCAGTGGCTCAGATCCAGGATAACATAGATGATCACCTACAGCTCCAGGACAAGGGCCGCAGACGACAACTCCACTCCTCAGGCACAACTGAATTGTCCGCATCCAGGGTAGAGCTCATCTGTGCAGGAGACAATTTTTTTCTGGGGCCAGTGCAATGAACTCCCAAAGGAATCAAGCTCCACCTCAAATCTCAGCACCTTCCACGCCAAGTGTGAGGCACATAAAAAGGAAGAGAGCACACTTTATAGATAATGTACTACATTTTTAAAATTGTATTTTAAAAATATAAGGAACATGAAATGTATCCTTGGGGAAAGAGAGGGGAGAAGAAAGAACCACATGTAACAGATACTAGTCATGTAATTTAATAAACTCTTGGAAGATGTTCAGATACCATGATGATGTGGGATGTACAAGAACCTAAACAAAATCCACAATGTTGCATTGACATCGTTTTCTGGGTAGAAGCCCTGACTGCAATTCATATAAACACATATGAAAAACTGATCTCTCATCCATACGTACAATAATTACCCCATAGAAAGAGCATCAGTGCACTTAATTATAGCATGTCATGCGCTTTTATAAAAAGCTGCTGTGAAAAACGACATACAGTGAATATTTCATAACATGAAATAGCTAATGCTGGAGGATGTGGGTTTTATGTCATTAAGGTTTGCCTTGTAAGGTAGTAATCTGATCACATGGATCTATTCTTCATACCACAATGGCACTGTAGTTTAGCAGCACACAGTTTTTGGCTATGATACCATACTAGGAAATATAGCTACACTTAAGTTATCTCCTAACTCTTGTTTTGCTCCATGTGATGCTGTAAATACATTGTAAGTCTTATGCCCTCACCAAAAACTGCAGGTTAACATTTAAGATGGTGTGAGAACAATAAATCAATTGTAGCACAGTGCTCAGTGTGTTATGGAATAAAACAAAAACCTAGAAACTACCTTTAAAAATCTGGCTTCTAGGGATGACGTGCTAGTGATCCTGTCCACTTGGACAGAACGTTAAAGAAGGATGAAGGAGCCTTTTGCTGGGAACTCGGTAGCTTAGCTGCATGTCTACTTTCAAGGTAAACATATTGTAACAAAATGTCCTTTGTCAGATCTCAGCGAGTTCAACAGGAATCCAACGATTCAGAGTTCAGCACAGCACACTTCTTCCCCATGTGACACAGCGATAGATATGAAACATCCCAGACAGCAAGAACACAGCGGGTGAGAGGAAAGAACTGAAGCCATCTCTATTTTTATTAGAAAACAAAATCCCGCATCTTCAGCTCCCGCTACTGTTTTGTCTAAAGTGGGTATTTATACTCACTGTGGTCTCTTCCAGTTTTCCATCTGTTCTCCCTGAGCCTCTACCCCCAATAAATGTTCTTCCTTAAATGTGGATGATCTATCCCCGAGTTCTTGAGGGATTTATTTCTTTCTGAACCTTGGAAAGACATTCGGGAAGACTCAATTATACAGAGGAAACTGAGCAGCAAGCTGCTGTCCACACTACAGCTTTTATCTGTCATTGTGGATCTGGTTAAGGGGCCAGTCATTTTACACAATAACAAGCAACAAACACAGACAGCAGCTTTTCAGTCAGTACAACCATATGTGTGCATCAGCACCTGCCATGAAGCCTAACTGTGTTTGCATCAGTGCATTCTGGAAAAGCCTGGGTGGCTACATCACAGCATCCTGGCAGAGGACAGCATGCTCCAGAAGATGGACACCTACAGAGTGGCAGCAGCAGCTCATGGGACAGTGCACTCTGGGGTGTCCTACTGCACACAGCTGGAAAAAAAAGAGAACAAGATGAACCATTTACACAAACAGGAAGAAGGAATCCTGTGTATTCCCCCACTAGTGGTCCAGCAATGGCATCCATTCTTAGACTTCCAGCTCCCCAGCCGTTGCCTGTTTTAGGTGAAGACACTCATCTCACTCCCTTTGACTGGGGTGCAAGATTCCCTGCCTTCGCTGTGTTAAAAGCATTGGCCTGCTAAACCCAGGGTTGTGAGTTCAATCCTTGAGGAAGCCATTTAGGGATCTGGGGCAAAAATCCTGCTTTGAGCTGGGGGTTGGACTAGATGACCTCCTGAGGTCCCTTACAACCCTGATATTCTATGATTCTATTCCCAGCTGAGACAGGCTACCCAAGCACACCTGCTTGCTTTCTCTTCAGGACGGGTAATAGGTATAACTACTATAGTTATTAGGTACCACACAGTACTTCCTAAACAAGCCTACTATACTGTTAAGAAAAAAGCATTACATAAAAAACATATTAAAAATGAATAGAAGAACCTAAACACATGTTCATTAGCTTACTAGAGATCACCCAACATGGATTCCGGCAGGAGCAGTCCTTCAACCCACACACACACACACCAACCAAGGGGCAGTTTAACACCAGGCTATTTATCTCAAAATCTTTTCTTTGTTTGTTGGACCCTGGAGAATCCAGTTTGTGCTAACATGCATTTCTCCCCAGAGGGGTGATTTCAAAGGGCTGACAAAGGAGGAATTACATTAGCAATCCCCTTCCTACTAGAGAAGGTACATACAATGCCACAAGACATACACGATTCTATTTTTAATGTAATGTACCCCAAAAGGTGCTACTTAATTAGAGTTAATGCTTAATTTAATTGAATAAAGTTTATCTTAATTCCATAAGCTTTGTTCAGGGTACTGTTGGTCTGTCACAATGATAAACATTGTTTTTGAGATTATCTTGCAATTTGACTATTTTTGTTGGCGGTGGTTTGGTTCAATTTACTGTGGGAGAAAAACAAGTTTTTCCTCTCTGGTACAAATCTGAAGTAATTTCACAGAATTCAGGAAGAGAGGAAAGGAAAGCATCTACCATTGAAGCAATTAGATTTATAACAGAGTGAAACACAGCAGTAGCATCTGTACAAACAGCACCTACCACCGCCAACCATCGTCTGCACTAGAAAAGTGGATGATCAGGGGTCTGGAATAGATATGCATTGGGTAGGAAGGTACACCAGGACTGGAGAATCCTGGGAAAAGTGAGAAGATTCTGTATTGTGATGAAGGATTGTCTTCAGGGGACAGATACTGCATTGGAAAGGCACTTGCTTGAATTTCTGAAAGGTGGACCCAGACTGGGAGAAAGCACATCAGAGAAGGCCTGTGCTCATAGCATAGCATCCTGGCCTATATCTCAATATTACATACCTGTAACCATGACATGAAAAGAGCATTAAGACTGCAAATCAAGCACTCAGATGTTTGGAACTGCCTGTGCAACCTTCATTTAGCCCCTAGTGCAAATGTATGATGCAGTCTTACATTGATCTCATACCATTCTTCCACAGAACCCTCCCCTCATTTAGTGCACAGGATGAAACAGTGGTCACTCAATAAGAGCTGTTCAATATTTTGTATTACCCTACTCATTCAATGTGTGGCCCCAGGCATTATTTCCTACACACTGTTCAAACCCTCAATTATTAATTTCTTCATGGGCTGTTCCATGACGTTCATCACAATAGTATCTGAATGTTTCACAAACATCAGTTATATTATTTTCACAATACCTCTGTGAGCTAAAGTGGAATTACTGTTCCGTTTTACAGATGAGAAGTGGAGACACAAAGATTAATGTCAAGAGTACACTAATTTTGGATGCCTAGGACCTGGTTTTTGCAGGGGATGGCTGTACGGGCAATCTTAATTCTGACATTTCCTAACTTTTGAGTGCTTGACTTTCCAACCTTAATCTTCTTTTAGTTAGTTTTTTATAGGTAATTTCCTAGCTTATTAAAAAAGCAAACTGAAAAAACAAAATTCCATCATGTGGAATCATACTGACTCAGAAATGGGCCACCAGCAAGGTTAGCACCTTATGATTCACTGTCCTGACCTTTGCAACTTGAGCTAACAATAGTAGATTGTCACCCTTTCTGGGCCAGCCAATAGAGCAGGGATTCCCAAACTTTTTGCCTGCAAGACGCCATTTTGAGACTTACTATTTCCTGTGACCCCAGACAGCAACAAAGCAACATTGTGACCAAGGAATTTATACATTGAGTACATTATTTAATGTTCTGTAATGTGACACATGGGCTTGAGTTTTGCAATACAGCTGCTCGAAGTCTGGCACCATGGTAGAAATTGCCCATCTAATCACCCATGTGACATCAAAACAGTAGATCGATACTGAGACTTGGATACAAGTGCGTTGAATCCATCTTCACACAAAGACGTGCTTGTGAAGGCACCATCCATTTCAAGGCACATGTTGAAACTGCAGGATATTCATTCTTGACAGTGAACCAGAACTCCAGGAGAAAAAGTTGGGCATATGTTCCTTGCAAGAATTGATCACAGGAAATTTCAATGGACTGTTTGATTTCAGCGGCTGGTGAATCCATGGCATCAGGTTTGCACTGAAAGAGGATTCACACCCAGTCAAATACTTTGTCACGTCCAAGTGGGGGGAAAGGATACCAACTGTTCCTTCAGCCGACTAAGATGCTCAGCCATCACCTGTGTAGGAGGATGAATAATTTCATTGTCAGCTAGGAATTTGCAAATCTGTGGGAAGGATTCATAGTTTGTCTCCAATGGATTATTCTTCCAGTAAACAATTTGCTTTATGAATCCAGTGATTCGGTCACTCAGCTGAAAGATGTGGGTGTTCTTTCCTTGCAGACTGTATTCAATTCATTCCGTTTCCCAAATATGTCTTTGACATGGGAAAGAAGGCACATCTTCCTTTGGTAACAAAGAAAAATCAACAAATTCACTCTCTTCCTGCAGTCCATTGCATAGGCATACAGCTTTTCTCAGTTCAAAAACTCATTCCAGTACTTTTCCTCTTGAGAGCCAACTGAGCTTCAGCGTGAAACAACGACACAGCATGATCAGATCCCATTTCTTCACACAGTTTTGCAAGAAGATCTGTGCAAAAGAGGCTCAGTCTTGATGTATCCTGTCTTCCGACAGTGGGCAATGCCAGGTGCCCCAGAGAGAATGAACAGAAGAGGTAATCATCAAGTGATCCATCCCCTGTCGCCCATTCACAGCTTCTGGCAAACAGAGGCTAGGGACACCATCCCTGTCCATCCTAGCTGGACCTATCTTCCATGAACGTATCAAGTTCTTTTTTGAACCCTCTTATAGTCTTGGCCTTCACAACATCCTCTGGCAAAGAGTTCAACAGGTTGACTGTTTGTTGTTTGAAAAAAATACATCCTTTTGTTTGTTTTAAACCTGCTGCCTATTAATTTCATTTCGTGACTGACAGTGAGCACTCGCCCCGCACTGGACTGGGAAGGGTTAACCCTACATTGTGGGTTGATGAAACCACACACCCTTTACCCTACTGGGCATGTTCCAGGTGCACTGTGTGATGGGGCGTCTGCCCCACACTAGCCCATAAAGGGTTAATAGAACCCTAGGAACGCTAGGAGAGAGAACACTTGGGAGGCTGACGAGGAGGCAGCCAATCAGAGAGGGGTTGCGAGGAGCAGCCAGTCAGGGCTGGGCTGGCCCATATAAGAAGGGCTGCAAAGCAGAGCAGGGTCAATCACTCCCTAGAACTCAGGTAGGGAGGAGGAGGACTGGCTGCCTTGCAGGCAGAGGGCAGATAACACCTTGGACAGAGCAGTGCTGGGCAGGATCAGGGGAGCAAGGGGGAGCTCCCAGCTGACTTGCTGGGGCCGTGAGACAAGGGCAGAGAAGATGCTGGGGCTATGGGGAAGTGGCCCAGGGAAGTAGACTGTGGGGTTGGAAGGGACGCAGCATGTGGCTGCAATCTACAGGCTCCCTGGGCCAGGACCCAGAGTAGTGGGCAGGCCTGGGTCCCCCTCTGCCCCCCCTTGCCACTGAGTGGCTGACTGCTGCTGCCAGGAAGGAGGAGAACCAAGTTTGACACATTCAGAGGTCTGTGTCCTGAAGAGGACGCTGTGTTCATTGGGACAACTCACACCCGGGAGCAGAAGTGACAGCAGCGAGATGTCACCAGACAAGGGCACCTGGGTGAACTAAGCGAATTCCCAGGACAGCCAGCAGGAGGCACAACAACAGTGAGTCAAACTCTGTCACACACTGATATAAGAGGAAGCAGCTCAGCTCAGTTGTGGATGACTGCCATAGAGGAAGGACGTGTGCTGCCTGCTCCAGCTGAGGCCCAGCGGAAGCCTGGGACCGTAGGAGCTGGGGACACCGCAGCCCAGGCAGATACCAAGGCAACCCCAGAGGCCTCTCAGGGTTTGGAGGTGCCAGAGAAAGGGCAGACCGAAGAACATAGAGGGAGGCCCAGACCACAGCAGCAGGTACGACGGCAGGAAGTAGCCCAGGGGAATCAAATGACAGACTGGTGAGTGAGCCAATTTCAGCCAGCGCCTTTCCCTGCTGACTCAGTGACCCGCGCTATTGGCTACTAACAGGGCCCTGGGCTGGGGTCTGGTGGAGAGGGAAGGCCCAGATCCCCCTGCTGGGAATGCAACCCTTCCCCGTGCCTGGCAGTGGCTGCTAGACCTTACTGCCCTGTGGACAGGAGCGAAGTAGTAACTTGGGCCACTAGGCCTGACTGCCCTGCAACAAGGGGTGGATTTTCTAACTCTGGCCATTGGGCCTTTCTGCTCTGTAAGGAGGGTAAAGTTATTGACTTGGGCCACTAGGACTTACTGCCATGCAAAAAAGGGTGGATTGACTGACACTGGCCCCTAGGCCATACTGCCCAGTTAACAACAGCGAATTTATGGACTCTGGCCAATAGGCCGCACCACCCTGCTGATAAGGGCGAGCATATGGACTTGGGCTTGGAGGGATGTAGACATAAGATACGTACGCTCCCTCCCCCCATTCCCTAAGAGAGGTGGGTGCACTCGCCCTGCACAGGATGGGGTTTCCCCAACCCTGGCACAGTGACCCCTAGTTCTTGTATTATGAGAAGGAGTAAATAACACTTCATTTACTTTTTCCACATGATTTTATAGATCTCTGTCATATCTCCCCTAAGTTTGTTTATTTATTTATTTATTTATTTATGTCTCTTTTCCAAGCTGAAAAGTCCCAGTCTTATTAATCTCTCCTTATATGGCAAATGTTCCATACCCTTAATCTTTTTTGTTGCCCTTTTCTGAACCTTTTTCAATTCCAATATATTTTTTTTGAGATGGGGCGACCACATCTGCACACAATATCAATATGTGGGCGTGCCATGGATTTATACAGAGGCAATATGATATTTTCTGTCTTATTATCTATCCCTTTCTTAATGATTCACAACATTCTGTTCGCTTTTTTGACTGCTGCTGCACATTGAGTGAATGTTTTCAGAGAACTATCCACAATGACTCCGAGATCTTTCTTGAGTGATAACAGCTAATTTAGAGCCCATCATTTTGTATGTATAGTTGAGATTATGTTTTCCAATGTGCATCACTTTGCATTTATCAACACTGAATTTCATCTGCCATCTTGTTGCCCAGTCACCCAGTTTTGAGAAATCATTTTGTAGCTCTTCGCAGTCTGCCTGGGACTTAACTATCTTGAGTAGTTTTGTATCATCTGCAAATTTTGCCTCCTCACTGTTTACCCCTTTTTCCAGATAATTTATGAATATGTTGAATTGGACTGGGCCCAGTACAGAACCCTGGGGGACACCACTATTTACCTCTCTCCAATCTGAAAACTGACCATATATTCCTACCCTTTGTTTCCTATCTTTTAACCAGTTACCAATCCATGGGAGGACCTTCCCTGTTATCCCATGACCGCTTACTTTGCTTAAGAGCCTTTGGTGAGGGACCTTGTCAAAGGCTTTCTGAAAATCTAAGTGCACTATATCCACTGGATTCCCCCTTGTCCACATGCTTGTTGACCCCCTCAAAGAATTCTAGTAGATTGGTGAGGTATGATTTCCCTTTACAAAACACATGTTGACTCTTCCCCTACAAATTGTGTTAATCTATGTGTCTGACAATTCTGTTCTTCACTATAGTTTCAACCAGTTTGCCCGGTACTGAAGTCAGGCTTGCCGATCTGTAATTGCTGAGATCACCTCTGGAGCCCTTTCTAAAAATTACCGTCCTATTAGCTATCCTCCACTCATTTGGTACAGAATTCATAGATTAAATGATAGGTTTCAGACTAAAGTTAGTAGTTCCGCCAGGATATTAGCTGGCTAGGCCCAAGGCACCGCAGGGGTCCCCACCTCCCCCGGTGCCTCAGTGTGCTGCATCAGGAGCGGCGTGGTTTCAGCGGGCCCTGAGCTCTTCCCACTGAGTCAGAGCCGCGTGGTAAGGGGGTGGGGCTGCGAGTTCCGGTCCCACCGGAACCACACTGCTGCGGCACTGTCCAGGGGCCAGGGCAGCTCCTGGACACAGTGCACTGAGGCTCCGAGAGAGGGGAAGAGGCAGCGGTAACCCAGGAGCGGCCCTGGACAGCGCTGCTGGGGGTGGGATGGTCAGGGGTTGGATCGTGGGCGTTCGGGGGTCTGTCAGGACTCGGGGGGGGATGGATAGGGGTCAGCGAGGTTGGTGGGGTCCCAGGGTGGTGAGGCAGTGAGGGGACAAGGAGCAGGATGGGTTGGGGATTCTGAGGGGGGCAGGAAGTGGGTGGGGGTCAGATAGGGGGCAGGGCCAGGCTGCTTGGGGAAATCATAGAATATCAGGGTTGGAAGGGACCTCAGGAGGTCATCTAGTCCAACCCCAAAGTAGGACCAATCCCCAGACAGATTTTTGCCCAAATCCCTAAATGGCCCCCTCAAGGATTGAACTCACAACCCTGGGTTTAACAGGCCAATGCTCAAACCACTGAGCTATCCCTCCCTATCCTAAAGCTCATTCAGCAGTTTGAGGCTTGCAGACAGCTATTTAACACAATGAGACAAGCTGTTATCTTTTCCCTTAGGGCTACCATCCCTTTCACTTCTCAGATGCCAAATTATAGTCTACATTTAATTTCAGTGCCATAGGGAGATTCATGTCAGGGGAGGGTAGCTTCATTTAAAATTAGCCACCTTAGATTAACAGTGATGGAGGCAAGAGAGTCATGGGGGAGGGATCACATGAGAAGAGCAATATCATACACCACCTACCTCCTTTCCAACCCTACCAAGGGAGACATGCCCCCACCCCACCCTGCATTCCCCAAGGCTCTAGAGGGGTTAATTCAGTGGTTCTCAAACTTTTGTACTGGTGACCCCTTTCAAATAGCAAATCTCTGAGTGCAACCCCCCCTTATAAATTAAAAACACTTTTTTATATTTTTAACACTATTATAAATGCTTGAGGCAAAGTGGGGTTTGAGGCGGAGGCTGACAGCTCACGACCCCCAGTAATAACCTCATGACCCCCTGAGAGGTCCTGACCCCCAGTTTGAGAACCCCTGGGTTAATTTAATTTTAGCACCCTGTGTCCATTCACATGCATGTGCTATTTTGAGCATTTCAGTTTTCACAACATAGGCTCATCCCAGATTCTGGAAGAAGCTCAAATGCTCAGTTCGTGGAGTATGTACATAAGCTATACTAAAGACAAACCCACAGTAACCATCTCCAGTTTGTGAGGGACCCCATGTAGCCAGTCTCTAGGCAACAGATAAATTCATGGAGGTTAAGTCCATTAATGGCTATTAGCCAGGATGAGTAAGAAATGGTGTCCCTAGCTTCTGTTTGTCAGAGGGTGGAGATCGATGGCAGGAGGGAGATCACTTGATCATTACCTGTTAGGTTCACTCCCTCTGGGGCACTTGGCAGTGGCCACTGTTGGTAGACAGGATACTGGGCTGGTTGGACCTTTGATCTGACCCAGTATGGCCATTCTTATGTTCTAACCTAAATGAGGTGTGCAAGAGGACTTCTGATCCTGCTCTCTTCCAGGGAGACCTGGGATAGGTCCAGCAGCTGCCACTCATCTGGGATTCCCAGAGCCTCCTGATTGGCCCTTCTCTTTGTTCCTTCCCTTCCACTCCTGCACACATTCAATGTGTTCCTTTCACAAGGAAGGGAAAAGAACAGACATGGAGCCCATGATTCTTTCCTTTTGTAGCCTCTGACCCCAGACCCTTCATGCCTGGGGGCTAAAGGGCCTCCAGGATCCATCTTAATTGTGGTCTTTTCAGTGTCTCTGGGTATGAGAGGAGCCCAAGATGTTACATAAGCAAAACAAAAACAACTGTTTTCCAGTGTAATCATCTCAGGTGTGGGCCCTTTCCTCATTCTGCCACATTCTAGACTGTTCTGCAAAGAACCTAATAACTATATAAAACCTAGAGGCTAGCCTAATGATTCAATTTGCCAGAAAATACTGTGATTTTTTTGTTTGTTTGTTTTTTGTGTTTGTTTTTTCGCTCTGCAGCCCTATGCCATTCTTATTAAGTGAGTGAAGTACAGAAACATAGCGTACATCTTCAGGGTGCTAAAATGGAATCACTTACACGTGGCTGATTAAAACGGTGGAAACTACACTTCCAACAATAAGTGGATCAACTTCTGCTGATTGTAGCACTGAGCTGTCTCTGACATTGCCTGTCACAGGAACCAAATACAGGGTGCCTGATACTCTTAGCATTTCTGAAACACTTCATCAACCATGACTGAAGCTTTACTCTGTGTGCAACTTTGGAAAACAACGCCATTCTTTCAGTCTGGATTTGATTACTTTCAATGGCTCCATTATTCTGAAGCTAGTGACTGAGTACTTTGTTTCCACGGGTGTACAGCTTTTAGGCATAAACTACTTTTGACTAATTTCACAGGTGACACTTTTGCACACTCTGGTGTCTCTAATTGGAAAAAGGCTCGAGACAAATGTGAGGGAAACCAAACTTCATGTCACCATGAAGCAGCTGACACTCTTTAAAAGACCACAGAGAACATTGGTGACATGCTAAGTTTTCAGTACTCTCAGAAGAAAAGAGGAAAATCCTAATGACAATATTAAGTGTACATTATCTTGCCACTATACTGAACAAGCTGAAAATATATCCTTAAGTGGAGAGGTTGACTGCAGCTTTATTCAGCTACGTTGTTTTCAGGCAGAACATGATCCTGATATTTCAAAGATGCTGAAAGAGAGCTAAGACTAATTCACAAGTTCAGTTTTCAAACCGAGATAATGGAAATCATGGGTCTTAAAGTCAGGATATTTTGGAGAAAATTTCTGGAAAGTGGTATTTATCTATGGTAGATGAAGCAGAGATCTCCAACAAATGGCAAGTGGGTTTGGGGGTTTCTTAGTTTTAGTTTTTTGTTTGGTTGGTTTTTTGCCTGTCATCTGTGGATAATGACATGAATGTTCATGAAGAGTTTATTGGACAATGTAGCCTGTACAGCAATGAAGGTAATCCTATCAGTAATTAAAGATATGTTATTGAATTTAAATCAGAGGATCAACAACTGTCGTGGACAATGCTATGATGGTGCTGTTAATACAGCAAGACTAGTATCAAGTGTGGTAACCAGAATGACACAGGAGGAAACACCCATTGCAATGCATGTACATAGCTCATGTTTCCTCCTGTGTCATTCTGGCTACCACACTTGATACTAGTCTTGCTGTATTAACAGCACCATCATAGCATGACCTCTTTAGGCAGAAGCATTGGCTTCCGTTTCTGAGAATTACCTGTGTGCAACTTGGGAATTTGGAAAGGATGCAATGAAAGATCCTGAAAACAGAGCTTGAATTGGTGGCAGAGCAGCTTAAATGGAAAAGTGTAATTTTTTTCTTTGGTATTGAACTAGATCAAAAATCCTAAACATGGTAGATAATCTGTCCAAAACTCTGCCAGGGTCAGATGTTTCAACAGAAGGCCAATCTCTTATGACAACACTTAATTCATGTCAGTCCACGCATCCAGATGACAGCTACAATGTATTCTGGGAGCAAATCCGCCAGAGAAGTTTAAAGTTGGAGACAGTGAGAATGCCTGGGCTTCCAAGGAAGAGAAAAGTTCCCAAGAAAACACATACAGGGACAGGTGAACCCAGCTACCCATATTCAGCAAAGCAATTTTAAAAGTACATCTACTTCAAGGTAATTGACTTTACCAGAATTCAATCAAGATTTGAACAGAAAGGCTACAAAGTTATTCAAAATCTTGAAGCTTTCATAACTCCAAACACAACAGAAATGCAAGTTCAAGATGTGTTTCAAGTGTATGAATCTCATTTCAACCATGATCTGATCTACTGATTACTCAGCTTTATCTGTTGCAAGTCAACTGTCAGCTTACAGAAAGATCAATGAACTCAATTCAGAAATATCTCAGTTAATTCAGCTAAACCAAATATCAGCTATTTTCCATAGTGCTGAAGTTGATACAATTGATTTTGGTGGTACCAACAACAGGTGCTGTAAATGAGCAGTTTTAGTGCTCTATAGCGTATAAACCATGTCTTTGATCCACAATGGGATAAACACATCTCAACTGATGTATGACTGGGGACTTAGAAGTTACAGATGTTGCAGAAGAATTCATTTAAAGAAACCTAGGGTAAAGGTCACTGAAACTTTTTCAGATTTGTAAATTGTGGGTTTTTTTGTTATTGTTGTTTTTCCCCCTCATGTTTTAAAAAGTAACACTTGATAAATAGTTCAGTACCGTGACCAAATTTGTCCACTTTTAAAAAAATGAGATAAAGGAGCTTCTGTTTCAGACTCTATTTCCATTACTGTTAATGCAATCCCTAATTTCTGAGGAAACAGAAGTGCCCCCAAGCCTCCATCTGTCTATGCCCACAAGTACAGTCACAGACAGTATTGATGTGGCTCTTCTCTTCTGATCCTGCAGTGAGTGTGAACTTTTCAGGAGAAATTTTTCCTTTTTGCATTGTCATGGACAAAGAATTGGTGAGCACCATTTTCTGGTACATGAAACAGTGTTATCTGAGATTCTGAGCACCTTGCAAAAGCAGTGCATTTATATGATGTACAAGTCTTTGTACTTACTACAGCTTTTGATGGTAAAACTATTTCTTAATATGCTGTTGCTTTTTTTTTACACTCTGCCCACCTGCTGTGAGGCATCCATGTCCGCGTCCTTTGAGTTTGACTGTCATGAGACACATCCACAGCAAGTCTCATCATGTTCTTCTATTCAGATGTGGGGCACCTATCATTGTGATAGCTGGGCACCGGGCTGAAGTTAAAGTGAATGAACAACTCTTGCTAACATTTGGCACTAATCACATTCACCCCAGTCTTTCTCACTCATGCATGTAGATGATGGAAACCCTCTGGCGATGGGATTAAATTAAGAAAAAGCCAGATTAAATTGATGCATCTTGCTACATGCTAAAACTCATGAAAGTTAAGTTTTGGTGGACCGTAGGATGAAGCAAATTCAAGCTCTAAAGACCCTCCACCAAAAACTCCTACAATCCATGCCATAGGGCTCTCCAGCAGAATGCACATGCAGAGCACAGGGGCAGTCACCAAGACCCCAAGGACTGGGAGGCGGCACTAGAGCACATTCTTGACAGAACATGAAACTTACAAAAATTCAGCTTTAAACAAAAAAGGAGCAGAGATTTCAGACTCGTGGTGAAATACAACCCCCTGCTCCTCATCCCACCTTTTATCCAGAAAGTAACAATGTAATTGAAAGGTGGCAGTTGAGCCTTTTACTCATAGTTTACTGGCTCTGATAGCATCCTCTATGGCTAAGCTTCTGGAACACTACTAGTGCTTGTTACCAGTTCCCTTATTCTTTCCATGTCAGTCTTTTCCCTCCATGTTGTCTCTTTTATTTCATCTCTTCACTTTTCCCCACTGTTCCTAGCTCTCTCCATCCTTTAGAATATTCTGCTGCATTTCTCTCCCTTCCTATCCTTCCTACATTCCTGAACATTGGATTTGTCAACTCCCTGACTCTTTCACTTCTTGAGTCATAGAATCATAGGCTTGGTCTACACTGGGGGGGGGGAGGAGGGAAATCGATCTAAGATACGCAACTTCAGCTACGAGAATAGCGTAGCTGAAGTTGACGTATCTTAGATGGAATTAAAATTACTTACTTTGTGTCCTCGCGGCGCTGGATCAACAGCCACGGCTCCCCCGTCGACTTTGCTTCCACCTCTCGCACTGCTGGAGTTCAGCAGTCGACGGGAGAGCGATCGGGGATCGATTTATTGTGTCTACACTACATGCGATAAATCGATCCCCAATAGATCGATTGCTACCCGCCGATCTGGCGGGTAGTGTAGACGTACCCATAGAAACATAGGATTGGAAGAGACCTCAAGGGGTCATCTAGTCCAGTCCTCTGCACCCATGGCAGGACTAAGTATTATCTAGACTATCCCTGATGTTTGTCTAACCTGTTCTTAAAAATCTCCAGTGATGGTGTGATAAATGAAGGGGAAGTGGGGTAGCTCCCTTTATGGATACCCAGACAGCTAGTTAGCTATAAAGTCCCTGGTGGCTGTTCTCTGCTTGCTTTACCTGTAAAGGGCTAACAGAGTCCCCCAGGTAAAGAAAAAGGAGTGGGCACCTGACCAAAAGAGCCAATGGGAAGGCTAGAACTTTTTAAAATGGGGGGGAAAGCTTTCCCTTTGTCTCTCTGGGCTAAAGAGATGGGTGCAGCTGTAATGCTGTGTAAAGTTTGGACCAGGTATGAAAATTTGTCTTCCATACCTAGAAGGATTCATTGGGACAGGGAATGTTTAGATAGATGCAATTAGGTGATTTTCTTTTATTTTCTGTAAGACTTGTGGACTCCTCTGTGTTAACCCCAGATGCTTTTGATTGTCTGTAACCTTTAAGCTGAACCCCCAAGAAAGCTATTTTGGGTGCTTAATTTTTGGAATTGCTCTTTTAAAATCAGCAAAAGCCTAAGTTCCAGATGTATTTTATTTCTTTTAGTTTTTAATAAAATTTATCTTTTTAAAGAACCTGATTGGTTTTGTGGCTTAAAAGGTCTGTGCATATATTTTTCAATTAGCTGGTGGCAACAGCTGGGTTTCCCTTTTGTTTGTTTTCTTCTCAGCTTCCCTGAGGGAGAGGTAGAAAAGCTGAGGAGCCTCAGAGAAAACTTCCCAAGTGCGTTTTTCCAGGATTTGCAAGAGGCAGTTTTTCACTTGGGTGGTGGCAGCGTTTACCAAACCACGGTCAGAGAAAAGCTGTAACCTTGGGAGTTTAATACAAGCCTGGAGTGGCAAGTATTAATTTTTAAAATCCTTGTAGGGCCCCACCTTCTGCACTCTAAGTAAGAACTGAAGAACAAAAAAAAAGGCCATACTGGGTCAGACCAATGGACCATCTAGCCCAGTATCCTTTCTTCTGACCGTGCCAGATGCTTCAGACAGTGTGAAAAGGACAGGGCAACGCATCGAGGAATCTACCCTCCATCACCCAGGCCCAGCTTCTAGAAGTCATGGGATTGCATCCCTGACCATCTTGGCCAGTAGCCACTGATGGACCTATCCTCCATGAACTTATCAAATTCTTTTTTGAACCTACTTATACTTTTGGCCTTCACAACATACTGTGGTAACAAATTCCACAAATTCCAAGTGTGACTAAGCACTTCCTTATGTTTGTTTTTAACTTGTTGCCTATATTTTATTGAGTGAACCCTAGTTTGTGCTTATGTGAAGGGGTTAATCACACTTCCTTATTCACTTTTTCCACACCATTCATGATTTTATAGACTTCTATCATATCCCCCGTTAATCATCCTTTTTCCAAGCTGAACAGTCCCAGCTTTTTTAATCTCCCCTCATATGGAAGCTGTTCCAGACCCCTAATAATTTTTGTTTCCCTTTTCTGCACCTTTTCCAATTCCAATATATCTTTTTTGAGATAGAACAACCAGAACTATATGCAGTATTCAAGTTGTGGGCATACTATGGCTTCATATAGTAGCACTATGATATGATCTGTCTTATCCCTTTCCTAATGGTTCCTAACATTCTGTTAGCTTTTTTGACTGCTGCTGTACATTGAGTGGATGTTTTCAGAGAACTACCCACAATGACTCTGAGATCTTTCTTGAGTGGTAACAGGTAACTTAGACCACATCATCTTGTATGTATAGTTGGGATTATGTTTTCCAGTGTGCATTTATCAACAGTGAATTTTCTCTGCTTTTTGGGGGCCCATTCACTTTGTAACTCTTGCTTTGGGCTTAACTATCTTGGGTAGTTTAGAATCATCTGCAAATTTTGCCACCTCACTGTTTTACTCCTTTTTCCTGATCATTTATGAATATGATGAACAGCACCATTATTAGTACAGTTCCTTGGGGGACACAGCTATTTAACTCTCTCCACTGTGAAAACTGACCCATCTATTCCTACCCTTTGTTTCCTATCTTTTAACCAGTTACTGATCCATGAGAGGACCTTCCCTCTTATCCCATGACTGCTTACTTTGCTTAAGAGCTTTGGTGAGAGAACATATCAAGAGCTTTGAGGGAACTTGTCAAAAGCTTTCTGAAAGTCCAAGTGCTATATTCACTGGATTACCTTTGTCCCCATACTTGTTGACCATCTCAAAGAATTCTAGTGGATTGGTGAGGCATGATTTCCCTTTACAAAAGCCATGTTGATTCTTCTCCAACATAATTGTGTTTATCGATGTGTCTGATAATTCTGTTCTTTATTATAGTTTCAATCTATTTGCCCAGTACTGAAGTTAGGCTTACCGGCCTGTAATTGCCAGGATCACCTCTGGAGCCTTTTTAAAAATAATTAGTGTCACATTAGCTATGCATAAGTCATCTGGTACAGCAGCTGATTTAAGCAACAATTTACATACCACAATTAGTAGGTCTGCAAGTTCACATTTGAGTTCCTTTAGAATTTTTGGGTGAATACCAATCTTCCTCCTGATGCCCAGGAAGTGTGGAGAAGTAAGCTACCTTATCTCAGTGCAGAGGGGACAAGAACTGGACTGGAGGATGTGTAGGAAACCAGAGTGCAACAGAGAGCCTAGGCAGAGGGGTACTGAAAGTAGGGACTAGGAAGCAGAAACAGGGGAAAAGGAATACTGGGACAAGGAGTTAGGTGGAAGAAACACTAGGACTAGCTGGGCATGTGAGTACTTGATTTTGCAAACTTAATAATGTTCTTTTAACATAATTTTCTGTGTGTAATATTAACATAACTTTAGCTTTCTACTCTTTTTTTCCATATCTCCACTGTTTGGGGGGGAGGGTAGAATTCATCGCCACATGCAAGAAGACGGCGCTGAAGGAAAGAAGGCCGCAGGGACTCTGCCTACCCTGAAACACTGACAGTGGATTCTCCGAAGAGATGAGATCAGATTAGGGGAGGATGCATCTCAGTTCTTCTGTTATTTTGTGAAGATCTGTAACTCTAAGGATTTTTAAGAATCAAGTGATTGTGGTTAAGTAATTCCTTTACTAAGCCTCTGTTCCATGCCTTCACCCCATGTTGTCCCTGACAGAGTTAAAGTAGAAGCCAGCATGCCCAGAGCTAGGTAGAACTCTGAAGAAGCGTAAGCAAGTAGAGGGCTCAAGCAATCTGAGGCACTGGTTCCATAATGTGCAATGGCTGAACTGTGGAGTCTCACATCCCAAAGAAGCGCCCAGACAAGATGTCTGAGCCTGAAATGTGCCTTAGAGACCGAGAGCTAAGAACAGAGTAGTCTCAGCCCAGGCCTAGCTTACTTAGGCCTTGTCTTCTCTCCTTAACAAGGTGCTGGGGGGGTTTACAGTGAGATAGCATACATGCTAGTTTTCTGTCTGTAAAAATCTTAAGTGGAGACAATATCTGTAGTGTTTACCATGAGGTAGCTAGGCAAGGTCAGCACTATACCCCCACTTGGGGTTTACCTCACAATAAACCTAAAGGGCCTCATCTCCACCATGATTTTACAGTAGGATAAATAACACATATTACTTACCCTGATGTAAAAAAAAAATTGTCAGTGAAGACAAATCCTTAGAAGCGGTCAGGACCCACCATTGGGTTCACTTACAACATATTGTTGACCATCCAGAAGAGGACTGTGCTAGGTTGGGGCAAGCTTCCTCCAAAATTATCCCCCAAAGTTTCAGGTTAGATATATAGTGCCCAAATCATACCTCCCATTGGAATGTAGGACACTTCCTTTTCAATTCTTTTATGTTTCAGAAATGCTATTCATATTCAGTTATAATAACCCAGTGATTCAATATCCAGTCGGCTATATTTGCCAAGTTAATCTTTTGTATAACTCCTCTTTGTAAGAATATGAAGCACCATTAAAGTGACCTTTACAAATTCCTTTGGCAAAACCCCAGATCCATCCACTACAATCTAGCTTTTTGGTTTAGAAACCAATCTAAGTTGAACCATCATATCTATATAAAGCTTTAAGTGCCCTCTGTCAATGAGTCCTTAGTATGGCTATAAAATAGGGGCATTGACATCAAACACATGTCAAAACACAAAGCATGCCAGGTTGAGCATTTAAAAAAAAAAATCCAAGTTATGTAACTGCCGCAGCACTCCTCTATGGCCCCTTAACCTGCCCAGGTTTCCACATCAACCTCTTATAGGAGTTGGCATTTGTTGCTGGCATGGCTCCCCTTTCTGTCAGTCAGTTGATTAAGGCGAGCACTATCTGCTCCCTGCCAGTTTTGACACCAAGATTAAATTGGCTCAGAAACCACTGAGAACCCAGAACCTTTAGAGTAAAATAGTTTGAGCCAAGTGAAGCTGATATTTGCCAGGAGGCTTAAAAAAAAAAAAAAAGTGTCCGAGCCAGACTTTAGCCAGTAGAGTACAGAGTGCCTTTGAGAGACACTGTGGACAGGGCACTGGACTGCGAGTTAGATACCCGGATTCTTTCTCCTGCTCTGCTAGTGACCTGCAATATGCAGGGCTGGCCTTACGGAAAATGGTGCCCTGGGTGCACTTGTATTTTGGCACTCCTGACCCCCGAGAGTGTGGTGCCCCCAGCGGTGGCTCCAGGCACCAGCGCTCCAAGCGCATGCCTGGGGCGGCAAGCCATGGGGGGTGCCCTGCAAGGGCAGCAGTCAGTCTGCCTTCGGCAGCATGCCTGTGGGAGGTCTGCCAGTCCTGCGGATTCAGCGGCAATTCAGCGGCGGGTACACCGAAGGCACAGGACCGGCGGACCTCCCGCAGGCATGCCACCGAAGGGTGCCTCACTGCTGTGCTTGGGGCGGCAAAAAAGCTAGAGCCACCCCAGAGTGCCCCCCCATTGCCTCTGGCTCCTGGGGCTCCCCAACCTCTGCACTGTGCCCCCTTCACCCCTAACCCCTGCACTCCCCCCTTTACCCCTAACTCCTGTACTGTGCACCCTATGTCCCAACCCCTGCACCGCCCTACTACACCCATGTAGGGAAACTGACCTGAATGCAGGGAGCAGCTGGCATTGCTGCTCACTCCCCCCTCCAACACTGCTCCTCTGCGCACCCCTAGGGAGCTGTGGGGGATGGAGTGAGGAGCAACATCAGGGCTCCCTACATCCCAGTCACTTTCCCATGGGCTGCACAGTGGGAGGGCAGAGCGCAGCAGCTCCTGATGCTCACCTCACAGCACAGCCCAGGTGGGGAAAGTGACCTGGATGCACGGAGTGCTTGGTGTTGCTCTTTGCTCCCCCCCTCACAGCCCCCGAGGTGGTCGTGGAGGAATGGTGAGGGGTGGGGGGAGCAGTATCTGTGCGTCACTGCTTGCTCCCCACCCTCCGTGTTCCTCCGCTGGGAAGGAGCAGGGAGAAATCTGGGTGCCCTCTCACACGGCACTTCCCTGCCAGCTGGGAGCAGGTTCTGACTACACACTGGCAGCGCACACATCAGCGCTGCCACAGGTGACCCATTGACCATGGCACTCCTGGGCAGTCACCTGAGTGGCCCACCACTAAGGCCAGCCCTGGCTATATGTGAGCTGGGGTAAGTCACCTCTCTGTGCATCTGTTGCTCCTGCCTATTTTTTATCTGTTTTGTCTATTTAAATTATAAGCTCTTCAAGGTAGGGACTTCGTATTCATACAGTGCCAAATACAATGGGGGTCCACTATCAGTTGGAACCTTTAGGCATCACTGTAATACAAATAATAAAACAAAGCGGGTACACGCTAATAGAATAGTATGCAGCTATGTTATTTGGCAAATTCTGCTGCTATTCACAACATCTATTTTTGCAGTATTTGACTATCTCTAAAAATCAGCCAAGTTCTCTCAGGAACACCGCTGTAAGCCACTAGCGTAGCCATGCTCAGCCGACTGGAGAGAGTTCTCTCATTTACTTAATTAATCCCCCACTCCCACCCTCCAACGAGCAGCGGCAGTTACGTCAGCTGGGCACACCACTGCTTAAATTGGTATAAGTTATGTCACTCACAATTTTCCCAAAATTTTTGTTTCTATTTTAGAGCTTTTCTTCCCCAAAATATTAGAACTTAAACACACAAACACAAACCAAAAGTGTTTTAGAACTTAGAAACTTTGCAGCTTCTCCCTATCTCGTTTGATTAAAACATTTTAAAGCTGGGTCATCCGCTTCTGTTTCCAGGGAGATAATATTAAGGAGACATACAGCACATTAACAATATTTGTCAGCCACGTTGCTGCTGGATCACCAAAGGTTGCAGCTGGTCACATTGTTACTCTGAGTTGTGTGCCTGAGTCTGAAGTTGAGATGGCAACATTTTCTAAACAGGGTGAGTCAGTAAATTTAAGATATTCAACCTATATTAGAATAATAAAAAAATATCTCCAATGCTCTATTCGTTATTTTATCTTCCTTTTCTAGATAAATTTATCAGTGAACCAATAAACTGGGAGCAAATGTTTTGTCGTTTTCTCATCCAAGTTCATTTATGTGACTCTTTAACCTCCACTTAGAACTGCAATTCTACAGCCATTACGCATGCAGGTAGTCCCTGAGGAAGCCTCACTGAATTCACAGGATTGTTCAAGGGAGGACAAGTAGCAGGAACAGGCTCCTAAATCTGTTTCTTTTCTTCAAAAAAAAATTATTAATCTTTCTGTTTTTTCCTCAGCTTCTGCAGAGCCTTTCTCTCCTTGTCTATGAGAATGGAGTACTGTAAACAAGAGTGGGCTTCTGTTACCAGGCACTGCTTGAGGAAACATCTATTAGGTTACAAAGATGAGAACTATATACTTTAAAAAAAAAAGACAGCTTGACGTTTGAACCTTCAAAGTATGGCTCATGCTTGTCTAGACTCTTGCTTAGATTTTAAGCTCCCTCAGACAGGTATTCTATCTTCCCTGTTCTTTGTACAGTGCTGATCAAATCTGTTTACTCTCAAATAAAAATGATGAGCTAGATCACCCCTTCTCTGTTAATATCCACAGGAGTGGGGCGGTCCTGTATTGCAGGGTTACTCCATGACTCCATCAGGGAGTGGAGGTAGGTTTTCAACATTGCAGGACCATCCCTAAGTACCACTGATTTGGGGGATATACAGGGCTCTCTACAGAGAAGCCCTGTGAATCTGGTGCCCCTCTGTCCTTCATATTCCCTCCTACATTGGCTTTATAGGAGCTACATTACCAGCATGTTCCCCTGAACCAGTAGTGCTTGCTTCCTCCCAACAGAGGGCCACTCACTTATTGCATTAACCCATATCCACCACCACTCCCCCTATGCAGATCTCAAGAGTGTTCTGCAGAGCCCAGGGATGGTGGTGCTATAGTACCCCAAGCCCCTTTTCTACATGGCAGGGGAAAGTCACATCTGGATTAGGGGGTGCTGATTTGGCCCAAATAGAAGTTGCAATTCTGGGGAGCAGCTTCATGCTGTTTGTCTGCCCTACTCTACATCTATCTGGTTGGTCTTTCTGCCTAAGCTGTGGGGAAATCCACACAAGGCAGTTGCTACTTTGGTCTCACAACTCTTGTCATTCAGCTAGCTGGTTGAAACTGCTGTAATGATGGGTGGAACAGACCACTCCTTACTCACAACATTTGAATTCTTCAGAGTTGACAATTCACAGTGATTAATAGATCCTCAGTCCACCTGCAAAGCTGTTTAAGATACATTATCACTTCCCAAATGGTTTCTATTGACTGGGGGAGTTTTAGCTGCTTGTGATTTAATGTTCTTCCCCAACCTTTGTCCATGCCTCACTAACGCAATTCAGTACAAATGACTGCTTCAGCAACAATGACTGCTTCAGCAACATGTGGGAAAATTCAAAGCAAGGAGTATCCAGACTAAATTTGTAAGATATAAACATCCAGTGAGGGAGCAATTCTGCAAATTGCTTATGCTATTCACAAAGCAGAACCAACACTTATACCACAGTCCCTTAAATGAAAATGTAATGGCACATATATAACAGCCAGAAGAGCCATTATGTGCCGCCCCAAAAGGGGCAAGGAGGCGGCAAGACAATGGCCCTACTCCTTTTGCAAAAAGCAGTAAAGCCAAGACAGTGTCTCCTGGCTCTCCTGATGGGCTAAGTCCTATCCATAATGAAAAAAATAATCATTAATACGGTATTAACCAGCACAAATGATTTTGTGATTAAAATACTGGACTGGGAGTTAAGAGACCTGGGTCTCGTTTCCAGGTCTGCCGCAGACTTGCATATGATTGAAGGCAAGTGCCTCATTCAGTCTCACTGTAGTGTGTGGAGAAGTGACAGATTCACTTGCAGTACATTGTTCAGCTGCTAGAAATCTCTATACCACATGGAATTCCAGACAATGCTATGGAATTCCCGACAGAGGGGATCAAGCTGTAATTTGAGTTGTGTGGAAGTCTGTAGTTATTTTCTTTAATAAATGCCTCCTGATTAAGGACTGCAAATTAACAAGGACATATATCATGACGCCTTGTACATCAGTCACCGATAAACCAAGAATATTTCTTGATGTCACAGGCACTTCCAGTGATGGGAGAAGTACCAGAGGTGTTGCAAGGATAAATGGACATATACTTGGGAGGTCTTCAATTACTAGACCAGTGGTTCTCAAAGTTTTATATTGGTGACCCTTTCACACAGAAAGTCTCTGAGTGTGACCCACTCCCCCTTATAAATTAAAAACACCTTTTTTTATATATTTAACACAATTATAAATGCTGGAAGCAAAGCAGGGTTCGGCAGTGGCGGCTGACCGTTTGCGACCCCCCCCCCTCAGGTAATAACCTCTTAACCCCTAGTTTGAGAACCCCTGACTAGACCATAAAAGCACCTTAATAGAAACATTGTCTCAACCAGTATTCTCTCATAGTTATTACACTGGAAAGTCAATAGAGTTGTGAAATTTGCGCTTCATCTACAATATATCTTTGGCCAAAAATGTTTACACATCAATTTTATAGGTCCCCATGACAGCATTCCTGACCTCCAGTTTATCATTGCTCAAGCAAGCTATCAAAAGCTGTAATTACATTTTGAAAAGGCACTAGGAACTGGAACAGCTGGAACCAGTGGATAATGATCCCTGCCCTGTGACATTTGTAACCCTGCCTCTCGTCATATGAATGGGGCCAGGAAATGAAGACTAGACTTTTATCAGCCCTTCTGTGTGTCACACCTTTATTACAGAAATAAAACATTACTGCTGTACACCCATAGTCAGAAATGGTGCCAGAACAATTAAGACATTAATCTTCTACAGTCTCCCAACAAAAATACTTGCATATTAAAATCTGGCAGTCTTTGCACACAAGTTAAAAACAATAATTTAGGTGGGGAAAGAGAAAACAATGGCTTGATCTTGATAGTGCTTTGGGCATAAAACTGCCTTTCAACAGGCCCCCAAAAGCTTTACTCTGAGACACTCACTTTAAGAGCTACTTATGACTCATTCAGCTTGTTAATAATATCAGAAAATTTCTTCTCAGTATCATGCCAGATGTCCACTGTACACAGAAGAAATATGGCACAATTATAATTGATAAAGTGGCAGCATTTGTCAATAGTATATACGTGGCATGTTACCAGGCTCATGGAAGGAGGGGTGAAAGTAACCAACTCTCTAACCTATGCCAGAAATAGGACACTGTGATAAATACTTGAGGCTGCTTGTAAGCAACAAATCTCCAAGTAGTTTTTTTAATTAATTGTATCACATGGGATGGAATTTGTAACTGCTCCCAGCACTGACAAAGGGACAGATTCACACCTGCTGAGGAGGCGGGGGGGGGAGGAAGGGAAGGGGTTTGCAGGTTGCACTCTCCAAACTCAGGGAATCAGCTACACCACAATAGTGATTTCCCATGGGATAGGTCCACCAGTACCACAGGCTTTCTGTGGGGCTTCCAGTGTTGCAAACTCGTCTTGCAATATTTGGTATTTTTCTTAAAGACCCCACTCCTGGAATTAGGGTGACCAGATAGCAGGTGTAAAAAATCGGGACAGGGTGGGGGGTAATAGGAGCCTATATAAAGAAAAAGCCCCCAAAATCAGGACTGTCCCTATAAAATTGGGACATCTGGTCACCCTACCTGGAATCTAATATTTCCATAAGAATATCAGACTGCTTTGCAGGTCCAGATTTTGTCGAGTAGTTGGCAAAGTTTGTGCTGGAGCATTTTTCCACCAGCTTGAAAAACCTCAGTTGGGATGCCATCTGGGCCTGGTGCCTTGTGATTTTTTGTCTGGGTGATGGCATGCCAGACTTCCTCAGAAGATGGGGGAATCAGCAGGTGTTCCATGCTGAGTGTTGTGGAATAGATTTGATGGTATAATATATATTAAAGGCAACTGTCTGACTAAGTTACCTTTTCACTACTGTCATCTGAGAATAAGAGCTGTTCAAAGCTGTCCTAACAAAAACCAAATTTACTTTTCTACATCTGATGATGAGCATAAACCAGGAAATACATGCAGTATTTACCTCTAGAGGTACAGACTCAGTGAAAAGTCTGAATGTGTTTTATTCATGTTTAATAATAAAAGATGAGTACCCATTCAGAAGGCAGCCTCCTGTGATGTCTGATATGTGAAGATAACAACCTCAATGAAAATACTGGAAAGTGTAGATCTGTATATCTGAATGAAATCCGCATGAATTGTTAAGTGCACCAATCAGCTAGTGATAGAAAAAAAATCAAGCCTAACATAAACCCCTTCAAAGCAGCCAACAGTGAAGATTAGGCAGATGATAAATTAGAACCATAAGCCATCTGAAGCAAATGGTGAGGGAGGCAGGAAGCAAACCACCAGAACACAATGCTCTAGATACCAATTAGTAACATAATGGAGACAGAATCTTATGTTCCCGTGTATCAAATCCCAACAGTTCCAATATGATCAGAACAGAAGAAGACAATTACAACAAGGTCACCATGTAGTTTAGATTTTTAAAAGGGTGAAGCTTATCTGTGTGGGGAATCAGAACTTCCTTGTGTCAGAGACTATGGAATGAGTTCTCCCAAAAACTATGGACCGTCACAAACCTCACCATCTTCCACTCCAAGTAAAGACACATTTCTTTGACCAGGTCTCCTCTAACATACATACAGAGCAACAGGTGTATTTATTAAAAACCCAAACCAAAAAATACCATGTGCAGCATGTGAACCCCCGGTTTCGTGAGGCTATAGCCCTGCCCCGCCCCTTCTGTCCAAGGCCCCACCACTCCACTCTCACCCGCCAGGGCCAGAGGAACCCTAAGCCCCCCACCGGGGCTGGAGGAGCCCCAAGCCCTGGCTACCCAAAAGAGCTCTGTGCTCCGCCGCAGCCCAGCCCTGCAGCCATGGCAGGGAGCATTAGCGGAGGTTTGGGAGGCTTAACCTCCCCCAGCCTCCATTATCATAGAATCATATCTCTTCACCACAGCCCCTGCAAGGTGAGGAGTATTGTCTCCATTGCACAGAAGGAGAAACTGAGGCACATATCTGTGACTTATCTTCACTCTGTGCTAACCCCAGTAAAAGGAATTGTGTGCTTGTCAATGTGTGGCAGCCTATCCTGCTACTGCACAGTAACATTGTGGATGTCAGCATGCTGTCGCACTGGCACTGTACCTGGCTGTGACAAGCAATACAGCTATCTGGGATCATATCCCAAGATTCACTACATCACAACACATGGCAAAGCACTCTGAGGAGGGAACTAGTAATGGTCCAGAAGCATGTTGCTATTGCCCTGTGGAGACTGGCAGCTCCAGACTGCTACAAATCTGTTGGCAATCAGTATGAGGTTGAAAAATCGACAGTTGGCATGGTGGTCATTGAGATTTGCAAGGCAACTAATGCCTTGCTGTCCCCCAGGCTTCTCCAAATTAGAAATTTTCCTGACATAATTGCAAGGTTTAAACAAGTGGGCTTCCCAAATGGTGCAGGTACAACTGATGGCATGGGATGCATAGATCCCTCCTATGCCTGCCACTTCAAGCAAGAGAGTATTTTAGCACGAACAGACACTACTCCATTGTTATACACGCCCTCGTGGCTCACCATAGCACATCCATGGATACTTACATCAGATATACTGGAAGGATGCATCATGTTCCTTAAGTCTGGCCTGTTTCAATGTAGGCAAGCTGGTACATTGTCCCTCCTAACTTTCGTAGCAGCCATCAATGGGATAGCCATGCCAGCTGTGATTTTAGGCAACCCCAGGATACCTCTGCTGCCCTGGTGTATGAAACCTTACCCTGATGTGTGCCAACAGGGCAAAAGGCAGTCAAACTACAATCTGCACAGGTTCAGGATGGTGGTCGAACGTGCCTTTGGCCAACTAAAAACCAGATGGCACTGCATATGGATCCATTTGGACTGTAGTGTCTTGAATGCCAGACATGTGATTGGGGTATGTTATGTTTTACACTATATGTGAGCTTAAATGAGAGTACTTGAGGATGGAGTGGGTTACAGACTCACAATTATGAATCAGGGGCTATTTATAGACAACCAAAGAATGAACCTCTTGATGCCACAGTGGACTTTCTAGGAAAGGTCATAGAAGTACCATTTGCACTCATATGTGAGCTGCATGACAAATCCACTGGGGCTGAATACCAGATACATGATAAATTTGAGCTGCTATATGGTGCATTGAGGCTAAAAAAGTGGCATATCAGATGCCCTCACCTGAAAGGATATGCAAAGAAAAGACATAAGATAAAACCAGGTCACTCGTATAGACTGTACAAATCATTTGTCTGTTCTATTTCTGGCGCATTGGATCAGTGGAGTATAGAGTGAAGCTGATACTGCTGATGGTGTGAGGGTCTATGGTTCCATGACTGGCTCCCCCAGGAATATTTCTGCATATTTTGTAGTACATGATCATTTCGAGGTAGTTCCATGAGGCTCATGATTCCTGGGGGTTCACCCTCGCGGCTCATGATTTTGAATAGTGCCTCAAATTTGTCCCTGTGAAACTCCATGTCTTGCTCCCCCATCTCATGATTACGGTGGAGATACTCTGACAGCAACTCATCCTTCCTTCACTTTCCTCAGTCTTCTTCTCCTCCTCCAATTCCATGTGCTTTTTTGACTGCCTGGAGTATTCTTTATGCACCTCCATCATCATATCATGCCTGCTCCTCCATTGCTTTGACCTCAAATTCAGAATTCTGTTACTGACAATGAGTGGTCTGTTAGTTGCTGGGCCATGCTTGGTGCGTCAAATACTATTTCTCACAGACGGGGGGGGGGGGGGGGATTTGGCAAGTGTCCTTGAATTCTTATCATTTTATTCTCTGAGTCACAAGCCAAAAGTAACCATTTTTATCTCAAAAGAATGCTAGTCTGTTGGCTTACTCATTCTGCAAATTTGTGCCTGCTAAGAACTTTTCTAAATCAGTTATTTCAGGATAAGAAATGGTCAGTCAATTTTACCTTTCCAACTATCCAAAACATTTTTTGGAGGGGTGCAGTTACTGGAAGACAGAGCAGCAGTGGTGACTATGTTGCACCCTTTTCAGTTTGCTGCAGCCTCTCAAGACGTTGTACTACTTCAGATACCAGAATGGAAGAAGTCCAGGCATCGGAGAGGAGACCCTCAATTTAGGTCAGGGAAATCTTTCCACATCTTGTGATAGATAAACGGATAATTGACTAGGCAGGGATTGCAAGTCACAACACTGGCAGGCAGAGGCTTGCCTTTCTAAGGAATCTCAAAGACTGCCTGGAATTTTTATGGAGCGAAAAATTTTATTTTATTACTCTCCAGCAATGGACCAAAATCAGATCAACAATAAGCTGGCTTCTGCAGTAGTGACAGAGTGCCTTCACATCCAAATGGCGTGGGAGGGTAATGAATGCCTTCAAATGTAGTTTTATAGCAATTTACATGTTGGCAGGGATAGAGCCACAAATGTTTTATCATTTTTATATTCATGTTTTTTCATTAAGAAAAAGCTACTGCGTTCATGTGCTATGAAATGCCGGTTTGCATTTCTTCCCCTGCCCCAATCTGTCTGCCATTTTGAATAGCATGATCAGGAGAGGGAGGAGAGCAAAGGACGGGGAAGTGGACAAGTATAAATGCACTCCTTCAGCCCACAACTAACACCCAAGAGCTAAGATTAAAAGCTACAAACTTGCTCAAATATTTCATAACAATAACAAAGAGGCAGCCTCCATTTTACCAGCCTGAGATACCAAGACCTCTTCCATTGGTGTGGGAAACCTCCTCTGCATTGTGCTCTTCCTAAGATGTATAAGGGAACAGCTCCTGTGAATCAGAGCCAAGCTCAGCTTGCAGGCTAGGGCCACCCACCCCTGCCTCTCCCTGCTGGCTGGCTGTCTTGGGTGGGCTGGGTCATGTCTTGACAGACATACAAATTCTGAACCCACACCCATCCCAGCTCCACAGAGAAGTCCGTGCTGAAATGGGGCTCCATGATTGCGTGGCTGCTCAGAACTTGGTCACTGTACAATGGATAGGTTGTTGGGGCACCACCATCTGCCTTATTCTTATCCCTGGCCATCTGGTAATTCACCTTGAGCCATTTTAACTTCTCCCTGCACTGTTGTCCTACCTGTTCAATCCAGAGTTCAGCCAGTAGCTGCTTAGATATACCTTTGTACAGTTCAATGTTCCTCTTTGTACTGTTAAAAGTTGTGAGAGTTTTGCTCACTTCAGTCCAAAGCTGCACCAAGATTCTAATGTGTTCATGTGACCAAGTGGCGACAGGCTGATACATGGGCTTCTTAGGAACTATTGTTTTGCTGTATCAAACACCGCAGATGGGTGAATCTAGACAAACTGCAAGTAGGATGGAACTGTGGATGCTGAGCAAAAGGATATGAAGGTAGGTTATCTGTGCTCTGATCCCTGATCAGAAGCAGACAGCAAGGTAGTAAAAAAGGAGGGCTCAGGGGAATTGGAGGACCATGAAATCTTGATTGTTGTGGATGCCCGTGGATTCACATTTTCACTGTATTAACTTTATGGTCTGCCCTATAGCTCAGAGCATGGTGGCTGCATTGCTGTGTGGCACTGACAGCTGTGTGAATGTATACCATGTTATGCAGGGAACAAGGGTTGGACATGATGTTAGCATGCAGTGAAGACAAGGCCTGGCTCTAACATCCTTCCATTGTCATAAACTAGTCTGCCCTCACTAACCGAATGGAAAAGCAGAACTTGAATATTCTAGGTAATATGATAAGCTTCACTGAGAAAGTACATAATCCTCCTGTCACACTGGGGAACCACTGTTTGAGTTTTGGAAGGTACATAGTAACTGACTGGTTAATATATGGTTGTCCCCAAATTTGTACTTTCATAGCAATGTCATAATCCACATCATGAGAAGTTTTTCAGATTAGAGGTGGACCAGCGCAAGTCATTCTGATGGCACTGCATCCAAACTAGGGGTTGAAATTACCAGTGTTAACAAGTCTGATCAAGTGAACATAAAAAGGAAAATGTATCCATAGCAGGATCAATGGCACTGTGTTACAAACACAGTAAAACTTACCCACCAAAGGAGATGTATCATTTACATAACAGTGATTCAGTCACAATTATAAAGGTTCCCAAACAAACAAAGGCTTCATTTATTTCTGCTGGAGTTTTTACCAAGGAAAAAACACTGGACATGCATGTCTTTAGATATAAATTTAGCAGGTCCCTTATCTGACAATCTATATACAAATGAAAAACACATAAATAGGATTTTGGCAAATTAATTAAAAGTAAGAACGCAGATTTCTTTCCTTCCTCCCCAAACAAACAAAATTAGAAAAGCATATATTTTTGTAGGCCACAATAATTTCATATTTGATCAACTAAAGTCATCTACATATAGTAGGAACATTCTTAAAAATAAAATGCTTGCCCTAAAGTTATTAATATAATCCTATTTTTGAAAGGTAATAGAGACCAAACAAGCAGAGCTTTCCGAAAATAATGGATGACCTCAGTGTATGACACCAGCTTTGCGCAGCTCACACTAGTATATGGTTACACTGGAGATCTATTTTTCACAGATCAGTCTCATGGTAGGTTACATGATGGATCTACATATGATGGTGTCAATTTTGGCTTCTACATCATTACAGGAACTCTGCTCAGCTGACCAGAATTATGTAATTTGCGTAAATCAATCCCTCATACAGTGTATTGAAAGACAGCTGGAAACAACTGACTCAGCGGGTAGCAAGTATAACCACATAGGACAAGATTATAAACTGTTCAGTGAAAATCCCCTTGGATTGCCAATGCACCTATATTCCCCTGACTGTTTCAACATTCTACATAGTTGTATTAATAGGTAAAATAGGTAACTTTGGGACAGGCACTAAAAATCTCTCTATAGGTCAAAAAGCTAAAGTATGGGGCTAGGAGCCAAGAGAGTTTTCAGTTCTGTTCCCTTTTCTGCCACTGAGATTCTGTATGGCATAAGGCAAGACACTTCACCACACTGTGCTCCAATTTCCCCGTCTCTGAAACTGAGATAATGGATCAGCACAAAGGTATTGAAATCATTAATTAAGGTACTATTCCTTTTTTCTACGCTTGATTCCAATATACCACTCTTCTTAAATATGCAATGATCCTATTACCATCAATGAGACTTCCCACACATGCAGGGGTGAAAGTAACTTAAAGGACTTACCAGTACACCAGAGTCCTGAGAGGGGGTGTGGCCTCAACCGGAAGAGGCGGGGTCTCAACCAGAAGAGGCCGGGCCTTTCAAGATTTAAAGGCCCTGGGGCTCCAGCTGTGGCTGGGAGCCCCAGCGCCTTTAAATCACACCGGAGCTCCCAGCTGCAGAGGTGGTGAATTAAAGGGGCGAATTAAAGGGCCTGGGGCTCCGGCCACCACGGAGCTCCAGGCCCTTTAAATCACCGCAGGAGCCCGGCTGCCAGAGCTCCGGCGAGGATTTAAAGGGCCCAGGGCTCCCCGCAGCGGCAGGATCGCCCAGCTCTTTAAATCCCCACCCGCGCCCGGCTGCCGGAGCTCCAGCGGGGATTTAAAGGGCCCGGGGCTCCCCGCAGCGGCTGGAGCCCTGGGCCCTTTAAATCACCGCCGTGGAAGCCGGTCCGGTCCGGCACAGCGTACTGGCTCTTGCCGGTACGCCGTACCGGACCAGCTTACTTTCACCCCTGCACACATGTAGGGAGAAAAGGAATATTAGAACGCAGGTCCAGCCTACAAATCAGATGGTATAAAATCCAGCCATGCCAGTCCATGGACAAAAGTCATAAAATAAATTATAGAAAATCTCATTAACTTCAGTGAATGAAAGGAAATGAAAAAAAAAACAAGGAAAGGCTCCTCCCCCAAAGCAAAAAGAGCAAGCAGGGATGTAGCAGATCTAGAAGAGAAAGCTAAAGAGAGCAAAGTGATTTTAAAAATGTATAAAAAACCTAATTCCAAGGCCCATATTAATGAAGACACTGAGAAAACATCTCACATAAAAAAATCTTTTAATTTCAAGAGATTAATTTATCTTGAGGAAGTACAAGTATTAGAAGGGTATTTTCTTGGTTATTTTAACTAGTTTATTAAAGGGATAAAAACCCACCTCTTCAAGAATAGTATTTATACGACTAGTAGCTCCCCTTCTAATGTGACTGAAAATATTTCACCTTCAGCCTTACACTTCTCAGTGCCCCAGAGGCATCTTATGTCAATACCTCCCTACAGCTTGTTCTGTTTAACTGTATACAGAAAGAATCCCGCTACCAAATAAAGAAATAGCCTCTCATTTATTAATCACTTCCACTTAATTTGATCATTTGTTAATGTGATACTCCAACTGATACATTTCCACAGGTACTTGTTGAAATACCGAAGTCACTTGTTTATGACTAATTTTGATCATTGTCAGCTAAGAAATCCTGATTAGATTATCTGGTTATCTGGAAGCACACACGATGAATTTACATGAAGCAGAAGAAAAAGGCCTTCCTTTCTGTCTTTTTTATGCCCCAATTTGCCTCTGAGGAGTGACAGAAATCATCTTGAAAGAAATAAAAAGAAAGGTATTTCTCCTCAAGGATATTGAGAGGAAAAAAAGACCAAAGAATACCCTCACCCTTTAGTCATCTTGACAAGGCAAAGCACTGAGGATTGGCACAGGCCATTGTGAGTGTTTTGTTGACAAACGGGCTTGGCTGGCAGAGCAGCCAATCCAAAAAGCAAACAAAGAGGCAGAAAAGTCATTAACAGACAGCTGTATCTCTTGCTAGGTGATGGGAACGTGAAAATGTGAAGGGGCAACTTCTCATGAGCTCATGAAAGAAGTGGTTCAAATATTTTGGGCTAGAAGCAGGGATGGCCAAACCACAGCTTGTGAACCACATGCAGCTCTTTTACAATTAAAAGAACACCCCACCCCACCATTCTCCACCTACCAGATTGGGGTGGGGAGCTCAGGGTGGGGTAGTGGGGCTGGGGGCTTCTGCCCAGTGGCAAGGTGAGTCTCGGGGCTAGAGGCCCTCGGGGCACATCTGCTGGGGCTCAGAGCTTCACCCACACTATTAACTAACAACAATATGCCTAATCTGAATTTGTCTTGATTCAGATTCCAGCCATTTGTTCTTTTTATACTCTATTGCAGTTATAATCTCGCTTCAAGTACTTAGCTTTCAAAAGAAGGGGAGCTCACTTTCAGAGCTGAAGAGGATGCTAATTATATCATGGAAATATGTTCCTCCGACCTGACTAAGTTCTTGGTATGTTCTGATAGCCCATTGAAATGAACAGACAATCTATCAAAAATAATAATGGTGACAAGCATGTTTTGGTAGCAGAGAAGAGGTTAAACAAGCAACATATTAATTTTCATCCGGCTTTTATATTAGCTTCAAGAGTGCTAGAGACAGTCAAAAGAGTCAGTAAATAAAGTTCACTCATGACTTGCAGCACAACCTGATTGTGGTCTAAAAACTGCTGCTGCTGTAAAAAGTACCTCTTTCCTACAAGTAAATAGTTTCAGGTTTCCAAACCCTTAATATTAGTTGTTTCCTACCTAAATGTACAAAATTGAAAGGAAGTTCAGCTTTAATGAGCATGTCTGGTTTACCGGATACAAGAAGACAACACTAAGTAATTACAAATTCCTTGCTGCAGAGAAGTATTAGAAAAATTCCACCAAGTATGATTTTGAGTTTCAACTTATGGAAGATGTGTGTGCTCAGCACCTCTGACAATCAGGTGCCTACATAAGGAGTTAGGTGTCTATGTATTAAAGGATCCAAATCTGAGCTTTATGGCCATACTGTTTAAACCCAGTATATTCTGGGCATAGAATCAGGCCCCAGGCTACCTGTAGTACAGATCAGGCCACACTATAGGTGGTACAGTACAGTACAGTACAGGCCACAGGCTACCTGTAGCAATGCACTTACCTCCCTGATGCAGTATTGCCAACCTCAAGAGATCAAAAATAATGAATCAGACCTCTCCCCCCAAAATAAATAAATAATAATAATAATCAGAAGATTGGTCCCAAATCATGAGTTTTTCAAAAAGATTATATTGTGGTTTTGGTCTGTCTTTGGGTTTTTGAACTGCCCCTATCACTCGTGTGTGTGTTTGCATATGTACATGCATATGGAAATACTCACCGTGCCGCTGCCCAGCAGAGATATGGAGGTTGTCCTCTTTACTGCCACTCTGTCCTGCGGTGGTGTGTCCTTCCAGTGACTTGGCCCTCTAGTCATGTCAGGTATTCAAGTCTCTCTCTTTGGGGGGCATGTATAAAGAGTCCAGCAATAGGGCAGCCTTCAGGATTAAGCAGGGTCCTCAGGGTTCCCCCCACATTGGGTCATGATCTCACGTCTCAGACATTCTTTTCTTCAGTGTCTTCTCCCCCCAACCAGGTTCCCCACATCAGGGACAGGCCTCTGTAACTGTCCCTCTTTGGAGATTGCTTTGGGAGCCTAGGCCCTGCTTCTCCACCAACCTCCAATCCAGAGCCAAGGGGTAGGCAGCTAAAACCTGCATCCTGAGGTGCTCTGCAGCTGCCTCCCTGGATCGCTTCCTACCACTGGCTTCTCTTCCCCGGGGTAAAGGAAAGCTCTAACACACAAAGATGAAGTCTCTGCCTTCAGAGAGTCACAGGCACCTTGTTTGCGGGCTTGATCAGACCACCCTTGCCAGGTCTCAGGCAGCAAGAGCTCTGTGGTGCTTCTTCCTCAGGAGCTGAGAGCGTAGTAGGTTAACTCACCTCCTCTGTCTGCCTGCTATTGAGCTACTCTGCACCCCCTTTTAAAGCTCCTGCTCCAGCCTGTTCGGGTGTTTAAGGTGGATGCAGTGGGACCTTCTGGGCCCAGAGTAGCTCCTTTAACCCCTTCCTTTCCAGTCTAGGGTTTGTAACCCACTCACAGTGTGTTATAATTAGTGTTGCTCTCTCTTCCAGATACTCTTGAGTATGGTGATTTTGGCCTCCCAGTGCAGGAGCTATTATACCTACATTTGCCCATCTCTGCCCAGCAATTAATTCTGTCTTCAACTCCTGTATCAATCCTGCCCTCCCAGTCCTGCATTATTTCTGCCTCCACCTCAGTTCTGCCAGGCCCTGCACCTTCACATCTGTCGAGACCACACTCACCCATCAGTTCTTCGCTCCCCCCCATCAATCCAGCCTCCCCCACATGTAAATTCTGCTCCCACACAGCCCCCATCAGTTCAATCTCACAGCCTCACCTCGGATCCTCCTGGGGTTCTTCACCCCATCTCCCAGGCCTGGATGTCTGCAGTGGGGTCCCCTTCTCCCCTTTCCAGGCTTGGGGGGGGAACCTCCAAAGGCTCTTCAACCCCCTCTGCTCCTTCCTGGGCCTGATGGTACAGGAAGGGAGAGAGAGATGGGGGATGAGGGAGGAGCAGAGAGGAACCATCCCGTTGCTCACTGGAGGGGAGGGGAGAAGGGAGCAGATCCACCCTGTGCTGGACTCTTTCTGCTCCCTCCTTCGCCCTCCCCTCCTGTGAGGATGGTGTCTGTTGCTGATAAGGGGGTAGGAAGGGAGAGAGCTCTTCCTGCAACAACTGGATGGCTGCTCTGCTCTAGGAGACAGGGAAGTGGGTCAGGCAGCCAATCAGTGGAGATTTTCATCCAGCGGGTTGTTCCCTCTCATGAGAAGTTGGTTTAGCCCCCAGCTTTACCAAAAACTGCATCCCTTGTGGGGGTAACAAAAGGCCAAAATGGCCAATGCTGTCCAATGAAAACTAGCTAAGTCTTTCCCCAGTCTCCTGAGTCCCAGGCATCTCATACAGGTCTGTGTCAATTCATACCGTGGCACAGGGAGGAGTTCAAGAGGAATTTCCACATGTTCTACAAGAAGCTCCAGCTTGGGTCTCTGGAAGGAAGCAGACACTCTGTCCAGACTCCATTCCCATGCTGCTCCTTTACCAAGGATTCTTCCTTCACCTTTCCCAGTTTCCACCCTACTCTAGAGCTTCTAACAAACACCACAACACAAGAAAGAAGCCAATAAAGTCCCAAAATAAACCAACTTTCTCCTCTCTCTTGTTTCCTTCTACTCATTCATCCAGCTTTTCCCAATGCTTCCTCCAAAGCCCTTTGGTGGAGAGACTCAGAAGCAGCTCTTCCTCCCCTCAGAGCTCTGCCTCATATTGAGTGGGGTGGAGAGGAGATTTTCAATGTCTCCAGTTTCAATTTACTTCTACCACTGGCTCCTTATGTCACTACCCCACCTTACCAGGATGCATTCATCTGAGGCCTGCTACTCCCATTAGTTCTTCACAGGCAGTAATCATGTGATAACCGGGGGGGGGGGGGGAAGGGGAGAGAATCCTTTCATGGACCAGTAACTGGATAAAAGACAGGAAACGAAGGGTAGGAATAAATGGTCAGTTTTCAGAATGGAGAGAAATAAATAGCAGGGTCCCACACAGATCTGTAGTGGGACAGTGCTGTTCAACATATTAATAAGTTATCTTGAATAAGGGGTAAACAGTGAGGTGGCAAAGTTTGCAGACTATACAAGATTGCTTAAGTTAAGTCCAAAGCAGACTGCAAAGAGTTACAAAGTGACCTCAGAAAATTGCGTGACTGGGAAACAAAATGGCTGATGATATTCAATGTAGATAAATGCAAAATAATGCACATTGGAAAACCTAATCCCAAATCTCTCTCTATATCTATTAAAAATTATGGGGTCTAAATTAGCTGTTACCATTCAAGAAAGAGCTTCGAGTTGTTGTGGATAGTTCTCTGAAAACATCCACTCAGTGTGCAGCAGCAGTCAAAAAAAGTGAACAGAATGTTAGGAACCATCAGGAAAGGGATAGATAATAAGACAGTAAGTACCATAATGCCATTCTATAAATCCATAGCACACCCACATCGTGAATACTAGGTCCACTTATCTCAAAAAAGATATAGTAGAATTGGAAAAGGTGCAGAGAAGGGAAACAAAAGTGATTAGGGAATGGAACGGCTGCCATGTGAGGAAAGATTAAAAGGGCCAAGACTTTTCAGCCTGGAAAAGAGACAGCTAAGGAGGGATATGATAGCAGTCTATAAAATCATGAACGGTGTGGAAAAAGAGAATAAGGAAGTGTTATTTACCCCTTCACATAACACAAGAACCAGGGGTCATGCTATGAAATTAATAGGCAGTATATTTTAAACAAATTTAAGGAAGTATTTCTTCACACAGCACACAGACAACCTGCAGACCTCATTGTCAGGGGGTGTTGTGAAGGCCAAAAGAAAACCCTTTTTTTTTTTTTTAAACCAAAGAATTAGATGAGTTTATGGAGATAGGTTCATCAATGGCTATTAGCCAAAATGATCAGCCTCATGCTTTGGGTGTCCCTAGGTCTCTGAGTCCCAGATGCTGGGTCTAGATAACAGAGGATGGATCATTTGATAATTGCCCTGCTCTGTTCACTCCTTCTAAAGCGTCTGTCATTGGCCATTGTTGGAAGACAGGATACTGAGCTAGATGGACCATTGGTCTGACCCAGTATGGCTGTTCTTATACTACAATGGGCTGCCACAGTAACTGGATCCTGGGCTAGTCCTTAGAGAGCCAACAAACCCTGTTACCTGACTATTTAGCCATATGGTGCTGAAGAGGTACCATGTATGCCATTTGCACTGTTTTCTTAGACAGGGATTTTTTTCAGAGAATTATGGTATAGATTATCTCCAGGCTATTATTCATTTAGCCTCAGTTGTAATGTGCAGAGTCTTAGGTAGGCTTGGAAGGATTAGATGTTTATGTCACCGTGCATACAAAAAAAATTCCATCCATCATAATAGAAATTTACGGAGAAGCAAAATAAGAAAAATGCTGCTTGAGAACTTATTAAGAGTTTGATTTAAGGATATTTACTGTGTATATTTTGACAAGTGATGTTGACAATTTGTGTTTTAACTGTTATACAGCTTTAGCCTTTTGAACCTCAATATCTACAGTCATTAAGTGATTATTGTTTGACCCCCTCCATAATTTCCTGTAACTGTGGAAATTTAAGTCAATAATTTTTTTTAAAACTGCTTAAAATAAACATCAATATTATCCCTCAAAAGTATTAAAAAAAATTCTGCCAAGCCTAGTTTTTTGGCTACCACCATTTTTCCTGGCAAAGAAATGTTGGAGTGGGATGTAGCAGTAACTGCAATAGTTTGATGGTACTTAAGAAAATGATATGCAAGTAAAATCTACTTAATTTAAAACAAAAAAATCAGTTAAAGGCTAAAGGTTTCATGGCTGGTTGAAGTAAAATTAGACCTGCCAGCTTTCTTTTGGACACCGTGTGTGCCTGCATGACACTCCTGCTGTTCCCCACTGAGCCTGTCATCTTATTTCTTCTGAGGAGGCAAGACATTCACAGTTGCTTCAGCCCTACTCACTGTCTTGAGAATGTCAAGGCACCGGATCCATGTCAGTTTGAATGCTCAACTGCCTCACATGAATGCAGGAGTCAGGTTCAAACAGAGACCATGTAACAGAGATGTAGGTGGCCGCAGAGGAACCCAGTGCTATGGACAGTCCTTGTGAGGTCACCTATGAACACTACTGGTTGAATAATATTCATGAATAGTTTATTCAATTATTTATCACTTGACAGGAAAAAACGTTAGTTGTGAAGAAAGGATTTTTGTTTTGTTTTATTTTTCCTTATTCAACCAGTTCTACAGGTGGTCAAAACATATTCATGATATAAATAAATTCCAATGTTTTTTGTAGGATAGCAAATATATGTTATATGAGAATAATCTTGTTCCATCATTCGACCGGCGTGACTCAGGAAGGTAAATGTGGATAGAGGATTATAGTTTCAAGCTTTGTTTTCAAATGCTAGATTTCCACAGAGATCAGCATGACAAGGTAAGACAGGATTTCCATTTTAAAATAATACAATTGACTATTAATCTCAAATTGTCCATTTAAGTCAAAAAGATCAAATTTTACTGAACCTTCTGACAACGACAGCTGATTAGCACATAAATCAAATCCTTCTTGTGCTTTATTTGACTAGTCAGAAGGGGAGTTGAGTTGATCTCTTTGAGTTGATCCTCCATATTCCTTCCTCCCTCTCCTACTTTTCAATACTCACCTCTACCATTAAACTAGCTTCTGTGTTTCCTATTCACAATCATTCCACCTTTGAACTTTGTAACATATGTTTGAGTGTAGGAAGACACCACCCACCTCATCTTTATGAATTTGTTTTCTCCTTTAGGCCTCATTACATTAACTTTTAACTAGTTTTATATCTATATATATATTGGGCATTAACTTTTTAACTTTCAAAGTACCTTATCAGATTCTTTTTATGTGTTTGGTCTCATTAAAAAACACCCTGTTCCCAACCTGAACAAATAATGTCCAAAGGACCTTGAGAGGATAAAGAACTGCTTTTGCAACAGGCACTAGAGCTGCGTGGATTGGTGGGGAAGCCACATTTCAGTTTTAAATACTTGCCAGAAATCAAAAAGCTCTTATTGTGCTTTCTTCAGTTCTGTTTGCAACAAAGATTACAAGACAACAGAGACCAAGGAACAGTGCAGGGTGTGGTTACTCACTGGACTATACAACTGTCTGTCATAATGTATCAGGGCAGCCACCTCTTGAGCATCCCGACAGGGCCAGACAGGGCCGTCTCTAGGTTTTTTGCCGCCCCAAGCAAAAAAAAATTTGGCTGCCCCCCATCCCAACCCTGGGCTCTCCCCGCCCCCACACACCCTCTGCTGCCCCAGCTCTGGGCTCTCCCCTTCCACCCCACCATTGCCTCACACACACACCTCCTGCCGCCCCAGCCCTGGGCTCTCCGCCCCCACCCCACCTGCACCCTCCTTCCGCCGCAGCCCTGGGTCACTGGTAACTCGCTCCCAGGGCAGGTCATTCAGCAGGAATTTTAGATGTGCACAGAACACAGACAGGATTGGTTCCCATATGGTTACAGAACTGCAGTAAAGTGGAACAATTTTCAGCTTGTGTGATTAGAAGATATCTGGATGCATATTATAAGACTGTCCTACATAAATGAGGAAAAGTTGAGGTGCCTTTATTATTCTTTTTTCCACTCTTTCTTTCTATGGGGAATTTGCCAATACAATATCACTGTCTTCCTTTTAAACAAACAAACAAAAAAAAGGCAATGGCTGTCGAAAATAGCAATTCCAGTCCCAATAACCACTGGGAAGCAGTGGCGGATTAATAATTTTGCCACCCCTAGGCCGGGAAATAATTGCCGCCCGGGCCTCGCCCCAACTCTGCCCTTTTCCCGCTCCCATTCCAACCGCCTCCCCAAAGTCCCCACCCCAACTCTGCCCCCCCCCTTCCCCTATTGGATCCCTTCCCCAAATCCCCACCCCCGCCTCTTCCCCCAGCGCGTGGCGTTCCCCCTCTTCCCCCCTCCCTCCCTGCCCCGCGAAACAAGCACTGGGAGGGGAGAGAAACAGGACGCCGCGGCGCGCTTGCAGAGGAGGCGGAGGTGAGTTGAGGCAGGGGGGCCGGGCACAGAGGGGAGCTTCCGCCCCTGAAAATTTGCCGGCCTAGGCAATAATACAGCGCTGCTGAGAAGCATTTCTTGCTCAATTTTATCCTACTTTTTCTACAGCAAGTTACAGTGGATCAGTATATTTGATTTGGGAGAAATGAAGTAACAGCTGCCTGAATTGAGCTTGAGGACTCCTGAATTTTGAGGTGTTCAAATCTGAAAGGCAGGTGCTGGGGGGGGCTGTGGCTCCACAGGGGAGCACGGCAGCATGTATGCAGCAGTGTGTCTGGTGCTGCGTGGAGCCAGACACGCTGGTCTGAGTGGTACGGTAAGGGGGTTGGGGGGTTGGAGAAGGGGTAGGGAGTTCTGCGGGGGGCAGTCAAGGGACAGGGAGCAGGGGGGGGTTGGATGGGTCAGGGTTCGGGGGGGCAGTCAGGGGACAGGCAGCGGTTGGATAGGCATGGGAGTCCCAGGGGTTTGTCAGGGGACAGGTAGAGGGTGGGGTGCTGGGGGGAAGTTGAGGGAGGTTTCAGGAGGGGGCAATTGGGGACAAGGAGAAGGGAGACTTAGATAGGGGGTGGGGTCCCAAGGGGCAATTAGGGGCAGGGGTCCCGGGAGGGGTGAACAAGGGACAGGGAGCAGGGGGGTTGGATGGTTTGGGGTTTCTGTGGGGGGCAGTCGGAGGGAGTGGATGGTGGCAGGGTGGGGCTACCCTCCCTCCCCGTGGAGTGTCCTATTTTTTGAATGTTAAAATATGGTATCCCTACCACAGTGCAGCTCTCCATTCACAGCAGGCTGCAGCATGAGGTCTCAGCTTCCTCACTCCCTCCCCCTCTTTAGAATCATAGAATCATTGAATCATAGAATATCAGGGTTGGAAGGGACCTCAAGAGGTCATCTAGTCCAACCCCCTGCTCAAAGCAGGACCAATTCCCAACTAAATCATCCCAGCCAGGGCTTTGTCAAGCCGGGCCTTAAAAACCTCCAAGGAAGGAGACTCCACCACCTCCCTAGGTAACGCATTCCAGTGCTTCACCACCTTCCTAGTAAAATAGTGTTTCCTAATATCCAACCTGGACCTCCCCCACTGCAACTTGAGACCATTGCTCCTTGTTCTGTCATCTGGCACCACTGAGAACAGCTGAGCTCCATCCTCTTTGGAACCCCCCTTCAGGTAGTTGAAGGCTGCTATCAAATCCCCCCTCATTCTTCTCTTCTGGAGACTAAACAATCCCAGTTCCCTCAGCCTCTCCTCATAAGTCATGTGCTCCAGACCCCTAATCATTTTTGTTGCCCTCCGGTGGACTCTTTTCAATTTTTCCACATCCTTCTTGTAGTGTGGGGCCCAAAACTGGACACAGTATTCCAGATGAGGCCTCACCAATGTCGAATAAAGGGGAACGAACACGTTCCTCGATCTGCTGGCAATGCCCCTACTTATACAGCCCAAAATGCCATTAGCCTTCTTGGCAACAAGAGCACACTGTTGACTCATATCCAGCTTCTCGTCCACTGTGACCCCTAGGTCCTTTTCTGCAGAACTGCTACGTAGACATTCGGTCCCTAGTCTGTAGCAGTGCATGGGATTCTTCCGTCCTAAGTGCAGGACACTTGTCCTTGTTGAACATCAGGGTTTTTTTGGCCCAATCCTCTAATTTGTCTAGGTCCCTCTGTATCCGATCCCTACCCTCTAGTGTATCTACCACCCCTCCTAGTTTAGTGTCATCTGCAAACTTGCTGAGAGTGCAGTCCACACCATCCTCCAGATCATTAATAAAGATATTAAACAAAACCGGCCCCTGTTGGTAGTGGCCAAGGGAATGCTGGGAAATGTAGTTCTTTCCCTGCTCCGGGGCTGGCTCTATAGGCAGGGAGCTAACCAAGGAACTACATCTCCCAGGGCCCCCTGTTGGTTCTCAGCTCCCAGGCTGGATCCCTGCCGCCCCTGCAAATGGGCTGACCCAAGCACGTGCTTGCTTTGCTGGTGCCTAGAGCCGCCCCTGGGGCCAGAGGTGGCTTTGCATACCCTGCCTCTGTTTTCCCTCCTCAGGGCCCTACAAACTCCACACAATCTTTCTTGTGGCTAACACCAGCCTTCACCTGGGGATGATTTAATAACAGAGACAATTCAAAAACAGTCCTCAAAGTCCCAGGCTTAAAGTCCATCACCACAACCCAAAAGCTCATACTCAGCTCTGGCTCTTCTACCCCACACGGAGCAATTCTGACTGTCCTTCACAAAGCTTCCACTCCCAGCCTTTCCTAGCTGCCTCTCAGCCACCTGGCTCTGGCTTCCTTCTCCTGTCAGCATCTCCTCTTTTCTGAGGGAGAAGGCAATATATATACTGTGCTTCTTCAGGGACATCCTCCCAGTTGGCTTCTGATCCCAGGCCCTTACAGGGACAGTGTCCTGAGTTTTCCCGGATCCAACTACTAATTCCCGGGACTGCGGCCTCTCTTCTGGCTTCAGCTATTTGATACATCTTTGCTTGCATCTAGGCTTACAGAGCCAGTATATCCCACTACACATTAAATTCAGAATTTGTGCCCCAATCAGATTTATCAGTATTTGTGATTCTATATACCATAGTAATCCCCTTCGATCCTTCAATATCACCATTTATGATACAATGATGTTGATTAATCTTGAGGGGACATGTTTTTCCCTAGAGATCTTTACAGAATACATTAAATGGAATGGGAAGGTTTAAAAATGCATACATTTCATGTCACTATTATGCAAAAAACTTGATCTGAGTTAATAAAATGACAGGAGCAGTTTTATGAGGAACTAAATTGACCAGAAAAAAAACTACTTTTGCATACTTACTGAAAAATGCATGCAACCCCAGCTCAGAATCTCCATGCCTGTTGTGGTATATAGAAACTGTGTTAAAATCATGATCTAACCTAATGCTTTTAATTCTCAGGTGTTTTTCTGATCCTACTTGCAGACTAGGGTGCTCTGTATGGAAGCATGCAATCTGGGCCTAGCAACAGTCAGTGCTGCAGATAGCCAGCCTAGTCCAGTAAGATGGGATGAATTGTGGCTCTCTGTTTTAGGGAGCAGCCTGCTTTGTCTCTTTGTTTTTGTGTTCTTGTGTATTATCATTCTGAATTCTAAGAATGAATGTACTGTTACATTGCAACCTTCCAGCAAGACTATTTTATGTTTTTATCTAACTTCTCTGCATTTATGACATAAACATAACAGTTGTGACCAAGCAAAAGCTCCAGCACTGACCACCTACATACTCTGAAAACCACAACATTCCACTCTGAACTAAATAAGACATAGCTGGCCAAATTAAGAGTCAATTCTTAGACATAACCTCAGCCTCCTGAAGGACTAGACTACACACAGAAAATTGCACTGATGTACCTGCATCTGTTTCTAATCAATTTAGTTAAATCAATGCACAACCCCTTTGTTTGTGCACTCTCAATTACTTTAAGAGTATCTGATATCAATTTACCTTAATTCATCAATAAATTGATCACATCTTTCCAATGTGGAAAAGGCAGTGGGGGAGAGGAGGGTCAGTTGTCTCTACAGCAGCATTCCCCCCTTCTCTTCTACACCTTGGGGGGCTCTCTATGGGGCTGTCTTCACTGCACAGTTAAGCAAGATGATTGGCACCCAGGTCTGAGTACATAGGTTAGCCTAGCCCAGGTGCAGACATCCCAGCTGCATAGATATACCCTATGAGAAGCCTAGTGTTAATGGCTCTGCACTTGCCCAGGGGTGCGGGGGAGTATAGCACAAAGAACCATGAGGGGAGGTGCTCTAGAATTATTTCCTAATCAGTTGCAAGATAATTATTATTTTCTTTGGGGGAACTGTGGGCAGGACATTGGAAGTCTGTCAGGTGATTTATCTTGTGTCCTCACTGCAAAGTGGGTGGGTTCCAGCCCAAGTTGAAGTGGAGTTCAGGCTCTAACCTATACCTCAGCCATGGAAGCTGGGCTGAAAATACCTCTAAATCTGCATCCAGAGGTTTTTCTGTTTGAAAGGTAGGCCTAAAACTCAGGTAAAAGCTGAGTTAACAGTGCAGTGCAGATATACCCTATGAGTCTAGGGGTTCACAGGGTGGGGGAGGGGAGCCAGCTGGCTGAGAGAGAAGAGGGTGAACTGGGGTTGGTCAGGAGCTGAAAAGCATTGTTCCCCTACTAACTCCAGGGAAATTCCCCAATAAAGTTAGCTAGATCCAGGCCTTCTAGCTGGGGAATTCAACCTTTAAAGAGGGGTACCTCAGGCAACTGTTTCCTGAGAAGCCCCGTCAAAAGCTCTGCCTAAAAAAGTATGATTTAAGGTGTTAGCTCTTAAGATGGAGCGTACGTTTGAACTCTACTAGTTCAGCACATACTACACACAATCCAATGTGCCTTGTCCACACTAGACTTTTCAAATGTGTTAGCTTGTGCAAATACCATATATTTTAATTTTTTATCCTAACCTAGACAAGACTAAAGGGTCCTCAGTCAGGCTCTTTAGCTGACATAAAAGCTGCCTGCACAGATAGCCCTGGCCTCCTGTCTATCCACCAGGATCCATGAGATTTGCAAGCTTGCCCTATGGCCTGTTCTCTGTGTGGTGGGGGGCAACTCCAGCCCCCTCTCCCCACCACGAGAAAAAAATACAGGGGGAACTTCTCAGAGATTTCCCTCTCTTGAGCCCTTATCCCATGGGCTTTCCTGTGGGAGGGGGTAGTCAGGCCATATTTTTCTGATATGACAATAAAAAGAGCAGAAAAAAGGAAAGAAGGGTGGCAGGAAGACAGACAGTTGAGGCTTTGAAATGCACAAGACTTCAGCAAACTGAGCTCTCTTTCTCTAGGAGCCCAAACTGGTCCTGGATTCCCTAGTAGTACATCATCTAGATACTGCAGAAAATAAGCTTCTGCTACAGAAAAATCCTACAGATTATGGATTAATAGCAACTATCATGTGTTAGATTCGACAATCAAGTTTCAATGGGTATGAAAGTCAAAACTTCATGGTGAATACGAACCTCAGGGTGAACCTCAAAAAGCATAAATAATTGTCTATTATCACAGGAGCTGTGTAATGTCCTGATTCTCAATCAAATTCCAATGTGCTATAAAACTGACTACACACACTATTCTGTAGCAGCTTATTTCTGCAGAGTCTAGGTCTTGTTTACATTAACTTCACATTGGTGTAACTACATTGCCCGCAGTTAAACTGCTGTACATTTCCTTAATAAAAATCTAGCCTGAGGGTTGGTCTACATACAAACTTATACCAAAATGACTAAACTTGTTTTAATGCACACCTTTTGTTATATGGTGCAAGCTCATGTGTGGACCCTTATTTAAAATTAAAAGTACCTATTTCAATTTAGTTTAAGTTGCTTTTTTTCCTCTTGCCACTCATGCAAGAAAAGCCAGAATCTGATCCCGAATTATGGTAAAGAAAAATAACGTTGTCATGCTGTAGTGTTGCATCATGCGTGCTTTAAAAAAAAAAAGGCTACTGGTACATACATATCGAAGGATCAGTGATCAAAACAAGTGTTTTTCTTTTCAACCCTATTGTTATAGTCAAGCTTAAAAAGCTGAACAGCCTCATGTCTGTTCCATAATATAGACAGAATAACAGGAAACTGATTCAGATTCCACAATGCTTATCACTAGGGTGACCAGATGTTCCATTTTTAAAGGGACAGCTCCATTTTTGGGGACTTTTTCTTATATAGGCGCCTAATACCTCCCATCCCCTGTCCTGTTTTTTCACAGTTGCTATGTGGTAACCATACTTATCACCGGTTGTGCTGGGTATAGGTAAATGGTCTAAAGCAGATGGTATGGACTATTTGATTAACAGATCATCAGCCTGCAGGACTAACTCAAATGATGACAATAGTTCTCTTTATGGTGTTAATCAGAACACATGAGTGAGTGAGTAAGAAAACAAACCTTCATGAACTCCAGTCAAGTATTTTTAGGGGGAGATTTTCAAAGGCACAAAAGGCAGTTGTGCACCCAACTCCTATTGAATGACAATGGGAATTGAGCACCTGACTGCTCATTGTGCCTTTGAAAAAAAAAATCCCTTTATCTGATAAACTGAATATGAACTGACACCAAGATGGCATAAATATATTAATAGCACACATTTTGGATGGAATGCAGGAAGGTTCATGGTTCTGACATGATGCTGACAGTACATACACAGATGCGTGTACATTAGGAGAAACTGACAATTCAAGCTGACAAAAGTATAATCCCTGTCAGAGAAGGTTGCTCTCCAGTTTAAATTCTATCTATCAGCAGTAGTAATCCGATATTTATTTAAAATAATGGACAACTTGAGAAAAAAGAGATTAATCCACAGAAGGCTTCTGCTAGTGACATATCACAAACTACTTGAATTTTGTTCTACTGCACTAGACAATATATTATGGAACAATTCTGTATTGACAAGAATAACTTAGGTGGTCTTTTCCATCTCTGATTTCTATGGACTAAAATACAGCTTTTTGAATGCTATCTACTTTTTTTGTATTAAAAATTTCTTGTAAAATGTATTTGGGTTTATGTATCATGAAGAATCCTAGATAAATAAAATAACATACATTTTCCTATAAAAGTGCATGTGACACCATGCTGTCTGCTACACTTAAGAAATTTTACAAGAAGTGTTTAAGGCTCTGCTTCAGCAAAGCATTTAGGCACATACTTAAGTCCCCCTAAAAATCAATCAATGGGACTTAAATACATACTTAAGTGCTTTTTTGGATCAGGTTACCTTCTTTTGTAAAATGGCATAATCCAGAGCAGTGTTGTTGTAGCCATGTTGGTCCCAGGAGATTAGACTACTATTCCCAGACCTGAAGAAGAGCTCTGTGTGCCATAATAGCTTGTCTCTTTCACCAACAGAAATTGATCCAATAAAAGATATTACCTCACCCACCTTCTCTCTATAATAGCAGAGCAACAGTTCTACTAAAGTTAAAGTTAAGACCAGCTTTCGGGTTAAAGGTTAACATTCAAAGTGCTTTAAAATCCGTACAGTTCATTGAATTGCCTTGAAATTTGGGGTATGGTCACAGATCCAAATTTGGGGCCATTTGACCAAGGGTTTGCCAAGATACAACCCCTGGAAAAAAGCAGCTTTTCGTAAAGTTGACACGTTCTTGAAATTTTTTTGCTCAGACAGGTACCAGACCAGAGTTCAGCTCGTCGCACCAGGATCTCAAACACTCGAGGGTTACTCCATCAAAGTGCATGGCAATCACCAGCCCTTTTTGTGAAAATCAAATTAAAAAATTGTTTGAAAAAGCATTTGCTTCTCTAGTTAGGCACACTGGGACTTGCATGCCTATTCAGGTGCCTTCTGGATTATACTAAGCAACGTAGCTATGCCAACCTAGCCCCCCATGTAGATACAGCTATGTTGACCAATAAAAGTTTCCATCCAAGTAGCCATCTTTGTTCAGGGAGCTAGTATTCCTACACTGATGGAAAAACCACTTTTGTCCACGTAGACTGCATCTACACTACAGGGTTATGCCGGCATAGCTACGCTGATGTAGCTATGCCGGTACAGTCTTCATAGACACAGCCTAAGTCTTCTTGATTATTACCTAAATACAGAACCATATCAATAGCAAACCTAGGTGAGAACTACAACCGCCTAAATAACCACCAGCTCCTGCCAGCAACTATTTCTGTGTGTTAAAAAACTAGGAAGTTCAATGGCAAAACCCCTCATTAAGTTTGCACAGTGATAGCTCGTAGTCTTCCAGAACATCAAGTTCAGCAAAACTCAAACTTCTGAAAAATAGGAAATACAGAATTAAGGTAAATGCCCCCACAACCTTAGCTCTGCCCTTTTTGAGTGATGCCCCATAACACACATACTCACACTCTACCTTTTGACTGTAGTGGACAGACACTGACTACGCTTACCCTACACTCAAACCTTGAGCCTATTCCCCCCAACAAAATACTACCCAGGTAAGATGTAACACCCACTTTGTGTCCTTTTACAGCCCCTGGACACTTTCACACAGGATACCACCTAAATCTATACATTCCCATACCCATCATTAAATCCACAGAGTGCTCTCATATCCCACCTCACTACTAATAGCAATGGCAAGCCCACTGCAGTGCCTGCTACTGTTACAACCTACAATTCTGTGTTAAAATTTTTCAGACTGGAACATCAAGATGCACACACACACCTGAGTCTTTTGTGAACATGCATGGAGGGACTCAGATTCAGATCTCCTCATATCTCAGCCAAAGCTCTTCTAAGCTGCTCCAACTAATCCCTCTGTCAGAAACTGGAATGGAGACAATCAGGCCTAGTGGTCCAAGCTGGAATCAGGAGTGCAGGGTGGGGTTGGAGTAAGGCTGGAGCAGGCTAAGGCCTGGGGAGTCTGTTGTCACCATCAGGCAGGAGAGAGTTCCAAGTACTATAGTGACATTGAGCAGATTGAGCAGCTGTTCCTCCTGTGTGGCTTATATACCTGGCCTGGGAGTCACACAACCAGTTCCTGGCTTGTGGATTGTCTGGAGCCTCGCACAGGAGTGACTCATCACCTTACAGCCTCCACCATTCGCTACAGGTACATCTAACACACTGAATGCAGCTAGAGCACATGCTGATAATTCCGGAGACTACTGCCAGCTCCGGGAGACAGAGCTAAGGTGCCATGGGCGTTTAACTCTGTATTTTCTGAAGTCTGAGTTTTGCTGAATTCAACATACTGGAAGGGCACAAGCAATCACCAGGCAACCTTAACTTTCCATTCATAAAGGTTTTTTCCCCATTTGGTTAATTTCTTGAACACCTCTATAAGCCATCAACCCACCAGGCATTACTGAAAGATGCAGGACAGAAAATATATAAAAGCTTGAGTCTAGAAAGAAAAGTGTTAGCTAGAAATGGTTGAAATATAGCAAACAGTTTGCACAAAAAAATGTATTAAAATGTTTTGTCAGGTTTTGTCAAAACTTCAAGAGTACTGGCCATGTTCGGACTTAGACAGTGACCCCAAGGCTCTGAATTACATGTACTCCAAATTGTATTGAGAGTGAGAATATGGCTGTGGTTTGCAGTGGAAACTCATCACAATGGGATTGTCAGTCTTATTTGTTAGCATTTGACTTAAAGCACAAATAGTCTAAAATAGTTAAGAACTTTCTTTCTTTCTAAAAAGCTGTTTGTTGTAGAAAACACCAACCTTTATTTTTATTTCAAAACTTGTCACATGACACAAGATTTATAGCCAATAGATGCTTAACACCCATAACAGAAAAACACTGTATACAAGAACACAATCTCCTTAAGAGATTCATATTGTACTCTAATCTAATTAACATGTCAGGACATCCTTGCATAATAGCCTAAAGGCTTCTTCCATTAGAAAAATTAACATACCCTTGTGTAAACTGCTCTTGGGGCATTCTTCTAACTGGTCCCCCTCTATTCACCTACTGTACAATTAGACCAGTCCATAAATTCTTAACCTAAATTAAGTCTATCAGCCCTTAACCACCAGGGCTTGCAGTTTCCTTGTCTCATTGACAGTTCCCTAAAAGCAGCCTTAGGTGAGACTGTTGCCCCTTCCCTATCCCAGGTCTTTCTGCCTCCCCTTCCTTCCCTGTTCTTCTTCCTTTATAGCTGGGCTTGTTTTCTTCATTGGTCACAGCTGTGGCTGAATGCAACATGCTTCTACCATTGGCAGTTCTGGCAGCTGTGGGAATGTCTGCTCAGCCTGATTGCCTGTAAGCCTGAAGAGTAGCTGCATGCTAATGGATCAGGAGACTTGAAACCTACATTCTAATTTTAGCTCTGCCAAAGACTCGTTGTGTGATCTTTCTTGAGCACCGAACTTCTCAGTGCCTCATCAGAAAAACAGGGGCAACAATACTCCTATACCTCTATGGGGGTTTGGGAGGCCTAGGCTCTACAGCAGGGGTTCTCAAACTGGGGGTCAGGACCTCTCAGGGGGTCACGAGGTTATTGCATGGGGGGTCACGAGTTGTCAGCCTCCACCCCAAACTCTGCTTTGCCGCCAGCATTTATAATGGTGTTAAGTATATTAAAAAGGGGTTTTAATTTATAAGGGGGGTCGCACTCAGAGGCTTGCTATGTGAAAGGGGTCACCAGTACAAAAGTTTGAGAATCATTGCTGTACAGTTTTTGGAGACGTGTCAGATTTGATTAGTTTGCAAACGTCTATTACTCATGATGATGCATGAGATGGAAAGAACCCAGCTTGACTGTTAGATCCCAGCGTGAATTTGTGGGATAGGAAAAATAAAACCAAACATCTTTGACCAAAAAAGGAGGAGGGAGGGATAGCTCAATGGTTTGAGCATTGGCCTGCTAAACCCAGGGTTGTGAGCTCAAACCTTGAGGGGGCCATTTAGGGATCTGGGGCAAAAATCTGTCAGGGACAGTACTTGGTTCTGCCTACTGAGGGTAGGGGACTGGACTTGATGACCTTTTAAAGTCTCTTCCAGTTCTATGAGATATTAAATTAAAGAGAACAAGGCCTTACACACTTAAAATGCTTTAGCAGCCCTGGTGTGAAACTACCTACACCGATGGGAGGTGTTCTCCTGTCAGCATTGGTATTCCACCTCCCCAAGAGGTGGAAGTTAGGTCACTGGAAGAATTCTTTTGTCAATCTAGCACTGTCTACACAGGGACTGAGGTTGGCTTAACTACCCTACTCAGGGGAGGTGGATTTTACACACCCCTACCAATGTGGTTATCTTGGCCTAATTTTGTAGTGTAGACCAGGCCACACCGAGCAAAATGGCATTTCTCTGTTGTCCTGTCTATAAGTAACATGGTAACTTTATAAAGCAACAGAGGGTCCTGTGGCACCTTTAAGACTAACAGAACTATTGGAGCATAAGCTTTCATGGGTGAATGCCCACTTCATCAGACGCAAGTAATGGACATTTCCAGACGCAGGTATAAATCAGTATGGAGATAACGAGGTTAGTTCACTCAGGGAGGGTGAGGTGCTCTGCTAGCAGTTGAGGTGTGAACACCAAGGGAGGAGAAACTGCTTCTGTAGTTGGATAGCCCCTCTGCTATGTACATTGGCCAAACTGGACAGTCACTACGCAAGAGGATAAATGGACACAAGTCAGATATCAGGAATGGCAATATACAAAAACCTGTAGGAGAACACTTCAACCTCCCTGGCCACACAATAGCAGATGTAAAGGTAGCCATCTTACAGCAAAAAAACTTCAGGACCAGACTCCAAAGAGAAACTGCTGAGCTCCAGTTCATTTGCAAATTTGACACCATCAGATCAGGATTAAATAAAGACTGTGAATGGCTATCCCCTTCCTGTTTGCTCAGCCCGGCGTGGCGTGGAGTGCTATCAGCGAATCTTTCCAGGTGACCATGCCTCCACGAGCCAAGCGAGCCCCAGCATGGAGCAATGGCGAGTTGCTGGACCTCATCAGTGTTTGGGGGGAGGAAGCTGTACAGTCCGAGCTGCGCTCCAGCTGTAGGAATTACGATACCTTCGGGAAGGTATCAAAGGACATGATGGAAAGGGGCCATGACCGGGACGTCCCGCAGTGCAGGATTAAAGTCAAGGAGCTGCGGAGTGCCTACCGCAAAGCCCGCGATGCAAACGGCCGCTCGGGTGCTCCCCCCGCGACCTGCCAATTCTACAAAGAGCTGGATGCGATCGTTGGGGTTAACCCCACCTCCAGTCCGAGCACCACCATGGATACTTCAGAGCCAGTGTGAGGAACGGGGAGGAGGAGGACGAGGAGGAAAACGGGAGTGATGGTGGTGGGCCGGATGGAGACACCCCAGAATCCCTGGAGCCATGCAGTCAGGAGCTCTTTTCGAGCCAGGAGGAAGGTAGCCAGTCGCAGCGGCCGGTACTTGGTGGAGGACAAACAGAAGAGCAGGTTCCCGGTAAGCAGTTTTTTTTTTTTCGGGAAGGAATTTTTTCGGTGCGGGCTCTTTGGCAGAGGAGGGTTAGGCATGCATGCCTAGATGCGGAATAGTGCATTGATGTGGTTTATCACATGGCGGTAATCGGCCTCGGTAATCTCCTCAAATGTCTCATCCATAACATGCACAATGCGCTTGCGCAGGTTTATCGGGAGAGCCACCGTGGTCCTTGTCCCAGCCAGGCTAACATGTCCGCGCCACTGTGCCGCGAGAGGCGGGGGGACCATTGCTGCACACAGGCAAGCTGCATATGGGCCAGGGTGGAAGCCGCATTGCAGTAGAAGACTCTCCCTTGCTTCCCAGGTCACCCTCAGCGGCGAGATATCGTCCAGGACGAACTCCTGTGGTAAATGTTGGGACAGTGTTCAGTGTAGGTGCCCCCTGAAGCTGTTGGCTCTCCCCAAGGCACAGAAACCCAGAGGACACTGCAGCCCTGAACCAATCAGTCCCCCTTACTCACCATTTTGAGGCTCTCATGGGATATGTGTGCTCTGTTTCAGACGGGAAAACTATGCTATTGTGTAGACCCTGTGTGTTTTCTACTCCTTAAGTGCGAGGGAAATCATTACTCTGTCTGGTATAAACAATGCTGCCTCTGTTAAATGTTGCATTTTGCCTATACAGCTGCATCAACCTTGAGACCTCAGCCGTCCCTCTTATCGCCTGCTCAGAGACTGCAAAGACTCAGGAAGAGACCGCGAAAAAGCAAAGACGACATGCTGCAAGAAGTGATGTGGCAATCTATTAAAGAGAATGAGAAAGCACAGAACTGGAGGGAGAGAGAAAGCAGGATCTGCCAGGAAAACACAGCGCACCAGCAGCAAAGCACCACGCACCGGCAGCAAAGCACTGATAGGCCCATAAGCATCCTGGAGCACCAAGCAGACACTATCCAGGAGCTGGTAGCCATGCAGACGGAGGAGCAGTACCTGCAAACGCAAATGCCCCCCCTACAGCCCTTGTCCCAAAACTCTTTCTGTTGTGCCCCACTGTCACCTCCAACCCACTTTCCCCAACTTCCGTGTTCTTCACACCACCCGCTGCCTCCAACATCAGTATCTTCATTTTTTGTTCAATGATAGTGACTTTTAAATATGTAATTTGGCCAATGTACATTGGCCAAACCGGACAGTCCCTCCGCAAAAGAATAAATGGACACAAATCGGACATCAGGAATGGTAACATACATAAGCCAGTAAGTGAACACTTCAATCTCCCTGGTCATTCTATTACAGATTTAAAAGTCACTATCATTGAACAAAAAAACTTCAGAAACAGACTTCAAAGAGAAACAGCAGAACTAAAATTCATTTGCAAATTCAACACCATTAATCTGGGCTTGAATAGGGACTGGGAGTGGCTGGCTCACTACAGAAGCAGCTTTTCCTCTCCTGGAATTGACACCTCCTCATCTATTATTGGGAGTGGACTACATCCACCCTGATTGAATTGGCCCTGTCAACACTGGTTCTCCACTTGTGAAGTAACTCCCTGCTCTCCATGTGTCAGTATATAATGCCTGCATCTGTAACTTTCACTCTATGCATCCGAAGAAGTGAGGTTTTTACTCACGAAAGCTTATGCCCAAATAAATCTGTTAGTCTTTAAGGTGCCACCAGACTCCTTGTTGATTACGCGTTACGCGGCTCGATAGCATCGTCGGACTCCTCACCCTCACTCTCACTGTCACTTTGGATCTTAAGGAATAGTTCGACAGCCAAACGTGACGTGCTGGCAAGACTCGTCAGCATATGTCTCAGCAGTTCAGACTCCATTTCCCGCAGACAGATCGCGCTGCACAGAAACCATTGAAAGATGGCACCAAAGGTGGACGGAAACAAAGGGATTTCTGGGATGCGAAGCGATGCATCACGGGGCATTGGGACAGGACCCAGAATCCCCCGCACCCACGCCCCTTTCCCACAACCCACGGCGCCAGAATGGGAAAAGGTGCTCTGTGTGATAGCTGCCCATAATGCACCGCTCCCAATAGCGCTGCAGTTGCCGCAAATGTGGCCACGACAGTGCGCTGGGCAGCTGTCAGTGTGGACAGACTGCAGCACTCTCCCTACTCAGCTGCACGAAGTCAGGTTTAACTCACAGTGCTGTACATCTGCAAGTGTAGCCAAGGCCATAGAGAATGGACGAGAACCAGAGAAAAGATAGGTACCCGCTCTATGTGGGCAGGGGTGCGGAGGAGATCTTGTTTATCCCCTTCCCAGCCCTGCTGCGCTTGCAGATTACACCCAGCCCCTCCCTTGCTCCAGGGACCAAACCTAGCTCCCTCCCCACTGTGCTTTTGCCCCCGGCCTTGCTCCAGTCAGCAGGGACTAATCCTCCCCCAGGGCCCACTGTGTTCATAGACTATCAGGGTTGGAAGAGGCCTCAGGAGGTCATCTAGTCCAACCCCCTGCTCAAAGCCAACCAACCCCAACTAAATCATCTTGCCCCTGGCACCTGCCTCGCTCCAGCTGGGGACCAATCCTCCCCCCTACCCCCATGCCCCGCTGTGCTCTTGCCCCTGGCCCCTGCCTCGCTCCTGTGACCGGCTGGGAACCAATCCTCATCACCATGCCCTGCTGTGCTCTTGCCCCCAGCCCCTGCCTCGCTCTGGGGACCAACCTGGGCAGCCTCCTACAGGTCAAGCCCTGGACTCCTCCCCATACTGTGCCAGTGCCCCTCACTCCTGATCTGCAGCCCTGAATCCTCTGCCCACCCAACCCTTTCATTTTATTTTCCTCCCCTGCAGTCATTTATGGAAAGGCATATGGTGTCAGTGGCATATGTACGCACTGTAATCTACTGCAGGTGCAGGTGAGGTGCAGAGCAGGATTCTATAAACATAGGAGAACAACCAACTCCAAGTGATAAAGAAAATAATGATTAAAGTGGTGCTCAAAAAAGGAGGCATAAAGCAGAAGTTGAAGATAAGAATACAAAAGTGTGTCGTATAAGCAGTTACTTCACTAAAGACTCCGGCTGATGATATTAATACTACTAGTAATGATGATGAGTGTCAGGGCCGGCTCTAGGATTTTTGCCGCCCAAAGCAAAAACGATTTTGGCTGTCCCCCCCCCCTCTTTAATTACCCTACCCCCAT